>NC_086193.1:11685541-11992327 GCF_023053635.1 Elgaria multicarinata webbii | reverse complement strand
CAGACCTTGTTCCACGGTGGTTAAGCATGATGGCGTAAGTGTGTTGTGCGAACCCTCCCTAACCACGGTGGCTGCAGAACCACGGTTTAAACTAACCATTTGCCACAAAAGGTTGAGCGGCCATGGCTTAGCGTGTCGTCTGAACAGTCCAACATGTCTGGAAGGCGCCAGTGTGCGCAAGGTTGCAATAACACATAGCAAACAAACAGGCAATAATATATTTTATGTATTTATTATATTTTGAATCTGCTCAATGTCTCCCTGGGCAGATATTTATTTATTTATTATTATTTCCATACCACCCCATAGCTGAAGCTCTTTGGGCAGTTTATAAAGATGGAAAACCATTAAAAATAAAGTATACAAAGTTTAAAAACCATTTCCATTATAACATGCAGACAACATATATAGAATCATAGAATAGCAGAGTTGGAAGGGGCCTACAAGGCCATCGAGTCCAACCCCCTGCTCAATGCAGGAATCCACCCTAAAGCATCCCTGACAGATGCTTGTCCAGCTGTCTCTTGAAGGCCTCTAGTGTGGGAGAACCCACAACCTCCCTAGGTAGCTGATTCCATTGTCCTACTGCTCTAACAGTCAGGAAGTTTTTCCTGATGTCCAGCCGGAATCTGGCTTCCTTCAACTTGAGCCCGTTATTCCGTGTCCTGCACTCTGGGAGGACCGAGAAGAGATCCTGGCCCTCCTCTGTGGGACAACCTTTTAAGTATTTGAAGAGTGCTATCATGTCTCCCCTCCATCTTCTCTCTCTATATATACAGTTGTGTGAAAAAGAAAGTACACCCTCTTGGAATTGTATGATTTTACATATCAGGACATAATAACAATCATCTGTTCCTTAGCAGGTCTAAAACTTAGGTAAATACAACCTCAGATGAACAACAACACATGACATATTACACTATGTCATGATTCATTTAACAGAAATAAAGCCAAAATGGAGAAGCCATGTGTGAAAAAGTAAGTACACCCTTACTGCTTCCATAGGAATTAAGATGCTAAGTAGCAGACAGGTGCTGCTAATCAAATGCCCGTGATTAATTGATCATCAGCAAGTATGACCACCTCTATAAAAGCCGAAGTTTTTTCAGTTCGCTGGTCTGGAGCATCCAGGTGTGTGTTAACACAATGCCAAGGAGGAAAGACATCAGCAATGATCTTAGAGAAGCAATTGCTGCTGCCCATCAGTCTGGGAAGGGTTATAAGGCCATTTCCAAACAATTTAAAGTCCATCATTCTACAGTGAGAAAGATGATTCAAAAGTGGAAAGCATTCAAGACAGTTGCCAATCTTCCCAGGAGAGGACGTCCCAGCAAAATCACCCCAAGGTCAGACCGTGCAATGCTCAGAGAAATTGCAAAAAAACCCAAGACTTACATCTCAGACTCTACAGTCCTCAGTGAGCCTGTCAAATGTTAAAGTTCACGACAGTACAATTAGAAAAAGACTGAACAAGTATGGTTTGTTTGGAAGGGTTGCCAGGAGAAAGCCTCTTCTCTCTAAAAAGAACGTGGCAGCACGGCTTAGGTTTGCAAAGTTGCATCTGAACAAACCACAAGACTTCTGGAACGATGTCCTTTGGACAGACGAGACCAAAGTGGAGACGTTTGGCCATAATGCACAGCGCCACGTTTGGCAAAAACCAAACCCGGCATATCAGCACAAACACGGTGGTGGAGGGATGACGATTTGGGCTTGTTTTGCAGCCGCAGGACCTGGGAACCTTGCAGTCATTGAGTCGACCATGAACTCCTCTGTATACCAAAGTATTCTAGAGTCAAATGTGAGGCCATCTGTCCGACAGCTAAAGCTGGGCCAAAATTGGGTCATGCAACAGGACAATGATCCCAAGCACACCAGCAAATCTACAACGGAATGGCTGAAATAGAAAAGAATCAAGGTGTTGCAATGGCCCAGTCAAAGTCCAGACCTCAACCCGATAGAAATGCTGTGGCGGGACCTTAAGAGAGCGGTGCATAGACAAATGCCCTCAAACTTCAATGAACTGAAGCAATGTTGTAAAGAAGTAGGCCAAAATTCCTCCACAACCATGTGAGAGACTGATAAAGTCCTACAGAAAACGATTACTTCAAGTTATTGCTGCTAAAGGTGGTTCTACAAGCTAGTGAACCAGAAGATGTACTTACTTTTTCACACATGGCTTCTCCATTTTGGCTTTATTTCTGTTAAATAAATCCTGACACGGTGTAATATGTCATGTGCTGTTGTTCATCTGAGGTTGTATTTACCTAATTTTTAGACCTGCTAAGGAACAGATGGTTGTTATTATGTCCTGATACGTAAAATCATGCAATTCCAAGAGGGTGTACTTCCTTTTTCACACGACTGTATATATAAAAAAGCCAATTTATAAACAATTACCAAGCAGTTAAAATAATGCAAATATGTCGCATTTCTACCCCACCTTTTTTCCTCTTGCAAGGAGCCCAAGAGGGAAAAAAATGCAATAAATACACAGAGAAGAAGCAGACAATATTAAAACTCCAGAACTCCGAGCGCAAGGTGAAAAGCCGTGTTTATAAACGCCAAATATGCGCGCGCAGAATATGTTAGCCCTACTCGCTGGGGATGATGGGTGTTGCAGTCCCAGACATCTGGAGGGCATCAGGTTGGGGACGACGACTGGCTCAGCTAGTGGAGTAGAGCTTCCATGTTCAGCAATAGTCTACCTCTGAACGCCAGCAACTACAGAGGCCAAATAACAGGGGAAGGGCATTTCCCCCCCCCCCCCCCGTCCTGAGCTTCCTCGAGGCGTCCGCCAGGCCGCTGTCCAAATGGACCTTGGTTCCTATTCAGCAGGGACGCTCTTGCGTTCCTCCAAAACCCACCCGACCGCTTCTCTTTTCTGAGCCTGGGTGGGTTGTGGAAGGGCAGAGCAGCCCTCGTGTTTTGAGGAAGTGGGTTTCCTCTGGAGCAGTGGGCTGTTTTTTCCAGGAAACCTTTCGGCACGGCGTTTTACGGTCACGCAGAAGGCACGAGCGTCTCCTCTGCTCTGCAGAGGGAAAGGCCCACCTCGAAAGGGAGTGATATGAGGACAGGCGCAGGGCTGTTTATTTTTAAGAATTTGGGGGCACGGAAAGGGAATCCCAGCCCAGGGACAGACCCGATGCCCTCTCGAGTTAAAACGACACGCTATCCGAGTTTTCCATTAAAAGGATCCCAGTAGTGAGTGATGCTAAAGTCTGACTATAAAATGCTTTCCTCTTTTATTTTTATTTTTTAAAATGTGTTTAAACCAGCTAAACCTTTATCTAGACCCATGAGGACCGGAAACTTACTTTATGTTTAATTGAGCGGCTTTGCACGTAGATGGTCTCGGGTTCAAACCCCAGCCTCTCCAGTTCAAAAAGGATCAGCTAGCAGGCTCTTCTCTGCCCGAGGCCCAGAGTGTGGTGCTGGGTGAGCCAGGCAAAATGGTCTGACCCGGGTGCGAGGAAACTTCCCAGGTTCTTGTGTGGGCATTGATTCCTCCCCAGCCTAGATTAGCGTTGGATCAGGAAGGAAATTGAAACCCCGGCCACTGGAACTCTGCACGAAAGGCAGATCAG
The DNA here is from genome assembly GCF_023053635.1 of Elgaria multicarinata webbii. Classification (NCBI taxonomy): domain Eukaryota; kingdom Metazoa; phylum Chordata; class Lepidosauria; order Squamata; family Anguidae; genus Elgaria; species Elgaria multicarinata. Next base: position 11,988,740 of record NC_086193.1, on the reverse strand, counting down.
TGCTGAGGACGTGTTTAAAGGTGCAATCCTGTGCAAAACGGCTTCCCTGTGCTTTGTGTGGGCCTGTGAGAATGGATTTTGCCTGCAGCTGGTGTCTGAGACAGCCTTCCCTCTCCCTGTCAGAAATCCCCCTGCTCCAGGTAGACTGGGACGTCCCGGAAGGCAGCTCGCCTGGGATAGTTCCGGATGTGCCGGTTTCGTGAGCCGTGCTCGTTTTTCCTCTGGTCGGGTTGCGGGATCCATCCATCAAGGCTCCGCCAGAAGCTCATCAATGCGGTTAATGAAATGCCTCTTTAGGGGCGGCTCGTGCGTTGGGTAATTGGATGCTGCCCCGGAGGAATCGTATTTCGGTGTCTGCGTGGAAGCACCGGGGCGTTATTCGCCCCCGAGAGCCCGCGAGATTCCAGTCTGTGCCGGGAAGCGTCTCGGATGTTTTTCGCAGCCAGCCCAGCTCAGGATGAGGCCTCCCCCGGATTTGACACTCAGCCCTTCCGAGTCGTTTCCTCCCCTTCAAACCCTCCAGAACCTGTTGTGGAAGAGCCAGCCCTCCTCCATCTTTTGGCCTTCCTCTGTCAGACAGGTTCGCGGTTGTGCTGCGCCCGGCACAGGATTTGGGAGCGGACGTGAGCGTCCCAAAGCGTTTAGCTTCCTTCTGGGAATTTAAAGGGAAGAAAGAAAAGCGAGCAAGTTTCTAGTCCTTAAGAGGACAGACATGGGCTTAAAAGCGTGTGAGTGTGACATCTCAGGACCGTGCGGTCGCAGGGTGAGTGTGGGGAGAAGAATGTAAGAAGAGACTTGCTAGATCAGACTGAAGGCCTTTCTAGATGTGCACAGGAAATGCACAAGCAGGACAGGGGCGTAGTAGCACCCTCTTGTCTGTGTTCCCCGGCAGCTGGTTTACAAAGGCACACTGACACTGGAGTAGCACATCGCCATCAGGGCTAGTAGCCATAGATAGCCTTCTTCTCCTCCTCCAGGAATTGATCCAACCCCCTTTTAAAGCCATCCAAATTGGTGGCCATCGCTACATCTTGTGGTAGGGAGTTCCATAGATGGTGCTGTGTGAAGAAGTCCTTCCTTTTATTTGTCCTGGTAGTGTCAAGTGTAGATTTCTCAGTGGCGGGGTGTCAGTGCCACCCTGCCCCCAGCCTGACAACCCGTTCTAATCGCCTATGGCGAGTGAGAATTTGTCCCCAAGCGATCAGGCGTAGGGGACTCCTTAAAATCAGCAAAGCGTTGGCTTTTTCGCTGTACTTTAAGAATGTTGACGTGCCGCACAAATTAGCAAGCGGGCTGGTGACTTTGAAGCTAATGAGCAAGGGTGGAATGAATAAATTACGCCCGTTTGCTTGACTGGATTAAGTTACGTAGGTTGTACCAGAATTCCAACTTTGCATTACCTTGGCACTGAGATTTCCAGATGCCCCCTTCCCCTGGCCATTTGTCACTGCCATGCTTCTGGGGTTCTCTTTGCAGCTTCAGGGCTAGAAACTTGACACATAATTCTTCTTTGGTTGTTTTTTTTTTAAAGCAGCTTAATATACACTGACTGTTGTTACAGGATTTAGGTAGCTCATTGCCTATGACCAGACATCTCCTTTAGTTTCTTTCGAAGTATGGAGCGAACCTTCTTTTTCTTAAATTGGGTGTGTAGTGTCAAACTAGTGTGCGGCCTCTGTAAAGTCAGCAAACTCCATGTTAGGCATGATAAGAAAAGGAAATGAGAATCAAACAACCAGCATCATACTGCCTTTATGCAAATCTAGGGTGTGACCACATTTGGAATACTGTGTACAGTTCTGGACAACGCACCTAAAAAAGGATATTATAGAGCTGGAAAAAGTGCAGAAAAGGTCAATTAAAATGATCAGGGGGTTGGGGCATCACCCCTACGTGGGAAGGTTACATCAACTGGTATTGTTCAGCTTGGAAAAAAGGAGGCTGAGGGGAGGCAGGACAGAGGTGGACAAAATTATGCATGGTATGAAGAATGTGGATATAGGGAGACATTTTTCTCCCTCTCTCAAAATACTAGAACCAGGGTTTATCCCATGAAGCTGATGGGTGGGAGATCCAGGACAGATCAAAGGAAGGACTTCTTCACGCAGCGCAGAGTTAAACTGTGGAACTCTCTGCCACAAGACGTAGTGATGGCCACCCATTTGGATGGCTCCAAAAGGGGGTTGGATCAATTCCTGGAGGAGAAGGCTATCAATCGCTACTAGCCCTGATGGTTGTGTGCTACCTCCATTACGCGAGGCAGTAAGCCTGCGTGCCCCAGTTGCTGGGGAACATGGGTGGGAGGGTGCTGTTGCACCGTGTCCTGCTTTGTTGGTCCCTGGTCGGCCACTGCATAAACAGAGTGCTGGACTTGATGGACCCTTGGTCTGATCCAGCAGGGCTCGTCTGAGGTTCTTATTCCGCAGGAGTAGAGATCGTCCTTGAATTAAAATTAACTATTTAGGGGAGTGGTGGCAATGAGATAGTTCAGAAACACAGTGAGGAGGTCTCTCTCTCTTTCTCTCTCTCTCTGCTATTGATTTTATACCCTTCATAATAAGTTACCCCCCGTTAAACGGTAAGTAAAACAGGCTCGTCTTCGGCAGCTCTTACGGGAATCTCTGGCTCTTGATTTCCTATCAAAAGCCGTTGCAAACTTGGGGAAACGGTTTGGGGAGGGCATGAGACAGAGACGGAGACGGGCCTCCCGTTAAAAAAAAGTCGGAGTTGCGGTTTTCTTTAAAGGCGCCAGTACAGACGGAGGAAAAAGTCCTCTGCCCACAGGGTCTGCCTTCTTCAGCGTTCTGCCCTGTTTTCTTGACTCTCTCTACCTGGTGCCCTCCGGATGTATGCCGGAGATGTATGTTGGGGATAGCCGCTCTAGCACCCCTGAAAATGGGGGCTCCACCTAGAGCGGCGGCCTCCGTGAACTTCTCAAATCCTTCGTTTTCAGAAAAAACAAGTCGCCACGGGTTCCGTCAAGCTAAAGAGCGCGTTGAACGTCAGGAATCCAGGCGTTGGGCCTGCTGCCACTCCGTGCCGCCAGGTGACCTTGGGATCTCTGGAGGTGGCCAGAGGGCAACGTGGCTTGTGTTAGTAGTAGTATCCACATGGCCGGAGGACTCGGTTGCTTCCAGGCGTCACTGGGGGAGAGGAATCTCAGTGCATGTTGAGATTCAGACTTGCCGTCAATTCCTATTCTTACAGTTCGGAAGCTGCAGCTCGTGAAAAATGCAGCGGCCATCGGGAACCAGAAGGTTCGACCATATTACACCTGCTCTGGTCCGCTTGCACTGGCTGCCTGTATGTTTCCGAGGGTGGAACGCCTCTCCTGACGTGAATATACCCGTTCACTACGTTCAACGTCTAAGGTCCTCCTCCGGGTGCCTACTCCGAGAGAGGCTCGGAGTGTGGCAACGAAGGTCAGGGCCTTTTTGGTGGTGGCCCCCAGACTGTGGAATGATCTCCCTGACGAGGCTCGCCTGGCACCAACGCCGCTATCTTTCCAGCGCCAGGTTAAGACTTTCCTCTTTGCCCTGGCATATGGCGGCACATCTTAATCACCCACATGTTTAGTTTTTTTTAACGGTTTTTAATGCTTTATGTGTGTATGTTCTGTGTTTTAGAATTTTAAATTTTGTATACTCGTTTTAATCTTAATTTTAGAATTTCTGTAAACCTCCCAGAGAGCCCTGGCTATGGGGGCGGTATATAAGTGCAATAAATAAATAAATATTACACAGTAATCGGAGCTTTGAGACCCAGCATGCTGGATTTTTGATATTTTGGCCGCATAGTCTTCGGCTCACCACATTTGGCCGTCCACCTCTGGAATTAGTCCCATGAGAGTTTCTGCAGATTTGGTCTTCTGGCCTTGGAGGCTAGGTGGGAGGCTAAGCGTGGGTGCAGGGCCCAGCTTATAGCTGCACGTTAACAAACCAGGTTTCTAGAGAATCCTGGCTTATTGTCCCATTTGAACGCGGCCTCTGCCGGCTTTAGTAGACTACAGTCTGGCCTGGAATAAACCACCTTCTCCTATACTTATTCAATCTCCTTTTCCATCCGGGATTCCTTCTCTGCTCCCACTGAGTCCCGCAAAGCCCAGCTCAACGGAGCGCCGGTCTGGCACACCGTTGAGTCCTCAAACGCGGTGGGAACGCGGTGCTCCCAGGGGCTGGGAAAGCCCTGATCCTCTTTCGACACCTTTCAACGTTTTATGGGTGGTTGTTTTTTATGGCGCCGTAAAAAAGGGACGAGGACTGCTCGTAAAAGGGCAGGCATTGTCACTCGCTTTGGAAGGGAGCCCAGGGAGAGATTTAAAGCTCAACGTTACTTAAATTGCCCAATCGCTCTCCGCCCCCCCCCCCGATACAAACCCAAATTCCGAGAAGACAGTTTTCAATTTTTTCTGCTTTGGGGGACCGTTCCGCCTTGACGGGACCCGTTTTCTTCCTGGGGGAGGGATCCCCGCGGGTGTTTGGGGGGCACCTTCTCTTTCCACGTGGGGTAGTTATCTAGGTGTGTCCGTCGTCCTGGTCAACCTGCGTGACCTGAAGGTGCACTCTGGATGGCGCCCAGTGCTTTCCAACAGCTGCAGGGATGTACCTTTAGCACATCCCTCAGGGCGAAGGTGTAGCTTGTGTCTTGTTGATCTCTTCTTGTGGAGAACCCCCCAATAAGCGGCTGAATCACCTTTGGGCAGACCGAAAGCAGCACCCCCCCTGCCTCCGGTTTCACATCCCCGAGTTGTTCCGAACAGAACTTCAGGAAAGGGGTCGGCGGCGGAAATTTCGCCGGACAAAGAATCTCCCGTTTTAACCTGGGTGGGTTTCGCTCGGCCTCCATTCCCCCATCTGGTTGTGTTGGATTACAGCGCCGAGAATCCTCAGCGAGCCGTGGAGTAGCCGGACCCCTTTATGTGCTCCAGCAAAACCGGTTAATTTGAAATGCGGCTTTTAATGCAGGAATTTGGAGTCTGTGTGTCTGCTGCTGCCAATTTGGGGGGCCTTTGGCTTCTCTCCTCTTTAAAACTATTAAAAAGAAATGGGGGGAGGGGAAAACAATTCTCACTAAAAGAAGGGGAAATCCAAACAAGAGGGAGATTCATCGGGTTGCGAAATAGGGTTTCGTCACTTTCCAAGGAATAGTAAATATTTAAGAGCGAACTGCAGGAGGAGCTGTGGGTGACGGTGTGTCAGCAGCCGCCAACTTGCGAAATCGGGCCGTCCCCGGCCAGGCTGCTCTTGGCTTAAGTCAGACACCGCAGTCGAGGAAGTGGGATGTAGTCGACGAAAGCACATGCCAGAGTGAACGTGTTAGCCTTTAAGGTGCCACAAGAGGAGTCTGTGTGAAGCCCCGCACGTCGGGGAGGAGGAATCCACCAGAATGCAATTTTATTTTACGATAGACTTTCTTTAACCTGGTCTTCCATGCTGGCCGGGGAATGCTGGGACTCGTAGGTCAACACACCTGGAGAACGCCAGGTTGGGGGAGGCCACTTTTGAGAGATTCCTGGATTGTTACGTGTGAACCAGCAATCACGATTTAAAGGAAAACTCTTCAAGTCAATTGCATACTTCTCTTTTCAAGGCTAAACATGCCCAGTTCCTTCAATCTCTCTTCCTAGGGCTTTGTTTCCAGAGCCCTGATCATCCTGGTTGCCCTCCTCTGAACACGCTCCAGCTTGTCTGCATCATTCTTGAAGTGTGGTGCCCAGAACTGGATGCAATACTCAAGAGGAGGCCTGACCAGTGCTGAATAGAGGGGAACCAGAACCTCGTGCGATTTGGAAGTTATATTTCTGTTAATGCATCCCAAGATAGCCTTTGCGTTTTTTGCAGCCACATCACACTGTTGGCTCAGATTCAGCTTGTGATCTACAACAATTCCTTTGTCGTTTTTCTACCAGACCCTCTGCGTTAATATAGTGCTTTGTAAAAAAAGAAAGAAAGAAAAGAAAATTGGGGGCACGTTTTATTTTAAGCAATAATATTTCTGCTTCCGAAGATGCAGGGTTGTGGTGGTGGGGTTGCCTCATCATTAAGCGACTGGATTGAAACAACTGGGCCTGTTTAGCCTGGAGAAGAGAAGAAGGAGGGGAGACCTGATAGCACTCTTATTTATTTATTTATTTATTTATTACATTTCTATACCGCCCAATAGCCAGAGCTCTCTGGGCGGTTCACAGAAATTAAAACCATTCAAAGTATAAAACAACAGTATAAAACCATAATATAAAATACAATATAAAAGCTCAACCAGATAAAAACAGCAGCAATGCAAAATTACTCTTCAAATACTTAAAAAGTTGTCACCCAGAGGAGGGCCGGGATCTCTTCCCAATCATTCCAGAGCGCAGGACACGGAATAATGGGCTCTAGTGACAGGAAGCCAGATTCCGGCTGGACATCAGGAAAAACTTCCTGACTGTTAGAGCAGTACGACAATGGAACCAGTGACCTAGGGAGGTTGTGGGCTCTCCCACACTAGAGGCCTTCAAGAGGCAGCTGGACAACCATCCGTCGGGTATGCTTTAAGGTGGATTCCTGCATTGAGCAGGGGGTTGGACTCGATGGCCTTGTAGGCCCCTTCCAACTCTACTATTCTATAATTCTAAACGGAAAATGTTTCCGTTTGCCAGAAAACCTCAGCCTAGATCTGCCCTTATTTTTGTGTGTGTGTATGTGTGTGTGTGTGGGAAGTAGTGCCGATTGCATGGGTCATTGGTGGCTAACAGCTGGCCTAGGGGGGCTGAGGATGATGGGCATTGCAGTTGGGGAACTTGGGTGTCCCATGGCCTCTGGCAACTCCCTCTCTTCCTAACCTCTCCACCCCCATTTCTCTCCGTCCCCTAGGACATGCCGCGGCACGAAGGACATCGGTAAAAAATCCCACCATCCTCCTCCCCGCAGCCTCTGGGATCTCTTTCGCCAGCCGCCGGCTTCCCCCATGAAGCAATCTAAAGCCTGATGCCCTCGTTGCACCTCGGCATGGACAGGGGGAAGACCTACCACCCGCCATGCCAACACCAGCAGCCCGGCAACACACTGTACGGGATGCCGGCCCTCCAGCCCCAACCCAGCGTCCCCACCATCGAGGTGAGTCATTCCCCCGTCCCCCCCCCCATGGTGCGGATGATGCCGGGGAGGCATTCATCAGCGGGTTGTAGGCCTGCAGGTGCAGCTTCGAACGGTGCCCGTGGGCTCGCTTTCCCCTAGGGACGCCAGGGGCTCATCATCTCCTGAGGCGGCAGGTCAAACTGCTGAACGGCTCTGGCCTGCCAGGAACGGCGTCCCTTGCGATTTGCAGCCCTCAGTCAGCGTCCTACTCCCGCAACCTGGCGGCTGCCAGCCCTGTGGACTACAACTCCCATTGGCCCCGTAGCCCAGCACAAGTCGGCGAAGGCGGGGGATGAAATTCCCTCTGCCGAATATCGGAAGGCACCGTGTCAGACCTCTTGGGATCCCCCAGCCAGCTTGGCTGTTGGGGACAATGGGGTTTGTAGTCCAGGCAGCTGGTGGCCCCAGCTGGGGAAGCCTTCACGAGGATAATCACCACCCAGGCCTCTGAATAATAATAATAATAATAATAATAATAATAATAATAATAATAATAATAATAATACTGTATTTCCTTGACTCTAAGACACACTTTCCACCCCTATATAAACATCTCTAAAAACGGGGTGCGTCTTAGAATCGCGGGTGTGATTCTTCTTCTTGGAATCAAAGCTTTTTCTCTGTTGGTGGCACTGAAATCCGTCTGCGTCTTAGAATCGATGGTGTCTTACAATCGAAGACAATTGATTTCTTACCCGCCTCTCCGTTTGGATGGAGGCGGAGCACAACAGCAAACGATAAAATACGCAATGCTGTGGTTTCTGAGTGGCCTCGTTCGGTCTCCCGCCCTGTCGGCGTGGATCAGCTGAGCTGGCGATGATTGATCGCTAAGCGTTGTGTAGGTTTGCCTTTTGACGGTCAAACCATGCTGTGTTTATTTATTTTTTATTTATTTATTTATTAAATTTATATACCGTCCCATAGCCGAAGCTCTCTGGGCGGTTTACAAAAGTTAAAAAACAGTGGGCGTTAAAAAGCATACAAAATTTAAAACCATCAAAAAAAATTAAAAACAACAGTATTTAGTATCCATTTAAACAACCATTTTTTAATGGGGTCCATTAAAAAACAAACAAACTTCATATATGTTGCTAAACACCTGGGAGAAGAGAAAGGTCTTAACCTGGCGCCGAAAAGATAACAATGTTGGTGCCAGGCGAGCCTCGTTGGGGAGATCATTCCAGAATTGACCAGGTTCAGAGGCTCAGCAGAGGGAAAGAAGCCACGGTGCCCTCTTTCCCCCCCCCCAGGAGCGCCGTCCGCATGCCCCCCCCCACCTCTGCTGAGGCACAGGTTAACGCGCTCTCCAAACACTGCAAGGTGTGCAGTGGAGATGCCCTCCAAACCACTCCAAAACCCCTGCAACAAGCCATGGTTTGTGGGTTTCAAGTAATCCACAGTTTGTTGACAGCCCTCCAAACAACCTAGCTCCCCTTTTTCAATCTGCTCTTTAAAACCCATGAGGATTGGACCGTGTAGCAATTATTTACTACCTTGGAACTCAGGGCTCCTGACCATTTGATCCTTCTGCTACCTGTGGGACCCAGCTCAATGGAATAGGGTTTTTTTGACGCTAGTTCGCGTAGCCAAGGCTTGCATCACTAATTTGATTGGAAAACGGTTGCTTTCAGGCCTGTCTTCCACTGAATTTTTTTTGATGTTGTGGAGCAGGTCAGGGGAAATTATAAAATGGTCCACTACACTGTCCCCCCTATGAGAGAGGTATGTGTAGTGACCGTTAGAGTCGTCAACTACACTACCATTCAAAATTATCAGAGAATGTAGGTAGGCAAGCATTATTAGATTTTTACCATACTTATTTATTCTTTTGTCATGAGAGTGCCTTTCTAAAAAGAAGCCATCGTCCAACGGAACAGGCAACTGACCATGGTTGGGGGGTGGGTGGTTTGGAAGCCTCCCCTCACTGTGCACCTCACGGGGTTCACACAACATGGCAACCTGTGCCACAGCGAGGGCAACCGGGGAAGTGGCGGGCACGCAAGCGGCACACGCGGGGCAGGGTGAAGAAGCCCCTGTGGCGGCTTTTCCCCACCGATTTCCGAACCTGGCCTCTGATTTTGAGAATGGAAAACGAAGACGATTATGCAAACCTGCGCTTTTTATTTTTTAAAAAACCCTGCCTCCTTTGCACTTTCAGAATTCTGTTTCCGGTTGGTGGAGTCCGGCCCCGTGTTTGTCCACGCCATCTTTCCTGAGTGAAAACCAGTAAGTGCCACACCGCGTGCGTTCGGCCCCCGCTCGGCTTGCGGCGTTTACAGGCCGCTTTTCTGCCAACTGTGTGGTTGAGTGACCTGCAGGCTCTCATGTGCAGGTGACCCGGAGCGCATGCGCTGCCTGCAGCCGCCCCCCACACCACAATGGGTTCTGTTGCAGGTGTCCCCCAAACCCGGAGCACCGGCTTGTTTTGGGGTGAACAGTCAGGTTAACCGACGGCTTGCTGTTGGATGAACTGCTGAGTTGTTCAGCTCCTAAGCCAGGAAAAAGCAAAATATATATTTATTTATTGCATTTCTATACCGCCCCATAGCCGAAGCTCTCTGGGCAGTTTACAAAAGTTAAAAACAGTAAACATGAAAAACAAATATACAAAGTTTAAAACCATAAAAAGCATAAAAACAACACTATCCTTCTAAAAACAGCTATTCTGGGGTCCGTTAAAAACAAACAAACTCCGCATATGTTGCTAAATGCTGTTAAATGCCTGGGAGAAAAGAAAGGTCTAAGGACTAACTGAGGAGAAAAATTCAGCTGCAATAAAGCATGAGAGCACTCTTCAAATACTTAAAAGGTTGTCACACAGAGGAGGGCCAGGATCTCTTCTCGATCCTCCCAGAGTGCAGGACACGGAATAAGGGGCTCAAGTTAAAGGAAGCCAGATTCTGGCTGGACATCAGGAAAAACTTCCTGGCTGTTAGAGCAGTATGACAATGGAACCAGTGACCTAGGGAGGTGGTGGGCTCTCCCACACTAGAGGCCTTCAAGAGGCAGACATCTGTCAGGGATGCTTTAGGGTGGAGTCCTGCATTGAGCAGGGGGTTGGACTCGATGGCCTTGTAGGTCCCTTTCCAACTCTGCTATTTTGTGATTCTATGATTCTATGAAAGCAAACTTTAATAAAATAGCTAATCTGAAGTACAAACTGTAAAAAAAAAGTTTGTCAACTTTTTTGATAACGCAGCTCTGAAATTATGCGGAACCGAAAACGCAATTGTCCAACGTGTCACACACCGACTGAGGTCATAGTCCCACGTGGACCTGTGGTCCGTTTGGAGTCAACCCGGAGAAGAGCCTTCAGTGTGGTGGCCCCTTTCCTTTGGAACTCCCTGCCCCTGGAAGTCAGGCAGGCACCAACACTAGGCTGCTTCTGGCGCCTCCTGAAAACATCTGTTTCAAGACGCCTTCCTTAACTGACCAGCCGCTGTTTCTGTTTCTTTTTTAATCAGTCCTTTGTTTTAAATTGAACCATTTTGATTTGCTGTTTTGGATCTCTTTTCTTTTTACTGTTTTATTCCTACCTGCACTACTCTGGAATCTTCCGCTGCTCCCAGACTGTGGAACGGCCTGCTGGAGGAGACTCGTCAGCTTGACAGTCTTAGCTATCAAAACTGATCTCTTCCGGCAGGCCTAGCCAGTAGAATTTTTAGGATACTTTTAGGATGTTTTTAACAGTGTATGCTATGTTTTTAATTAGTATTTTATGTATTTTGTGATTGCTGTTGTTTCCCGCCTTGATCCAATCGGAGAGGTGGGTAAGAAATAAATTATTATTATTATTATTATTCTACATACGGAGCAGTATATAAATATTGTCAATTAATAATAATAATAATACACACATAGATCCAGTTCAGACAACACGCTAAGCCACACTGGTTAAGCATTTTGAGCTAAACGTTGGTCAGAATGGAAGGAACCCAAAAAAGCCAGGTGAAAATGGAGATGTGGTTTATTAAAAAGAACTAGACGGACCCTCGGTCCGTTTACAGCCTCAGGGCCCTTCTGACGTTCTTAAGTTCTTACCTGAGTTACTGCGGACCAGGGACTCCGAACGCGGCTCTTAACCCGGCACAAAGACCCGGTCAAAGGCAACCTATTAAGCCTCGTATTTTACGGGCGAATACCGCGTGGCTCGACTTGCCATCGTTAATCCGGCAGGAAACGCGTCCCGTTCCAGACGCCTCCAGAAAATGCCCGCCGCTTTTTGTGGCTTGCGATGAATCGCGATCGGCCGTGATGCTACCCCGTCCTCCTCTGCTTTGGGTTGGGTTTGATGGCGTCTTGAAACAGCGGCCTTTCAGATTTACCTGGCAATCGCTTAGAGACGTTGCTATAATAAGAGGCCTGTAAGTATAATCAATCTGTCTTATCAACTCTAGGGAAGCTGTTCTCAGGAGTCGAAATGTTCATTATAAATTACGCCTGGTGCGGAGAAGGTGGAAAGGGAGACATTTTTTCTCCCTCTCCCATAATACTAGAACCCAAATACCAGAACCCAGGAAGCTGATGGGTGGGAGATTCAGGACGGACTTCTTTACACAGTGCAGAGTTAAATTATGGAACTCGCTACCACAAGACGTAGTGATGGGCTCCCATTTGGATGGCTTTAAAAAGGGTTGGATAAATTCCTGGAGGAGGAGAAGGCGATCAAGGGCTAGTAGCCTTGACGGCTCTGTGGTCTCTGCGGTATCCGAGGCTGTCTGCCTGTGTGCACCAGTTGCTGGGGAACATGGGCGGGAGGGTGCCGTTGCACCGTGTCCTGCTTTGTTGGTCCCTGGTCGACAGCGGGGTGGGTCTGACTAGACGGACCCTCAGTCTGATCCAGCAGTGGCCTTTCTTAAATTCTCGCCCGTCTGCGGCAGATAGCCTGGAGAACTCCCAGGGGCTTCCTAAATTCCCCGCCCCGTGCATCACCCAAGTAAAACAAGGCCTCATCTCGAGTATTGTGTCCAGTTCTGGGCACCACACTTCAAGAAGGACGCAGACAAGCTGGAGCGTGTTCAGAGGAGGGCAACCAGGATGATCAGGGGTCTGGAAACAAAGCCCTATGAAGAGAGACTGAAAGAACTGGGCATGTTTAGCCTGGAGAAGAGAAGATGGAGGGGAGACATGAGAGCACTCTTCAAATACTTAAAAGGTTGTCACACAGAGGAGGGCCAGGATCTCTTCTCGATCCTCCCAGAGTGCAGGACACGGAATAACGGGCTCAAGTTAAAGGAAGCCAGATTCCGGCTGGACATCAGGAAAAACTCCCTGACTGTTAGAGCAGTATGACAAAACATCAGGAAAAACTCCCTGACTGTTAGAGCAGGACGACAATGGAACCAGTGACCTAGGGAGGTTGTGGGCTCTCCCACACTAGAGGCCTTCAAGAGGCAGCTGGACAACCCTCTGTCAGGGATGCTTTAGGGTGGATTCCTGCATTGAGCAGGGGGTTGGACTGGATGGCCTCGTAGGCCCCTTCCAACTCTGCTATTCTATGATTCTAGCCGCGGTCCCTCTTCGAAATCTCCGGCGTGCTCCGACAGAACCTTTCCAGGCGGGTTTTGTCCTGCGGGGGTGTCAGGCACATGCATGTGCACGCTCAGGCCGCGCAGAAGAAGCACACGCGTTGCGTACACCGCAGCGACACCCTGTTCGACGGGGTGTTCGGAACTGCAGACCCAGCGGCTGCCGCCTCTCTCGGCCGCCGCCGTTTGCCGAAAGCTGCCCATGCTTGGAACAGGGTGGGTGTTTTTCTTTTCAAGGGTATTCCTGTAAATTCTACTTTCTGAAACCTCCCGGGAGGTGTTAACAGAAGTTCTCCTCTTTCCTGCTCCCTCTCTCTTTTCTTTGCTGCATATTGAATAGCAGATGGTAGACAGGGCTTATCGATTAATGCCCCCCCCTCCCCGTGGCCGTTCCCACCCAGCCGCACTCCAGCGGTAGCCGTTAACGGCTTCCCAGTCCCCCCCCCTCTTTTGGGGCAGGGGGGGTTTCCCATTCCCACGCCAAATTATCCCTTTCACTCCCCTCCCCTCTCCGATCTAGGATTCAGCTGTGCAGTTTAAGGGATGGTCATATGTCCGTCCGTCCGTCCCCCGTTACTGAAACACATTCCTTTTTTCGCACGCTGAGCTGGGCTTTATTCACCGGGGACTGAAATCCAGACCTTTTTTTGCACTTAGCAGGGCTCCATCACCCTCCTAATAAATGTTGGAGCCGCCTCATGCCGGCGAATTGCGCCTGGGACTTTCCGCCGACGGCTCTGCTATTGAGCCGTGGCAGTTCCGCTCAAGCTAAGGCGCTAGTCCTCATTGTTCTGAAGAAAGAGCTGATTTCAATAGGCACCGAGGAAGCGTCCTCGTGGCAGGCCAAATTATTCAGCCATCTAGTTGGGCATTACCTGCTCTGCTGGGCGGTGGTTGTTCGGCGTCTCCAGCAGAGAAAAAGGTCTTATTACCTCCCCCGTGATTTTTTAAAATTGGGAATGCCGACAGTGAACAAGAACATGAGGAGTGCCCTGATGCTGGATCAAACCAAGGGTCCATCTAGTCCAGCACTCTGTTCACACAGCGGCCAACCAGCCATCGGCCAGGGACGAACAAGCATTACGTGGGTGCAACAGCACCCTCCCACCCATGTTCCCCAGCGACTGGTGCACACAGGCTTACTGCCTCAGATACTGGAGGTAGCACAGAGCCATCCGGGCTAGTAGCCATGGATAGCCTTCTCCTCCTCCAGGAATTGATCCAACCCCCTTTGAAAGCCATCCAAATTGGTGGCCGTCGCTACATCTTGTGGTAGTGAGTTCCGTAGGCTAACTGCGCACCACTCAGCAGTGGTCCCTCCTCTGTTAATTTGCCTTCCCTTCAACTTCTCCAAAAAGTCACCTGCCGGCACGAAAGGCGGATGCCCCCGCCAATCGGAAACGCCCGGGTGCAACAGAGGGAGAAATGAACCTTGCTGGGCTCTGAACGTCTTATCCCTCAATGGTCGACCACTGACTCTCCTGCACGCACAGAGTAGAGGGGAGATGCAGGTTTACCGTGATGGTTGCAAAGCCCATGAGAACGGCCACTCCTTCTCCCTTCCTGCGCGGTCCGTGATGGGAACCGTAGTCCTTTTTTCCATAGTCCCTTCTGTCCCCAGGGAAACGGCGAAGCCCATTTTCACCCACTCATTCTCAAACTACTAGGAAGAACATCAGAACAGCCTTTCTGGATCAGACCAGGGGGCCACCTAGCTCATATGGCGACCAACAGGAAAACCACTAGCAGGACGTGGGTGCAACAGCACCCTCCCGCCCACGTTCCCCAGCAACTGGTGCACACAGCCTTACTGCTTCAGATACTGGAGATGGCACAGAAACATCAGGGCTAGTAGCCACGGATCGCCTCTTCTCCTCCTCCAGGAATTTCTCCGACCCCCTTTGCAAGCCATCCAAATTGGTGGCCGTCACCACATCCTGTCTGGCTAGCGAGCCTACCCCGCCCCCCAGGGCCTTCGGGCCCGATCCTCCGGAGACGTCCGAGCCTGCTTGGGGGATCCCCCGGCTGTCCTGCAGGGGTCTCCTGCGCGCCGTCGCTTTTCTCGAGGACTTTGATAGCGGCCGGCTCTGCGTCAAGCCGCAGCTGCTTTACTGGAAAGATGATGAAGCAATTTGCCCGAAAACGGGGTGGGTGGTTCCCATGGGCCGAGGCTTTGATAGTAAAACCAAAACTGGAGAATGTGTGTGTGTGTGTGTGTAAAGGCGAAAAGAGAAAGGAGCTCTCTCCACGTCTCACAACCTGGACTTGAAGTTTCCAGAGGGTGGATTGCCGTCGTTCCATCATCCTCGCATGCCCTCCCCCCCGAAAACGGCACCCGGTCGGCGCTCGTTCCGGGTGGCCCGCGATGAGGTTAGAGACGGCCCGTCGACGGACGCCGTCTCTTCCTCTTCCCTTCTTGTTTTTTTTTTTTTTAAAGGCAGGCTCACCAAGGTGCCGGTCCTCATGGATGCCGGGAAGAAGCCTTACAACTCTTTAGGGCGGCAGGTCGTTTTAACAGGCTGTATTAACCTCTCTTCCCTAAACGGAGCGTTTCTGTCGTGCTTTGAAAAGGAGGGAGTCTTAATCAAACAAAGGATTCCCCCCCCCCCATCCTGGTTTCGGGTTTTCTTTCAAACATTAACTCATCAACGGCGCAATCCTATGCGTGTTTCAACGGGGCGGAGGGCGGTAAGTCCTACACTCCAGGAACGCTGGGCGTTGTAGGACTTTTTATTTTGTCTAAACATGCATAGGATTGTGCCCTTTATCATAGAACCATAGAATAGTAGAGTTGGAAGGGGCCTCTAAGGCCATCAAGTCCACCCCACTGCTCAATGCAGGAATCCGCCTTAAAGCATCCCTGACAGGTGGTTGTCCAGCTGCCTCTTGAAGGCCTCTAGTGTGGGAGAGCCCACACCCTCCCTAGGTCACTGGTTCCATTGTCGTACTGCTCTAACAGTCAGGAAGTTTTTCCTGATGTCCAGCCGGAATCTGGCTTCCTTTAACTTGAGCCCGTTATTCCGTGTCCTGCACTCTGGGAGAATCGAGAAGAGATCCTGGCCCTCCTCTGCGTCACAACCTTTTAAGTATTTGAAGAGTGCTATCATGAATCCTTGTTTTAAAGGATTCTCCCCACCTATTGAGATAAGCGAATCTCGATCGGGTTTGTCGAACTGCAGCGATAGTGACCTGATGCCAGGTGTTTTGGATTGCCACGGCCCCAATACCTGTCCATGAGCCAGGTAGGCTGGGGCTTATGGGAGCCGTAATCCAAAACCTCCAGAAGCCACCTCGTTGCCTATGCCTGGGAAAACTGCAGGAATATTTTCAACGGGGGGCTCCCGCCCGTAAACCGGGCAATTTTTCTCCCCCTTAGCTCGGCTTGGAGAAGCCGGCAAGGAGGTCAGACCCATTTTTACACACACTGAATTGCTTGGCTACATCCATGCAAGGTTTTGTGACTCATCACGTGGACGAAGCCGTGCACTTAAGCTACTCTGTGCCTGTTCCGATGCTTCCGTAGCCGAAACTTAGGCGCAAGGGGAAATGTCTTCAAACACTGTTTGCAGCCGTACCAGAAACGGGGGGCCAAAATCACCATTTTGGGGGAAAACATTGTGATCTATTCGGCGCCGGTTCAAGACTTTCCTCCCAGGCGTTGAACAGCATAGGTTGAGTTTTTGACTGACTCCAGAATAGTTTCAAATGGATATTATATCTAACCTGTTTTTATGCGTTTTAAATTTTGTATATCGTTTTTTAATGTCTGGCGATTGACCCTTTGTAAACCGCCCAGAGAGCTTTGGCTATGGGGCGGGATATAAAAGTAAATAATAATAATGATGATGATGATGATGATGATGATGGAGAGGAACTCCAAAACAGCCCATTGAGAAGTAGCTAACAGATGCTGTTTATTCGGGGAAGGGGGTAAGGTTATGACTGGGACCCTGAACAGGCCCGCGCTGCAACATTTCGTTGCAGGTCCCACGGATCTGGACTACCGTCTGTCAGGGATGCTTTAGAGTGGATTCCTGCATTGAGCAGGGGGTTGGACTCGATGGCCTTGTAGGCCCCATCCAAATCTGCTTTTCTATGATTCTATGATCTCTTTCTAAGACACCCTTCCACATCCTGGTTCCTCCTTCCTGGACCTCTTAGACTACAGCTCCCATGAGCCCCAGCCAGCAGGGCCATGCTGGCTGGGGCTGATGGGAGTTGGAGTCTGAGATGTGTTGGAGGAAGGCAGGTTCGGAGACGTCCTCTGACAAACAGCGGCATTAGGGGTCGTGTGTTTCCATCCAGGGCGTCAGCCCCAAAGTTCTTATGCACGTAACATCCGCTCACCGTGTGTCAAAATTCACCTTTCTCTCCTTCCCTCTCGTTTTGCAGGCAATATTACAATACCACTTGCGATTTCTACACGAATTCCATCATCGGGCCGCCGTTCTCGGATTCCAGCTATACGTCTCCGGGCCTCGCCGACTTCTTGCCCAAAAACGGCGACTTTCCTCAGGTGAGAGTGAAACCGGAATTCCTTCGCCGAAATGAGTTGTCTCTGCAGCGTTGGGAGTTTTTCTCGTCCTCCCCGCCCTGCGCCTTTGACAGATCCCCCTCTGCTTTCTTGCTTTGGCCGTTCCAGAGAAGGGACAGTTACAGCGTTACAAGACAGCCATGCCACAAGTGAGAAAGATCTTGGGATTGTTGCAGATCACAAGCTGAATGTCAGCCAACAGGGTGATGCTGCTGCAAAAAAAGCCAATGCTATTTCGGGCTGCATTCATAGATGTATAGTGTCCAAAATGCGCGAGGCACTGCTTGCCCTCTATTCAGCCGTGGTTAGGCCTCATTTTGAGTATTGCATCCAATTCTGGGCACCACACTTCAAGAAGGACGCAGACAAGCTGGAGGGGGTCCAGAGGAGGGCAATGAGGATGATCAGGGGTCTGGAAACAAAGCCCTATGAAGAGAGACTGAAAGAATTGGGCATGTTTAGCCTGGAGAAGAGAAGGTTGAGGAGAGACATGAGAGCACTCTTTAGATACTTAAAAGGCTGTCACACAGAGGAAGGCCAGGATCTCTTCTCAATCCTCCCAGAGTGCAGGAGACGGAATCAGGGGCTCAAGTTACAGGAAGCCAGATTCCGGTTGGACATCAGGAAAAATGTCCTGACTGTTAGAGCAGTACGACAATGGAACCAGTGACCTTGGGAGGTTGTGGGCTCTCCCACACTAGAGGCCTTCAAGAGGCAGCTGGACAACCATCTGTCAGGGATGCTTTTAGGGTGGATTCTTGCATTGAGCAGGGGGTTGGACTCGATGGCCTTAGAGGCCTCTTCCAACTCTACGGTTCTAAGATATTTGCGTTACAGGATGTGGTGTGAAACCACGAGCTAGCATGTGATTTGACTGTTCCTAGTCCTGGTAGGGCAGACGTTGGTTTGTTTTGGTGGAAGGAGAAGCAACTTTATACCGGTAAAAACAACTGTCTTTTGAGGTAGGCTTTTCTATTTATTTATTTTTAAAAATAATTCATTTTTTGAGACGGCAAGCCTGCTTTCTTTTTTAAAAAAGGGAGACTACCTTAGAGCAGGGGAGCGCGACCTCAAGTCCGGCAACCAAATCCCTGTCCAGGTTTTCCCCAGTTGGCCACGCCCCTGGCTCCACCCTCTTTCTTCCAACGACCAATCATTTGGAGGTGTCCCGGATTTGCGGGCGCTTTCCCCCCACATTCTGAAAGGTCAAGACGCCTCTCCCAGGGGTTTGGGACTGGCCAGAAGAGCTTCAAGCTGAAATAGGCAGTGGCCACACCCCCTTTGGGGTTTGGCTCCGCCCACCAGTGGGAGGCAGCCCTTGAGAGCATCTTCGGAACGGGATTCGGCCCCCAGGATGAAAGAGATTCAATACCCCTGATGTAGAGATTTCTCGTTGTATAGGGTAGCGGTTGGCAGAAAAAAACCCACCAATTATAAAATAGCTATGATGCTTTTGTCCCAGGCGAATTGTTAGAAATATTTGATCCGCACAAATCTTTGGTAAACAACAGTGAGTGAAGTTGCCCAGCTTTGGGATTCTTGCTTTGGAAATACGTTTGCATCTCTGTAGGCTTTTCATCTTTTTGGCTTATTTGGGAGACAAAACGGAACTTGGGTGTATTGCAACTTGACTCTGGAAAAATGATTTCTAGCCTGGCTCCAACATCTCAGGTCCTTTCTGGCTCAAAAGAGAAGGGAGGGGAAGAATTCATTTCAGCAACGCTTCCGTGCCTAGTCGCCTGCAAGCCATTCTTCGCTCGCCCCAGGCGAACAGCCGCCTCGAACCCTGCTATGTCCCAAGAAGGAAGCGGCCGTGTGTATAAAAAAGTTTGTTTCATCTTAATATTTGTGTTTTGGGTGTGCAATCCAGATGTGTTTTTATTATTCTGGCACTGGGAATGAACGGGCATGGGGTGGAGGTGGATTTGATGGTGTGTAACCAATTATTTAAGGCTCAGTTAATTTTCACGTAATGGTTCTGGCGCGGTTCCAAGGAAAACAAGTGCTTTACGGGCAAGGCTCGTCCACAGGCATGTAAGATAATAATCACATCAGCTGCCAATCTTTGAATCGGGGCGGAGAAGGAAACCCAACCTGCCTCCAGTTCCCAAGCTACTAAACCACGCTCCCAAATGACTTGGAAACGATCTTCTTTTGGTATCTGCCTTCCTGTTGCTTGAGATGGCCTCGGGCGTGTCTGCTCAAAGTCCCCTTCCTTTTCGGGGAGGGAACCTGCAGCAGCAGGGCCTTCTCCGCGAGGGCCCCCCAAATTAACAAGAGCCATTCTCCTCCGTGATCGCTGCCTAAGAGCTTGCAGCTAAGGTTTTGTGGCCGACCTGGACCCTTCCGGAAGTCTCCCACTGCAAGTCCCAATCTTAGCCAGCCATGGCTGTTGCTGATGGGTATTGCAGTCCCATGGAGAGCACCAGGTGGGAGAAGGTTGTTGTATTGGACGTTGTCAGTGTGGCGTGGCCAGAAAGGAGGTCTCCAGATCATTTTGACCAGAACTCTCAGCGTCTCTGACCGTTGGCCATGCTGGCCGGGCGCTCCTGGGCCGTTGTAAGTCCCCGAAATCCGGGGAATTACCTTCTGCCCTTGTGTGTAAGTGACGTGACAAAGGCTTGGCCGCTGGGTGGCTGTGACTTTTTCTCTTAGGGTTGCCACAGCCGAGTTAGGGCGGGCGGCTGTTGCGCTGTTATGTGGCGTTTTTTGGGCGCACGGCGGTAACCAGGGTTGGTTTTTCTCGGCTTCTATTCCTCCAGCGCCCGTTTCCTGGAGATGTCTCCTCTGGTCGTGGTCATTTCGTGCTTTAGTAACCTCTGGATTCGACCACCACCACCATCGTCGTCATTGTATGAAATCCGTTCCTCTGCTTTTTACGCTTTTAAATTTTGTATATTTGTTTCGAATGTTCCGTGTTTTCATCTTTGTAAACCGCCCAGAGAGCTTCGGCTACGGGGCAGTATATAAATGTAAATAATAATAATAATAATAATAATAATAATAGGAAAAGGGCACAATTATTCCGTTAGTCACATCAGTCACCAGCATCACATCAAAAAACTATACAGAAACCCTTCAGAAATTGGGCCTGCCAAAATACATCCAAACCACCAACATCCAGAATTATTATTATTATTAATATTATTAATTTGTATCCCGCCTTTTGCCCAGAAAACCCGCCATGCGCAAGAAAGAGGTGATGGTGATGATGATTCTCGCTTGTGGCGTTTTTCCTAGACGGACATGCCAGGTTTTGCCAAGTCCTGCGGTCTTTTACGGATCCAGGAATTTCCTGACAATTAAGCATGTTTTAAGTATGACTGTTTCCTGTATGTTGGCGGGGATGTATTTTGGTAGGCTGCGATCAGGGGGAAAAAGGCCACCAATGTCCTACTAGTCATAGAATCAAGGAATAGCAGAGTTGGAAGGGGCTTACAAGGCCATCCAGTCCAACCCCCTGCTCAAAGCAAGCAAGCAAACTCTAGTTGCTGGGGAACATGGGTAGGAGGGTGCATCAATGCTGATGCCTCCGCGCTAACTCCAGTATCAAAGCAAGCAAGCAAACTCTAGTTGCTGGGGAACATGGGTAGGAGGGTGCATCAATGCTGATGCCTCCGCGCTAACTCCAGTATCAAAGCAAGCAAGCAAACTCTAGTTGCTGGGGAACATGGGTAGGAGGGTGCATCAATGCTGATGCCTCCGCGCTAACTCCAGAATCAAAGCAAGCAAGCAAACTCTAGTTGCTGGGGAACATGGGTAGGAGGGTGCATCAATGCTGATGCCTCCGTGCTAACTCCAGAATCAAAGCAAGCAAGCAAACTCTAGTTGCTGGGGAACATGGGTAGGAGGGTGCATCAATGCTGATGCCTCCGCGCTAACTCCAGAATCAAAGCAAGCAAGCAAACTCTAGTTGCTGGGGAACATGGGTAGGAGGGTGCATCAATGCTGATGCCTCCGCGCTAACTCCAGAATCAAAGCAAGCAAGCAAACTCTAGTTGCTGGGGAACATGGGTAGGAGGGTGCATCAATGCTGATGCCTCCGTGCTAACTCCAGAATCAAAGCAAGCAAGCAAACTCTAGTTGCTGGGGAACATGGGTAGGAGGGTGCATCAATGCTGATGCCTCCGCGCTAACTCCAGAATCAAAGCAAGCAAGCAAACTCTAGTTGCTGGGGAACATGGGTAGGAGGGTGCATCAATGCTGATGCCTCCGCGCTAACTCCAGTATCAAAGCAAGCAAGCAAACTCTAGTTGCTGGGGAACATGGGTAGGAGGGTGCATCAATGCTGATGCCTCCGCGCTAACTCCAGAATCAAAGCAAGCAAGCAAACTCTAGTTGCTGGGGAACATGGGTAGGAGGGTGCATCAATGCTGATGCCTCCGCGCTAACTCCAGAATCAAAGCAAGCAAGCAAACTCTAGTTGCTGGGGAACATGGGTAGGAGGGTGCATCAATGCTGATGCCTCCGCGCTAACTCCAGTATCAAAGCAAGCAAGCAAACTCTAGTTGCTGGGGAACATGGGTAGGAGGGTGCATCAATGCTGATGCCTCCGCGCTAACTCCAGAATCAAAGCAAGCAAGCAAACTCTAGTTGCTGGGGAACATGGGTAGGAGGGTGCATCAATGCTGATGCCTCCGCGCTGACTCCAGTATCAAAGCAAGCAAGCAAACTCTAGTTGCTGGGGAACATGGGTAGGAGGGTGCATCAATGCTGATGCCTCCGCGCTAACTCCAGTATCAAAGCAAGCAAGCAAACTCTAGTTGCTGGGGAACATGGGTAGGAGGGTGCATCAATGCTGATGCCTCCGTGCTAACTCCAGTATCAAAGCAAGCAAGCAAACTCTAGTTGCTGGGGAACATGGGTAGGAGGGTGCATCAATGCTGATGCCTCCGTGCTAACTCCAGTATCAAAGCAAGCAAGCAAACTCTAGTTGCTGGGGAACATGGGTAGGAGGGTGCTGTCGCACTTGTGTCCCGCTTGTGGGTTTCCTGTGGGCAGCTGGTTGGCTACCAGGCTGGGCTAATAGACCCTTGGTGTGATCTAGCGGGGGTCTTTTCTTCCATTCTCTCCCGTTGCGGACGGAGAATAATTCCTCCCAGTTCAGACGGACGCTTTGCTGGCGTTTACCGTTCCGCCGTGGCTTACGCGTTTCTAAATCTGCCGCTTTCGATATTTCCTGCTCTTCCCCTTTCACGGCTGGCCGTGTTGATTTGGTTCTGAAGGCAAAACCCGGCATGAAACACGCCAAGCGGGGCGGGTGGGTGTGTATTTTGGGTCCCCCCCCGGGGGGGATGACTAATCCCCCTCCGTCAGCACATGCTCCGCCGTAGGTTGCATCGGCCGGCGATAAATTTGGAGAGAGAGGGAATAAAACCGCCGCTGCAAACGTGCAAACCCTCCCGTGGGTTCCGGAGTTCGCTTTGGCCGCCTGGGGAAGATGGAACTCAGGCGAAGCCGCTCTTCCCGGGAGAAGTGTAATTTGGGAGCGCAGGCTTTGCCCACGCGGGTGTGCGCACGCCTTCCGGGCAGAGCGGTCTCCCTTGGCCGCTCTTACCTTGGTCGAAAGAGCCCGTCGGACTGGTTGCTCCGGATTCCTTTCCGTCACCCCTTCCTTGGCAACCTTTCGCCAGGAGCGGTTATTAGAAGTCGCCACCATCCACCTCTTTGCCCGCTCTGATGCCAGCTCCAGGTGCCGGCTTGCGCCCCGTCACGCTTCCCGTTGGCTTGTTGCCGCGTTGCGAACGGCGGGCGGCGTACTGCCGTTGGCCGGTCAGCCGATTCTGGGAATGGCGAGGGTGCCTCTGAGCATGTGCAGAGTGCTTTTTTCATCCCATGCTGATTCTGACCTCTGGGCACCTGAGACTAAAGATGGCGGGATAAGTATATAAGTATAAAAGGGAAGCCGCCTCAGACCCGGTTTGACCTTCTCGGAGGGGCAGTGGCTGTCCGGAGCGAGATGGCGTGTGCTTTCCGGATCTTTTTTTAACCGGAGATGCTCTTTGTCCTGTGCGCAAAACCATGCGCTCCGCTCACCAAGGTGCGCAGCTCCGCTGCTCCGCTCCCTCTGTTAGCAAGCAACCAGCGGGGTTTCACCCCACGGGTTTGCGTGTTGGTTCTCCATCGCTTTAGCCAAGCGTTCATTTGAGCAAGACTTCAGATCATTCCGGGGCTGTGCCGAAAAGGCGCCGCCGTAACGAGCCATGAGGCTAAACGAGGTTGCCGACGGAAATCGGGGCGCTGCAGGCCGGCTTTTCCTCAACAACTCCGCCATCCCCACCCCCGCCCGAGAAAGATGGGAGTTGGAACCCCACCGTGCGCCGGGTTGGGGAAGGCTGGTCTCTGTGATTCCAGCCACCAGCGTCCCATGGCCTTGTGAATTAATACTACCGCTTTTCTGCAAAGGTTTTTACCTGTGAACTCACCACGGACCTGGGTTGTTCTTCCCCGAGCGATCCACAATTCTGCCTTTGGTTGTCACGGACCAAGCTCCACCCCTGGGTTGCTTAGCTCAGGTGGAACAGCCGAGAGCTCGCTCCCGCTCGTTCATCCCCTGCCCAGAGTTTAAGCAACGTCATCGGCCCGGGTTGGTGCGTCCGGGCTACCCAGGGTTTAAATAAACCCTGGGTCTCCCTTATGTGTCAAGCCAGGTGCCGATTCTCCAAGGCAGAGGGCGGCAGCGCGGTGCCCGCTTCCTCGGAGAAAGATTATTTCCTCGCCTTGAATGGGGAGGGGGAAGGGGGAATCCCCCTGCCCCAAAATGGAGGAGACGGCTACCTGTGGCTACTAGCCCTGATGGTTCTGTATCTGGGGCAGCCAGTTGCTGGGGAACATGGGCGGGAGGGTGCCGTTGCACCCGTGGCCGGCTTTGTGGGTCCCTGGTTGGCAGCAGGTCGGCCGCTGTGTGAACGGCGTGCTGGACGAGAGGGACCCTCGGCCTCATCCAGCAGGACCCCACCTCAATTCATGTCAATATCGCTGCATATCAGACAAGAAAAACCAGAATCCTGGGCGGGGCGGGGCCACTCCCTACATTTTGCGATTGGCCATGCTCCCCCCACGGCCATTTTCCGTGGCGCCTGGGAGCCTCCCCTCGCCCCCCAAAAGCCAAATGTGCCCATGGCTAATTCCTAACCTGTCAGATCAACTAGCCGCAGGGCTTCTCTATTGCATCCTCACCCTTTTCAGGCTGCTTTCCCGTAACTTAGCCCTTCCGGGTGTGTGGGATCACAATTCCCATCATTCCCACACTGGCTGGGGCGGATGGGAGTTGAAGCCCCAGAGATCTGGAGGGCACCTGGCCGACGTTGTGACCTCTTAGACAAACCTGAAATGTAGGCACACGGTGCCCCAAACCCTCCCGGATACGCGTTCTTACACGTCCATGATTCATTCTGCCTGGGCCGCGAAGTGTCCCATTTTTGTTTATCGGAACCCTTTGCGCTCAGAAAAAAAACCGGCAGCCCTGCTCCCCCTCTCATGTGCACACACACACACACACACACACGCAAAGTGATTTATTCTGGTTTAAAGTCCACCGGAGACGTTTCGAAGCGACATTCCCGGCTCGGTTCGGGTTCCGCCCAGCTTTCTAGAGATGTGTGTCGGGCCGTGTGACCCGATCTTTCTTTTAAAATAAATAAATAAATGAGGTTGCTCTTCTAGTAGCTGTTTTTGTCAGAACGGAAACCTCGTGGGTTCCTTTTTTCCTTTTCTTTTCTTTTCTTTTTTTAAAGTGAGGTTTGGCGACAGCCCATGGGAACTCTGTTCTAAATTTAGCGTTGAGTTCGCTTCACCCGACTCGCGGGGGGGGGGGGGGAGAAAAAACTAACTTTGAACAACAAACCAAACTTTTTCTTTTCTTTTGGTCTTTAGCTGGTGCTCTGTGTGTGTGTGTGTGAGAGAGAGAGAGAGAGAGAGATGTCGGCACTCGAACCCGCGCCCTCTGCTCTTTGTTTACAGTGGTTTAAATTACACGACATACAGTAATTCTGCTCTCATTGCCAGTAATTTCACTGACTTACCAGGCGGGCTCCGTTTCCTGAAAGTCAGCCGGGCTGGACTTAGAGGAAGTGTGTACCCTCCTCTTTGTGACTAAACCAATCGCTACACGCTTCTATCGCAGAGAAGCGGGCTGGAGACGGGACACCGGCTTTCTCCCAGCCCCCCTGGCTTTGCCCCCCCTCCTCCTCCTCCTCCCCATCTTCTCTCTCTCTCGAATTCAGTGCCAATTCGTACGTCTCCATGCCCCTCTCTTGCTGCGTCCCGGCACGCCTGCTGTCATGAGGCTAGATGTGTCGCCCTTGGGTGCTGAAAACCGCCGCTTGGTCGCTTCGCCGGAGACCACTTCGCCCACCCCAGCTTCGCACGCTGGCTTAATATGTCCCAAGTGCAGTTTTGGCTCAAATATGCGTCTCTCTTCAAGGTAACATTTGCCCTTTTCTTTTTTTTAAGCAGGGCGACATTTCTCTTTCTTTAAAAAAAATAATAATAATATATTAACGGTGTTGACATTTTGACATCCGCGCGCCGTCTTTCTGTCTGCGGCGGGAGAACTTTTGAAAAGGCGCTAGAGCGGGGTCACGCCTTGGCCAAAGGGCAGCGCGTTCCGTTGACCCGACGGGCCGGCCGTTCTCGAGGGCCAGTTCGTTAAACTGTTAAAGGGAAAACGGGCTGGGGATTTCGGGGTCGCCGCTTCGCTGTGTCGGGTTGGAAGGAAGGAAACCACGGCCCCGTTTTCAGGCCGGGCGTTCGCGGATGGTCCCATCCTCCTGTTCTAAAGAGAGGGCAGCGAACGCAGCGGGGTTGTTTTCCGATGCATTCTCCGAGCGGCCCGGAGGTTAGGAGGTTAGGAAAAGTTCCTCGTCGCCGAATCAAACTTCTGCGAAGCGGCCGGCGTTCAGCCCTTCGCATTCGCCCCAAACGGAGACGATTCCCCTGCCCTCTTCTCGTCTATTTCGGACCCCCGGATTGCTGAGCCTTGGGCATGTTTAGGGGCGCGAGGTCTTGTTGCGTGTGCCCTAGACGTTCAGGGGGTCTTAGCCAGGGAACGGCTGGAGCGTTCCTACGAGGCAGGATTTGAAAACGATCTCCGCTTGGAGTCTGCCTCCCTCAAGAACGACGTCCCTTGAGCAGCTTTTAAAATCTGCTTTCCAAAGGTTTGCCTGCTTCCACGTCTCGACGCTGGCTGGCTTTCTTTCTTTCTCAGGGCTTCCTGCTTTTCCTCCGGGGAGCACCGAGCGTGGGCTGTCTCAGCCCTGTAAGATTTCACCGGCACGCGTGGATCGCGGAGGGTGCTGGTGCTGAACCGGTCTTGTAACGCGGGGCTGGGGAAAACACGGGTGCGGGTCAGCTGGTCGACCTCTGGGTGATTTGCAGTAGTTAGGCGAGGATTTCTGACTTCCCTTTGTTCAACATCAGCAGCAAGAAAATAATAGTTACACACACACACACACACACATACCCCGACCTAAACTATGCTGCTGAAATGAAGAAAGTTTGGGGTGACCAGGAATGCCTTTTTGCGTGAGCTCCGTTCGGTTCTGGCACGCGAAACGAATTCCTGGGCTCAAAGTTATCTTACGCCAAGTGTAAGTCGTCGGCGTCGATTGTGTTTTCTCGGGAAGAAGGGGAAGAAACCCTCAGAGAGCCTGCAAACCTGAATTCTGATGTAAAAGGTGAATAATGCCAGCCACATTTCACGGAAGCTGATGTAGGGGTGACTTACGGGAAGGGATCTGAGTTCAAATTCTTGCTCAGCCCAGGGTCATTGCTGCCTCTCAGCCTGATCTACCTTGCAGGGTTGTTGCAAGAATAAAATGGGATCTCTCGCCAGCATCATGGGAGGAAGGGCGAGATAAAGCCAGTAAAGATCAGGCAAGTGATGCTTTGACCTGCGAGGAACAGCTTTCCACAAAATCCATCAAGGTTTCTCTCTCTCTCTCTCTGTGTTCTTCATCTTATTAAAATAAATTATTTCATTTCTTTCTTGCAAACATTCTCAGCCTGCCTTTGTGCTGAGAGTGCCCACGCTGACTGATTGCAACCCAGTTAAAAAGCCAAATAAAAATCCAGACAGGAGCGACCAGGAAACACAGGCTCCGTTTGGATTTCATCCTCGGTTGCTGTTTAAGCATGCAGGCTTTGGAATTGCACAGGTCTCTTCAGGCAGGACCGGGTGGACGCGTTCTGTGCGTCGCAGGCGTTTACGTTCGCCCTGTGCTTAACAGAATCGGCTTTTAATGATCCCCTTCTCGCTTTTCTTCTCGTAGCAAACAGCTGTTGTTAACTTTCTGGCGTTTTGGAGGCTCTGGGTTTCAAGCGCAGCCACGCGGCTCTGTTACTTCCCTCTGGAGTAGCTGCTGTGAGCGAAGAAGTCTTGAATTGTGCCATTTTTATTCACTGCAAAAGAGGGCTGGGAGGCGAAGGAAAAGAACATCTTTCTGTCCCGGGAGGATTAAGGGCTTGGCGTGTCCGTCTCTTGCAGCCGTGGGTTTAGCTTCTGCATTTAATTTAGATGCTTTCCCAGCGCACCAAATTGCAGCTTCTGCTTGCTTTGGTCTCGGTGAAACAGCAGGTGCAATATCCCCCCGCCCTAGAAAGCACCCACTGGAATTACCACCAAACGGGGAGCGACCGCGTTTCAAGATGCCACGAACATCTTCCATGCTTTGGGGCTTTTAATAAAAAATAACGTATTTTTGCACGGACTCTCCTCTTTCGGCAGCTTTGGGAGAAAACCGAACAGGGAGGCTAAGTTTTGTGTCGATGTCCTCTGTGCCCTGGCTTGGACGCAATGGCAGCAAATCGTGGGTTAATTGACCGATCAATTGGGTTAATTAACCTATGATTTGCCATGGTGCAAGCTGCTTCTGATTTGAGCATACAACCTCGGATTGGCCCGATTGTCGCTTGCTGCCTGACAAGGGAACCCAGGTTGTTAAACAACCCAAAGTTGAGCTATGGTCATTTGTTAGGTTAACTATGAGTTGTTTAACCCACGAACAACCCAAAGTGACGGGGTTCGCACATCATGCAGCAGCCTGCGATTGGGCCAAGCGGAGGTTGCATATTCGAATCGGAAGTGACTCTCTCAGCCAGCGTGCGCGAATCGTAGGTTAATTAAACCACGATTTGCCGCCATTATGTGTGAATTGGTCCAGGGTGTATGCATTTTTCTCTTGCGGTCCCCCAAAGCCGAAAGATTCCCACGGATTTACCAGATAGTGGAGTTCACTGCCATACGCAGCCTCCACAGCTTTTTAAAAGGAGCCGGGCAGTGTCGTGGAAGACTTCAGTTTAAGAACGTCTGTTACCGATTCCTGTAAAAGGAGCCTCCACGTTCAGAGAGAGTCTACCTTTGAGTCCCGGATCCTAGAGAAGTAAACACAAGGATCTTGGCTCCCAGCTTGCCAGCTTCCAAAATGATCTGCTGGCCACTGCCGGCAGCAGTATGCTGGATTATAAATAGCATCGCAAGTCGGGAAGAGGGACGCTAGTCTAAACGGAGGCAAAACGTCTCGGAATGGAGTGTTCTCATTTAGAGTTCCTGCCATCCATGCCCTCGACTGGTTACTCCATTTCATTCTCCCTTCACCTACCCCAGTTTTCTCTCCCCCTGGCTCAGAATTGGATTTGCACAGCCCTCGTGAGGTTGTTTTCGGGATCCCACCCACCCTTTCAGGGTCCTTGTGTACTTCTCCAAGCCTTGGCGTGCATCCGGAGGCCGTGGGGTGTGGGGGCAGCTTGCGTGCAACAACCCGAGCGAAGCGTTCCATTTTTTTGTAGGCTAAACTCAAGAACTTCCAGCCCCGGTCAGGTTTTTGCTTTCCCTCTCTCTCAAACGCCTCACGGATCGAAACCCATCTGAAAAACGTCCCGTGGAATTGAACGGGCGTGACTGGGGACGGCCCGGGTTGCGTTCCGCGGCAGCGGTCTGGGGCGACTGGTTTAGAGACTAACAGATATCTTCTGAGAGCCCCGGACAGCAACAAGTTTGGCGTCGGGTTTTTATTTTTATTTTTTACCGAAAGCCGCGCCGGAACGCCCCAAACAGTCTGCTTCAGCTGCTACCTATTTATTTATTTATTTCATTTCTATACCACCCAATAGCCGAAGCTCTCTGGGCGGTTCACAAAATTAAGACAATTCAAAGCATAAAACAACAGTATAAAATACAATATAAAAGCACAACCAAGATAAAAACAGCAGCAGTGCAAAAAACCCAAATTTGAACTTTCCTCTTTTGTGTGGCTGTTGCTATCTCAGCTTCGTAAAGTATCTGCACTCAGAGAATGAGCAAGCTGTTAGTTCTCCCTGGGAAAACAGCCTGCCGAGAGTATCGCCTTCTTAGGGCAACCTGAGACCCACCTGCACCCAGCCCGGAAGGTTCCAGGTTCAAAACCCCCGGTGGCGGCCGTTCAGAGGGGATCAGGCGATGCTGAGACCCTCTTCTGCCCGGTACCGTGGGCTTCGGTTCCCAGCTGGAGCCGAAAATCCTGGGCTCACATGGATAAATAGCCCGACCGGACGGCTCGTTCCTTTCTTGCGTCGCAGGTGTGTGTGAAGTCTTGCAGCTTGCAGAAACGGCTTCATTTTCTTCCTAGCTGGTCCAAAACAGTGTGTGTATGTGTGTGAGTACGTGCACTTCGAACGGAAAGACCAGGCTGCTTCTGAGCACATGCGGAGTCCGGAAATTCAGGTTTTAGAACATTGCCGCCGTCCTTACACGTCAAGGAATAAAAATCAGTGGATCTCTTTTTCTCTCTGTCCCCACCGGCCTTAGAATCATAGAATAGCAGAGTTGGAAGGGGCCTACAAGGCCATCCAGTCCAACCCCCTGTTCAATGCAGGAATCCACCCTAAAACATCCCTGACAGATGGTTGTCCAGCTGCCTCTTGAAGGCCTCTAGTGTGGGAGAGCCCACCACCTCCTTAGGTAACTGGTTCCATTGTTGTACTGCTCTAACAGTCAGGAAGTCTTTCCTGATGTCCAGCTGGAATCTGGCTTCCTGTCACTTGAGGCCATGATTCCGTGTCCTGCACTCTGGGAGGATCGAGAAGAGATCCTGGCCCTCCTCTGTGGGACCACCTTTCAAGTCTTTGAAGAGTGCTCTCATGCCTCCCCTCCATCTTCTCTTCTCCAGTTCTTTTAGTCTCTCTTCATAGGGCTTCCTTTGAGCAGCCTAATCCTGGTGTGTGTGTGTGTCCCTTGGTTGCATAGTTAAATATTTCTGCCAGTAGGTGCAAATCATTTTACTTCCTTTATCAATGACATTTGTATACCACCTCATCACTGAAGCTTTGGTTCACGAACACACACACACACACACCCGGAAAACCATCAAAAACGCATTCTGCAACGTGCAAAACCGCCTGCCGCACACCCTTGCTTTATGGGATGAAAGAGGGGTGAGTAACCTCTGAGGAGTGGAGTCGCCCCCCCCTCCTGCTATTCCCAGGTCCACCAGGATAGGAACGAGGTCTCTGCTATCTCTCCTTCCTTCTTGATTAGATCAGCTTTTCACCCGATGGCCAGATCGCTTTCTTCTTCTCTTCTTCCTCATGTTTTACGGCACTGATAAGTACAGATGAAAAGGATCTCTGTCTCCCAACCCACAGCGCCCACCTTCCTTCCGCCTTTGCACTTTCTAGTTTGTTGCGCTCAATATTCTCCCTCACCCCACCCCAAAAAGGGGGTTGGGGGAGAGAGAGAGAGAGAGAGAGAGAGAAAGGTGTTCCGTGATTTACTTCTCCAAATGATTTCTAAAAACTGTGTGCAGTGTCAAATTATTACAATCTCTGTGCACGGAGGACAAGCAAAATGCTAATATGGCATTTCTCTTTTTCAATTTTTCCGAAATTTGTTTTTTTTCCCGGGGAAAAAACAGGACGTCCCCCCCCCCCCCCATGGCTTCAAAATTTCTGGAAATTTTACATCTCTAATTGCATCCGGATGTTTCGGACCCCAACGCCTAGCATTCCTGGCCGTTGGCTGGGGATGATAGGGGTTGAAGTCCCCCCCAAAACCGGAGCCCACCAGGTTGGGAAAAGGTGGTGAGCTGCAGGGAGATATTATATACAGGTCAGGAAGAGAGGCGAATCCTCTCAGTGTGTGTGTGTGTGTGTGTGTGTGTGTGTCGCGTTCACCTGTCTTCCTTACGAAGAGTTCAAAAAGCCACCCAAAAAAGCTGATCAAATTCCCAGCCAGCCTGAAAGATAGATTGAGGGGAGAGATGACAGCACTCTTCAAAGACCTGAAAGGTTGTCACATAGAGGAGGGCTAGGATCTCTTCTCGATCCTCCCAGAGTGCAGGACACGGAATCACGGGCTCAAGTTAAAGGAAGCCAGATTCCAGCTGGACATCAGGAAAAACTTTCTGATGGTTAGAGCAGTACGACAATGGAACCAGTGACCTAGGGAGGTGGTGGGCTCTCCCACACTAGAGGCAGCTCGACAACCCTCTGTCAGGGATGCTTTAGGGTGGATTCCTGCATTGAGCAGGGGGTTGGACTCCATGGCCTTGTGGGCCCCTTCCAACTCTACTATTCTATGATTCTAAGAGCCACCGGAGAGCAGCCAGGGAACCATTCCCACTGTGTCTGGGTCCCTACTGAGAGCCCTCCTTAATTTGGGGCTCACTGCTCAAGACATTAGAATGTGCCTGGGCACACCCCTTGTGCACGCCTATGGGTACAGATGGCTGTAAACTTGGGTTGCCTGTTGCGGAGGGTACAAACGACCCTAGCGGTCGCTGATTCCGTCCCTTTTCCCTCCTACTCCAGGATTCTGCATACCTCAACGAACTCTCCAGCAACTCCCTCTTCTCCTCCCCTGCGGACTCGCTCTCAGACATCGCCGACGCTCAGGAATTCCTGGCTGCCGACAGCCTCAGCCGCGTGCCAACGATATGGGACGTCAACACGCCGCAGCAGAACCAAATAGAGGTCGGTGTCAGAGCCCGTGTGTGTGTGTCTGTCTGTCTGTCTGTCCGGCTCGGCTCGTTTCCCCGGAAGCCTCGACTTCTGCAGCGTCTTCCGAAGCTGTCTCCAAATTGGGGCCCTGCGGATGGGTTGGACTGCAGTTCCCATTGGCCACCCTGGCTGGGAAGGATGAGCGTTGCAGTCCAAAGCATCTGGAGGGGCGCCACGTTGGGGAAGCGAACTGCTCTGCTTGGGTCAGACTCGGCATTAAGATGATTGAGGGACAAATTCAAAAGCAGGTCGGTCCAAAACATCAGAAGAGCCTCGCTGGGTCAGACCCAGGCTCCGTGCAGTCTAGCATTCTGTTCACACGGGCCAAGCAGCTGCCTACGGAAAACTCACAAGCAGGGCATGAGAACAACAGCACCCTCCCACCCATGTTCCCCAGAAACTGGGGCACACCTGCCTCAGATACTGGAGGTAGCACACAACTATCAGGGCTAGTAGCCCTGGATCGCCTTCTCCTCCTCCAGGAATTGATCCAACCCCCTTTGAAAGCCATCCAAATTGGTGGCCATCACTACATCTTGTGATGGCCGCTTAGTCCTGATGGTTAAGTGCAGCCTCCCGTGTCAGAGGCAGTAAGCCCATCATGCATCCTTTTGTACACGGCTGTCATGTCTCGCCTTCCTTGAGTAAAGACCTAAAGGTCAAAGGCACGGTTTTACTGGGCCAGTAGGTGATTTCCAGAAGCGTAGCCTGAAGTTCAGCCAAGGTCAGAATCCGGGAGATCGGTCAAGCGAAAGCACCATCCGAACACAGCGTCAGGCAGGGGTCAGTGGCTCTGAGGGCCAAATCCAGGGCAGGGATGAGCCCGAGGCCCTGAAAGATGAGGCACAATGTTGCTTCCGGCAACGCTCCAGTTCTGAGAGCTGCTCTAGCTAGAGGTTCTCAAGCCCCACCCAGGGCTCAGCTGAGGTTCAGCGCAGGCTTGCATAGAGGGAAAAAGTCCTCATGTGGAGGGCCCTATTCATGAGGCGGCCGGCGGCTGTGGTTCTTGAGACGTGGACTTTGCCTCTGGGAGGCGGCCTGTTCCTCTCTCTAATAGCGAAGAGGGTGTCACAGTCTGGCCCTTCAGAGCGGGGGAATTCAGGGCCCAATCCTCTGCGTGTTTAGATAGGCAAAAGTCCTAACACTTCCACCATTATTTATTACATTTTTATACCACCCATCAGCCAAAGCTCTCGGGGCAGCGCGCAATTAACAGCCATAAAATCCCAAGTATAAATCTAAAACCACATCATGCCAGTCTTTCCAGGTCTGGGCCCGATTCAAAGTGCTGGTATTACCATTCAAAGCCCTAAACGGCTTGGGGCCAGGCTATCTGAAGGAACGCCTCCTCCCCTATGTACTTGCCCGGACCTTAACATCATCCACCGGGGTCCTTCTCCATGAGCCCCTGCCAAAGGAAGTGAGGCAGGTGGCTACCAGGAGCAGGGCCTTCTCTGCTGTGGCACCCCGGCTGTGGAACAAGCTCCCCAGAGAGGTTCTCCTGGCACTTTGTTATACTCTTTTTGACACCAAGTGAAGGCCTTTTTGTTTTCTCAGTATTTTAACACCTAATTCGACTTAAATTTAAACGTGCTGTTTTAATTCCGCACTTTATATCAACTTCCGCTGTGTGGGTTTATCCTGGTTGCGCTTTTTATATCGCATTTTGTATTTGTGGTTTTAGACTGTGGGTTGTTTTATTATGCTTTTCATGGGTTTTAATTTTGGTGAACCGCCCAGAGAGCTTCGGCTGTCGGGCGGTATAAAAATGCAATAAATAAATAAATAAACAAACAAAACATTAAAAAATTTAAAAGGCAATATTAAAGACCAGGGAACGGCTTTCTCCTGCCTAAACACATGCAGGATTGCAGCCTGAATCTATTTATTTTATTTATTTATTATTTATTTATTTATTTATTACATTTCTATACCGCCCAATAGCCGAAGCTCTCTGGGCGGTTCACAAAAATTCAAACCATAATAAAACAACCAACAGGTTAAAAGCACAAATACAAAATACAGTATAAAAAGCACAACCAGGATAAAACCACGCAGCAAAATTGACATAAGATTAAAATACAGAGTTAAAACAGTAAAATTTACATTTAAGTTAAAATTAAGTGTTAAACTACTGAGTGAATAAAAACCCTTAAACCGAAAGCCACGTTATCCCATTGCGCTGTTTTGCGTCAGCTTAAAAGCAAAACGAAAAACCGTTTGCCGTTCCAGAGACATTTGGTGCCTGTGTATTTTCAATTGCCCCATCTTACAAAAAGCGGTATTCATTGGGCTACGGATTAAAAGTCGGTAGCCCGAATCTGCTCTGCTCTGTCTTCGGAGACCTCGTGGCAGGCGGCCACGTGAGACGGCGAGGCGAATCTGGGCCCACCTGCGAACAGAATCTGTTGGCTTTGAAGCATGCAAAAACTTCCCCTGCTGTGCGCTCCAACTTCCTGTTAGTAATCGTGACTCAGACTTCCAGTAATGGAAGAGGGTTTCTTTTCTTCTTCTTCTTCTTTTTTTTGTAAATTAAAAAAGGGAAATAATTACAGCACGTTGGTTTTCCCACATTTCACTTCTGCTTCGGGAAGGCTTCCGTCTCTCTCTCTCTCTGTGCTATCATACTGGCAGCCTTGATCTGGGCTCCGAAGTAGAACGAAAACGAATCTCGCAAAGGGCTTTTAATTCCTCTTGGCTCTAGCAATATGCTGTTTTTTATTGTCAGTTTTTTTGCAGGAGGGGCAGGGTTTGATTGGCACGTAAAAATTCCCAAGCGCATTCCCCCCCCCCCCCATTTATACTTTTTATTAGATGGGTGGGTTTTTCTTTTAAGTGTTAGAACAACATTTGCAATTCTTCCTAATGCAAACTGCGTAGCGACGGCCACCAATTTGGATGGTTTTAAAAGGGGGTTGAACAAATTCCTGGAAGAGGAGGAGAGGAGGAGAAGGCGATGAACGTATCTGAGGTAGTAAAGCCTGTGTGCACCAGTTGCTGGGGAACATGGACGTTGCTCATGCCCTGCTTGCAAATTCCCCGTGGGCAGCTGGGAAAACTTTGCATTCCTTTCGGCGTCTCCCGAAAACGTCATTGCGCCAGGAAGCCTTTTCCTTCATTCATTTCCTTAATTCCCTTTGCGTTTTGCTTCTTTTAATGTGTCCTTATTCTGTTTTTATTTCGCTTCATCTTGTGCGCCGCTCCCGAAATTTTGGCTGGGGAGCGGGATATAAATACTGTCAATAAATAAATAAACAGAGTGCTAGAGTGGATGGACCCTTGGGCTCACCCAGCAGGGCTGCTTCTTACGTTACCCCAGCAGAGAACCTATTCTTATATTCTTCCTTCTCTGCCTCTCCTTCCCTTCTCAGCTCTTGCCTCCCGACTTGGGAGGTTTGGAAGGCCTACCGGGAATGGATAACCACGTCCCCGCTGCTCAAGAGACGCCTCTCCTTTCAAGCATTCAGGTAAGGGAGGAAGCCCGACGCCCAGCTGGACCCTGGCAGGCGGCACTGGTCCGCACCTGTCTCTGTGCGTGCGTGCACGGTTTTGGTTCCCGTTTAACTTTCCTTGAGCAAATAATCGAACGGCAAAGTCTTGACCATTTATGACATCCACCACAATACATGTGTGTGTGTGTGTGTATTTCTTTATTTCTGTCCAAGTGAACAATTTATTTATTATTTATTTATTTATTTATTTATTTATTGCACTTATATACCGCTCCCATAGCCAGGGCTCTCTGGGCGGTTTACAGAAATTCTAAAATTGAGATAAAAACAAGTATACAAAATTTAAAATTCTAAAACACGGAACATACACACATAAAGCATTAAAAACCGTTAAAAAAAACTAAACATGTGGGTGATTAAGATGTGCCGCCATATGCCTGGGCAAAGAGGAATGTCTTTTCCTGGCGCCGGAAAGATAGCAGCGTTGGCGCCAGGCGAGCCTCGTCAGGGAGATCGTTCCACAGTTTGGGGGCCACCACCAAAAAGGCCCTGTCCCTCGTTGCCACACTCTGAGCCTCTCTCGGAGTAAGCACCCAGAGGAGGGCCATAGATGTTGAACGTAGTGACCGGGTATATTCACTTTTGCCTGAGTTCCATTTCTCTCCTAGTAACTGAAGATGTCTGATGTTTCGGGCGGGACGGCTCCCAGCTCCGTGGCGGGACCCCGCCCCCCCCCCCCCGGCTTTTGCACCCGGAAGGTTTTGCACTCCCGGTTAAAAGGTTCACGTAGCTGGTGAACCTTCTCTGCCTAACACACACACACACACACACACACACGGGGTGCTCCTGCCAGTTGGAGCATTTTATTTATTTCTTTAAAATATTTCTAGGCTGCTTTTGCCGGCAGGAGGCCTCCCGGGGCGGCTCGCGACGATCAAAATTAACGTAAGGGGGAAATGATGCAGTAATAGCTTTCTAAACAGCTGCAAAACCCAGCGAACACCGGTATAAGGCAACGCAAAAACAGCTAAAGCAACATCAGGGGAAGGCCCCAGAGTAAAGCGGGACGTTTTCCAGGCCTAAAAGGCTGCAAGGGTGGGGCTGACGGAGCCTCAATGGCAACCTGTCCCAGAAGCGACGGGTTGCCCACCTAACTGCCCTCCAAGGTGGGCTTGTGAAAAGGACCTTTGCTGCTGATTTTAAAATGTGTGGCCCCTTTTTTAGCTCCATCCCAGTTGGCACGCAACTCCTTGAGCTCGCTCTTAGAAGGAGCAGTATTATTTCAGATTCCTCGATAGAGGCACTGCTTTTTCCACGCGAGAGCAAACCGGCTTGCTGGGGATTGCTCCTCGTGAAGGCGCGGCCGCTGCCGAGTTCATACTTTATTGAAAGCACGGAGATACCTTTTAAAGGCAGCCGCTGACGGCATTATCCGGACGCTTTATGGAGAATACTAGCTGTACCCGGCGTAACATACGCCGTTGCAGCATATCTTAAAGTTTATTAATTAAATATCATTGGGGGGGGCTGCTTGGAGGCCACCGATACAGCGCCGTCTGGCAGACCTGGGGGGCAGGGAGGTCGGGGGAGCAGGTGTCCCCCTCTCCCCAGGGTTCCTGTCGGCCTTGGGCTGCCCACTCAACTCGCATGAGATTAGGCCGGGGCCTGGGCTCACAGCAGGCGAGCAGCCCCCCACCCTGCCACCAAGGGCCCCGTCCGTGCCTCACTCATGCTCCGGACTGTGGCGCTGCCCCCTTTGGGGGGGGGAGCGAAGAGGCAGAAAGGGCGGTAGGATTACCTTGGAAAGCTCGGAGGAGTCGGGCGATGGGCTTAGCAACCTGTATCAGCTGATGTTACACGTTGTTACTGTTGCTTAGCAACCTGTATCAGCTGAAGCCTGTACTGAAACGTACCTAAGCGTTTTATATATATAGATACCGCAACGCCTCTGTCGGCCTCCATCTCTGTGACTCCAGGAGGATCACAAATGGAATACTCTACACATTGGCTGCGTTCAAACAACATGATAGTCCA
This sequence comes from Elgaria multicarinata webbii, assembly GCF_023053635.1. Classification (NCBI taxonomy): domain Eukaryota; kingdom Metazoa; phylum Chordata; class Lepidosauria; order Squamata; family Anguidae; genus Elgaria; species Elgaria multicarinata. The sequence goes on along the minus strand of NC_086193.1, from coordinate 11,951,101 downwards.
CGGTGGCTCAAAGAGCCAACTCTGCACAGCGCTGGTTATTTGCGCCGGTTATTCCGGCCACATAACCAGCCGTCGGTTAAAAACACTCCCTGTTTTATTGGCCATTTCGCCGCATGAGACGTCTGTGACCCATCTGTTTCTCTTGTTTTGCTTCAGTCCCAAACTCAGGTAGAGGAGGAGGAGGAAGGCGACGACGACGAAACGGAGGAGCTGGGTCACGCGGAGACGTACGCCGATTATGTCCCGACCAAATGTAAGAGGGCCCTGAAAGCAAGGATTTTTTTTTTTTAAAAAAAAGCCTTGTTTCTCCCGCTGCTCGAAAAAGAGCGATTTGCACACAGCCGGTAAACCAAGGCGGCCCCTGCCTGTAGTTGTGCGATCTGAAGATGGCACGGCAGGAAAGGAAAAATGGATGAGGAGAGCAGAGGAAAAGAACCAAGTGGTCTTTCAGCAGGGCTGGGGGTGGAATGGCGGCTGGTGTGGAGAAGAGACATTTTTCTCCCTCTCTCAAAATACTGGATCATTTCAGTTGCCCTTTTCTGCACTTTTCCCAACCATACGATAATCCCTTTTGAGGCGCGGCGACTGGAAGCTGGCCACTGCACTAATAGAAGAAGAAGTACAGGAGAAGTACTTGCTGGTGCTAATAAGGTTGAGCTGAGTCACCGGAATGCAATTAATTAAGAAGCAGGAAATTATATTTTTGTCCAATGAAGTTTTCCCCGTATTTTTAAAACACAAGTCTGGGCTTATTGCTATTTTTCCCAGGGCTGAAAACGTCACCGTCAAACTCTTTAAAGGGACGGCTTTGTTGTCCCTGTGAAAAGTGTTGGAGGGGAGTTTTTGGAAATCTCCAAACGGTGGAGGATTTTCCCCAAGCCCTGCCAAGCCATCTTCATCTTAATTTTTTAATATTTTTTTTTTAAATTAGATCTGGTGAAATGTCCGGACTAGTTAATTTGCTCACCGTCTGGTCCAGTCAATTTCACCACTCCCGTCTACCCACCGTGCCCGTGCGTCTTATCACGTTTTCATCCCGCCTTTCCTCGCTGGAGGCGCGGCGTGGGCGCTTCTCCACCCCGCCTCCTTTTTATCCTCACTGCATCCCTGTGAGGTAGGTCGGGGCGAGAGGCAGAGAACAGGCCGAGGTCATAAACCGGCGAGCGCTTCTCGACCGAGGAGGGATTTGAACCCGGCTGTTGGCGGTCCGACCCTCCCGCTGCTGCACTGCGTACATTATCCCTGCCGGGCGAGCCGCACAAAGAGCGTTGCCTTCTGCTGACGGCTTTGTTTTCTCCCCTCCTTCGCGGCGCAGCTAAACTCGGGAAGCAGCACCCCGACCGAGTGGTGGAGACGAGCACCCTCTCCAGCGTCCCCCCTCCGGACGTCACCTACACCCTCTCCCTTCCCGATTCCATCGCCGACAACGGGTTACTCTCCGCACTACAGCTGGAAGCGATCACGTACGCCTGCCAGGTACGGCCACCGAGGGCCGGGAAAAGGCCAGAGGGGAGAGCGGGGCTAGCGTGAGGCTTACAGCCGGGCTCTTCAAGGGCTCCCCTGCGTTGCCGTTTCCCAAAAGGGGTGCAGAACGCCCCTTTCCTCCCTGCCTTAACCCCTTTCTCCCTCCTGGATCTGTAGCAACACGAAGTTTTGCTCCCCAACGGGCAAAGGGCCGGCTTCCTCATCGGGGACGGCGCCGGGGTGGGGAAAGGCCGGACGGTCGCGGGAATCATCTTCGAGAATTACCTGAAGGGAAGGAAAAAGGCTCTGTGGTGAGTGTGTGCGTTTGAAAACTTCCCCGGGAGTTCCTCTCCGTCTTTTCTCGGCCCCCCGCTTCCTTTTGCACCTTGGAAGCTGGACGGGGTTGTCGCCTGGGCATATTCCTGCGTGGCCGTGAGGAGAACGTACTCCAGCCAGCCACAACGAGGCTGACAACCGTTACCCAGAGGACCTTTTCTTCCGCCGCTCCCCAGACTGCGGAACGGCCTGCCGGAGGAGATTCTTAGCTTAACGCTCTCTCCGGGTTTAAGTCAGACTAAATCTCTTCCGGCCGGCCTACCCAGAGGGCTGTTCAACCAAGAATTTTTAGGATTATTTTGATGCTGCGTTGATTTTGTGTGCTCTTTTAATTCACTTGACGTATCTGATTTATACTGTGTTGTACTCCGCCTCGATCCGAACGAAGGGAGAGGCGGCGAAGAAATAAATATATTAATATTATTATTTGACTACATCATGAGCTGCGGCCGTTTCCAGAGGGGTGGGCGTGTCCGTCTGTTGCAGCGAAAACAGCAGAGAGCCTGAAAGACGAACACGTTTCTTTGGGCAGAAGCTTTCGCGGGCTGTAGATAACTGCAGTGAAGCTTCTGGTCTCTTTTTCCCATCGCCTCCTCCCGACGAAGGGGAGGGACGTAGCTCAGCCCTGCTGTTCATGCAGGAAGTCTGAGGGGACCATCCCCAGGCTCTCCAGGTAGGCCAGGAAAACTCCTGCCCCAGATCCGAAGAAGTTGTTGCCAGCCAGTGTCGACGATGCTGGGCTAGATAGTTGGATCGTGCATCAGGCAGGAAAGGGCCCACAGGCCTATGACGGAGCTCCGTAACGCCCCGGCTCCCGTTCCATTTCCTTAGGTTCAGCGCCTCGAACGATCTCAAGTACGATGCCGAGAGGGACCTGAAGGACATCGATGCAGCAAACATTCCTGTCCACGCTTTAAACAAGGTGCGGAAGATTCCCTCTATCTCTTTTTATTTATTTATTTATTTGTTTATTTATTGCATTTCTATATCGCCCCATAGCCGAAGCTCTCAAAAATTAAAACCATTCAAAGTAGAAAACAGTATGAAAAACATGATCTAAAATACAATATCAAAGCACAACCGGGATAAAATCAGCAGCAGGGCAGAAATACGAATTTAAGATAGCAAAGTTAGAAGGGTTTCCTTTCTGCCAGGACACTTGGTGCTTAACATAGGTTCATTCTGTTGGATTTGGTTAATTTGCTGTCTAGGTTGGCTTGGCAAATAGGCTGCCGGAAGTGTTTTAGTTTGTGATTTAGTTCGGGGTAATCAGTTTTATCTGCAACTTAGTGCCCTGTTGATTCTCTCAAACTTTCTCCTAATAACTTCTTGTTCGTTGCCTTACGTATCATCCATAGAAGGAAGGCAGCATTGCAAATACTTTAATATGGATTTTTTTTAAACACACACATGATACAATACCCTTTAACCAACATTTATTACATTTATATCCTGCCTTTTCACCAGAAAATGGCAAGGGTGGAAGGTGGGTGAGGATCTGCACTCATTTGTGGTTTCTATTTTTTCTCAAAAGTTTTCACAATTCTAAAGAATAGGTGGTTCCCCCCCCCCACCCCGGTTTTCGTGTGTGTGTGTGTGTGTGTGTGTGTGTGTCGTCCTCGTCACCCCCCCGGTTCTCAAACCTTCAAATGCCTCCCCTGAGGCCGAGTTTCCGGCCGTAAGAGCTGTAAGGTCAAATATTTATTTATTTAAAATATTTATATCCCGCCGTATATCACTAAGATCTCAGGGCAGCGGACAGGTAAAAACATACAGCATAAAACAATAAAAATACACAGTTAAAAAACAAATTAAACCATGATCCAAGTTAAAACAATATATAATACCGTATTTCTTCGATTGTAAGACGCCATCGATTGTAAGACGCACCCTAATTTCAGTACCACCAACAGAAAAAAAGCTTTGATTTTAACAAATAATAAACACACCCGCGATTCTAAGACGCACCCCGTTTTTAGAGAAGTTTATATGGGGTGGGGGAGTGCGTCTTGGAATTGAAGAAATACGGTAGGTGGGCATTTTTGGCCATGCTCCTTTTGCTCCGCCCACCACTGCAAAGTGCCCGTCTCCCCGAGGGCGTCTCTGAAATGCAGCTCGGCCCTCGGGTTTGGGAGTAACGTGCTTGTAAGTCAGGGGGTCTTGAACCTCTTTCTTTACGAGGGCTGCTTCCGTTCGGGGAAAGCCTCCCAGGTGTGGGCGGGGCCAGAATCACAAGGGGCGGAGTTAAAAAATAACCAAACGACCAGCCCGTTGTAACTTCAAGCTCTTGCGGCCAAATGATTAAGCCTTCAAGGTGGCATTACAAGGGGGGAAATGCACAGAAGGCACGGTTTGTGGGAAGGGGCTGAGGCCGGGACCTATAAAGCCTTACACGGTTCGGGACGACGGGACCTGACGGAACGCCTCTCCCGACATGACCCTACCTGTACGCTACACTCAACATCTAAGGTCCCCTCCGAGGGAAGCTCGGAGGACAGCAACAAGAGACAGGGCCTTCTCTGTGGTGGCCCCCCAATTATGGAAAGATCTCCCTGACGTGGCCCGCCTGGTACCAACATTGTTGTCTTGTCCATTACATTTCTATACCACCCCATAGCCGAAGCTCTCTGGGTGGTTTACGAAGATTAAAAACATGATATTAAAAATACCCTGGTGACACCGGAAATGCAGCTGTTCCCGAGACCCCTGTTGTTTTCCCCCTGGTCCTCCATCCAGACTATTTCCTTCTCTTCTTCCCGGCGTAGATAAAATATGGAGACACAGCTACCTCGGAAGGAGTCCTATTTGCCACTTACTCCGCCCTGATCGGCGAAAGCCAAGCGGGCGGCCAGCACCGGACCCGGTTGAAGCAGATTCTGGATTGGTGCAAGGAGGATTTCGACGGTGTTGTATCCTAAGGCAGATTGGTCGGTTGGAGGGTGTTTTTAGGCCACCTCCCGCAGGGCAGGCCTTCTCTGGGCGGAGGGCAGCCCATGGAAAGGAACAGAAGGCAGTCCAGACAGGGAGAAGGACAAAATAAAACACAGGCAGGCAGAGGGACAAAATGCAATAGAGACAGGTAAATTGGGACAAAATTGAGACAGGTAAAAGGACGAAATAGAATGCAGGACACAAACAGCCCAGGAAAAGATAAATAGATCGCTTTATTAAAAACAGCCATCCTGATGTCCAGCCGGAATCGAAGTTCCTGCACTCTGGGATGATGGAGAAGAGATCCTGGCCCTCCTCTGGGTGACAACCTTTCAAGTATTTGAAGAGTGCTCTCATGTCTCCCTTCCATCTTCTCTTCTCCAGGCTAAACAGGCCCAGTTCTTCCAGTCTCTCCTCACAGGGCTTTGTTTCCAGACCCCTGGTCAGGAAAAACTTCCTGACTGTTAGAGCAGTGCGACGGTGGAATCAGCTACCTAGGGAGGTTGTGGGCTCTCCCACCCTAGAGTCATTCAAGAGGCAACTGGACAACCACCTGTCAGGGATGCTTTAGGGTGGATTCCTGCATTGAGCAGGGGGTTGGACTCGATGGCCTTGTAGGCCCCTTCCAACTCTGCTATTCTATGATTCTATGATTCTATGATCACCCTCGTTGCCCTCCTCCTTTTGTCATCTGGACTTTATTGACTCACCCCAAACGTGCCTTGGAAATTTGGGAGGGGTCCCCCCTTTTTTTGACCTTAGATATCGCCCCCCCCCCCGCCTTCCTCTGTTCTCTCCTTAACCGGCCCCTGCCTCCAGATCGTGTTTGACGAATGCCACAAAGCCAAAAACGCCAGTTCCACCAAGATGGGCAAAGCAGTATTGGACCTGCAGAACAAGCTGCCCCTCGCCAGGGTCGTCTACGCCAGTGCCACAGGTACGAGGGCGAGGAGGGGCAGGGAGCGAGCCCAGTAGCGTCGACACTGGCCGGCAGCAACCGTTCGGCAGGGTTCCACGCGGGGCGTTTTCCTAGCCGTACCGGGAGACGCTGCCGGTCTCTTCCGAAAGAATAAAGCAGGGCTCTGCCCTCGTGGTTCTGCATAAAGGGGACGGGAGGGTAAGCTTTTGTCAGAACATGGGGGGCATTTAGCACGGGCTGAACCGGTGAGCTGCGGTCGTTCCCCTCAAAATAAAGCACCCAGAACCGTGAAGACTGTTATCTATCAAGGACTGCTCTAGATGTCGCGGACTACAATGCCCATTGGCCCTGATGGGGCTGATGGGCGTTGGAATCCCAGACGCCTGGAGGGCGTCAGGTTGGGTGGGCTGTTTGAAACGAAAGAAGTACGCCTATGCATGCCGGTTGCTGGGGAACATGGGCGGGAGGGTGCTGTTGCACCCGTGTCCTGCTTTGTGGTTGGCTGCTGTGTGAACAGAGCGCTGGACTGGATGGGCCCTCGGTCTGATGGTCTGAAGCCAGGGAGCAGTATCAAACCTAAGGGCAGGTGGAGCTGGAGGAAAGAAAGAGCAAGGTGTTTTGGGTTTTTTTTGGAGAATAAGGACTCTAGACCCACACACACACCCCGGCTTGCATTTGTCTCTTCCCACATTTGAGCCCCCTGGCATTTTTCTCCGCTCCGGCAGGTGCCTCTGAGCCAAAGAACATGATCTACATGAGTCGTTTGGGGATATGGGGAGATGGCACTCCCTTCCGGCTGTTCGACGAATTCCTACACGCCATTGAAAAGAGGTACGTTCGAGGGGCGAGGAGGCGCCTGCGTCTGTCCTCGTCTCATCTCATCCCTCCCCCTGCCAATCCCAGTATCTTAGGGCAGCTCGTGACCATTTCTTTCTTTCTTTTAGAGCCCGCATATTTTATCAGAGCAGATTCCGCCGGCATTCAGCCTTTGCGAGTGACGCGGAATTCTTAATCAAACCGGAAGGAAAGCGAGCTAACAATATATACATCAAGGTTAATTATTATTGGGCAGTTCAGGTAGATCGTAGCTGGATCATAAAAGCAGCACTCAAAAGAAGCCTTTATTTATTGAAAACCTTCCTTGGCCACCTTTTCTGGGCGAGAAACCCTCGCAAGGCAGCTTACGTGTATTTTACATGTTTAATGTTTTAATACTGTAATATATTTTTAACTTTTGTGTGTTTCTTTTCCTAGGTTTTAAAATGTATACATTTTAAAATTAGTGTTGGACAAATAAATATAATAATAATAACAACCAGGCTCACAATTTGTGTTCCTTTTAGCGATTTGGGACAGGGGAAGAATTCAAGGAGCCGGTTTCAACCTACAAAGTTTTAACCCCACCTTCCCTCAACTCCCATTATCCCCGTGAAATTAGCGCCTCCGGAGCCGGGCTCCCATCCTGTTGATCAGCTCTCATGTGCTTCTCCGTTCCTTCCCCGCAGGGGTGTCGGCGCGATGGAGATCGTGGCCATGGACATGAAAGTCAGCGGGATGTACATCGCCCGGCAGCTCAGCTTTTCGGGGGTCACCTTCCGGATCGAGGAGATCCCCCTGGACCCGGATTATAAACTCGTCTACAATAAGGCAGCTCAGCTGGTAAGAGTTCTGTTCAATCCCGGGCCAGAATGTGAGAAGTGAATGGTGTTCTCAGAGGTGCGGATGACATACTTTTATCATCGTCGTCATCATCATTATCTAGACGGACGTGACGGGCTTTGCCAAGTCATGCTGTATTTTACTGATTCAGGAATTTCCTGACAATTGAGCATGTTTTAATTATGACCACTTTCTAGAGGTTGCTGTGGCCGTATTTTGGTAGGCCCAGTTCCTGAAGGTTTTCTGTATCGTTTTTTGATGTGATGCCGGTGACTGACGAGACCAACAGAATAATTATAACTTTTTCCTGTTGCCATAGTTCTTTAACTTCCATGGCCAGTAGTGTATATTTTCCTCTTTTTTTCCTCTTCCTTTTCTATGACGTTTTTGTCATTGGGTATTGCTATGTCAATGAGGTAGGTGCATTTTTCTTTTTATGTCTATAACAGTTATGTCTGGTTTTCCTTTTTGGTCTATAACAGTTATGTCTGGATTATCATCATCATCATCATCATTCCTGATATATTTCGGAACAAAGAGTTCTTTCATCAGTGGCCACCTTGCCAACCCAAATTCTGCAAGTGGGTTTAAATGCCTATTCCTGAACTTTTGGGTTGCTGGTTTGGGAGCTCTTCTTTCTGAAACCCGTCGGGTTCAATACTAGCAGTAGGCATAATAATTTCACTGGGACCGTTGAGAACGCGTTCACTAGTCACATTTGGTCTGGTGTCCAAACCCAGGGCCTTTGCTGCATTTTTGTCCAGGCCCTCTCTGCATTTGCATTTTTGACCGGTAGTAGTCTGGTTCTCCTTGAAACCTCTCCCCACCCACCTCCAATACGCCCGCAGGTACTGAGTGGCTAATATGGCGTAGTTGGGACCGTTCCAGGATGGTGGGAAAGCAAAAAAGTGCCACTTTCCCCTCTTGCTACAAAGCTGCCTTCTCCGACACGAGTCTGCCTGGATTTCAAGACTTTCCAGGATGTCTCTTCTCTCCATCCCCTGCCATCAGACGCACGTCTGGTAGTCACGAGACAGGGGCTTCTTGGTGACCGCTCCCGAGCTGTGGAACTCCCTGCCGAGGGAAATTAGGTTGCCTCCCTCTCTGTTGTCCCCTGGAGTCCGCTTTATTCTGGCAGACTTTTAGCTGGGTGCTGTTTATTTCGTTCCTTGTTGTGTTTTAATGGATTTGTTTTTATGCTGTGTTTTACTTAAGGGTTTCAATCTGGGCCTGGAGCGCCATTTTTGGGTGGAAAGGCAGGCTATGCATTAGATAAATAAATACAACTGTTTTCGTTCGGCCTGAGCTCTGAACGGCCGCTAAATAACAGCCAGCGAGCGGAATTAAAGGTGACGGCCTCTCTCTCTTCTCCTGTCTCCAGTGGGCAAAAGCCCTGGTTGTTTTCCAGCAAGCCGCCGACCTCATCGGCTTGGAGTCCCGGAAGTCTCTGTGGGGACAGTTCTGGTCCGCTCACCAGCGCTTCTTCAAGTACCTTTGCATCGCTGCGAAAATCCGTCGCCTCGTCGAGCTGGCCAAGGAGGAGCTCAGCAAAGACAAGGTGAGGCGGGACTCGTCCGCGGGCCAACGCGCTGGCTGGGTCAAACGTCAACCGCTGGTGCGGCACCACGCCAAACCGCCGTGCCCTCGGTGTAGCCACGTTCCCTTGCTCCACCTCGGCGCGCCGGAGGAGAAAATGGAGTTGTGCTATCGGGTTCCATGGGGCTCTATTTAACACCCCTCCACACACACACTCATTTCTTCCTGAAACTTCAGGGAGAGATTCCCTGCCCCTACGTGGGCTGAGTTGTCCTCAATATGCAGAGAACGCCTAGCTCTATCTCTCCTTTTCATCAAACCCAGGTGAGGCAGTGGGTGTTCTGAATCAGTGCCTGGGCGCGGTAATGGATTGGATAACAGCCAATAAACGGAGACTCGTTCTGGGCAAAGAGGGAAATTTTTCTCCCTGTCTTAAGGGGTGTCCAATCTGTTCTGGAGTGGTTTGCACTTCTCCTGAAGGGATCAGGTTTGTAATTTGGGCGGTGCTCCTGGCTCTAACGCTGCCACTAGAGGCCCAGGTGACCTTGGGGTGCGGAGCTCCTTTTACCAGCGTAGGCTGACGCACCAGCTCTGGCCCCACCTGGGCAGAGACCGCCTATAACCCAAACGGCAATCTCCCGTTTGGATTATGGTCGTGCGTTCTACGCAGAGCCACTTTTGAAAATGGTCCGGACGCTTCAGCTGGCCCAAAACAGAGCATTGGGCTTCTTAGCAAGCACTGGCCAACACGGACATCTCATCGCAATACTTCGTGATTTGCGGCCATTTCTGGGCCCAGTTCAAAGTGCTGGTATTGCCTTCCCAGGCCAGCTTGAGGCCAAGTTAGCTGAAGGTTCGCCTCCTCCCAAGTGTGCCTGCCCAGGCCCCAAAATCATCTTCGGAGGTCCTCTTCTGCGTGCCCCCCGTGTATGAGTCGAGGCAGGAGGCCACCTAAAGAGAGAGACTTTTCGGTGGTGGCATCTTGTTTGTGGAATGAGTTTCCCCGTCGTGGTCTTTTTGGTGCCAGATGAAGACTTTTGCATTCTCCCTCATGCCATTTTGTGGGAGTTGATTAGATCTTCCTCAGCTGCTGGTTTTTACTCTGTTCCGCCGTTTTAAACTTTTATGTTGTTTCATTAGTTGTTGTCTTTTAAAAAAATTGATGATGGCAGGGCTGGGGGACTGTGGCTGTCCCCACCCAGCCCCCCGGCTCCTCCGCCTAGGCCGGGAACTCCCCCGCTGACAACACCCTCGATTTGCCTTCCGCAGTGCGTCGTGATCGGCTTGCAGTCGACGGGAGAGGCCCGGACCCGGGAAGTCCTCGACGAGAACGAGGGGCACCTGAACTGCTTTGTTTCCGCTGCCGAGTGAGTTCCGGCATTCTCCCTCGCCGTACCGGAGATGGGGGCGTGAGGTAGCGGGGGTGTCGTATGCCGGCCTCCAGACTCCCGAGTTGTCCAACGAGGCCGTGGTGTTTTCCACGGGACGGTTTCCCCCTCGCTGTGGACATCAGCAACCCGGCATTTCTAAAGCCTGGGCCCCCGTAGCAGTCCTGGCCACGCTGTGTCGCTCCTCCCTGGGGTGTGGAGTGTGTGATGACAGTATTTACTTGGGGTGGGGGGGACGTACGTCACTGAGATGTGGCCCGGTGCCGCCTCCTCGCCTCCAAACCCTGTTCCCTCTTTCCTAAACACCCCTTTAAATCCACACCGGATAAATCTCATTTCCACACCGTCCATTTATTATTTTTTTATTTATTTTGCTGTCGGTCGCCATCCCGGATCTCACTGCCTTTCTCATCAACCGTTGCGTGGCTGCGGGAGGGAACGGAGCGGGCGGGGCGGGGCGAGGCTCGGACGCACCCCTTAGAAGTGCTGAATTCCCCCCATCATCTACATTGACCCCCACGCCTCGACTGGCATCATTTTTATTTTTTGGTTTCTCCTCTTTCCCGGTCCCGTCGGGCAGCTTTTTCCTACCTGTCGACCCTCTCGACGTGCTGGATCCCAACTCCCATGGTCCCAAGCCTGCACGGGAGTTTCAGTCCAGCGCATCCAGAGGGCGCCAGGGAGGGTGAACTGCTATGAGGTTCTACTCCCCTGCCCCCTTAGCGACAATTGCGTAAGCGATGCAGCCGCTTTCAAACTCCGTATCTTTTTCCTCCAGGGAGGACCAATTGATCTTCCCGTAGCTGAGCATGGCTGGATCAGGGCCCAGTGTATATTAAAACGTTGCCCTACAAGCTGTTTGTTGTCAATCGCACAAGTTGTTCAAGGCCCGATGTAAATTGCCCCTGCTCCATCCCCTCCTGCCTCCGGGGCCTCGTACCTCCTTACCCGCCCAGTGGTTGTACACGACCCCCTTCCCTTGGTAGGCCTTCTGTAGCTCCCTCCTCTGGCCGCGCCCTCTCCCCCAGTGAGCACTGAGGCGCCTCGCTCCGCAAACCTTCCGTGCGCGTCCTCGAACCTGCTGTGACATCACGGCAGCGTAGCCAAGCGTTAGCCGAATGCCCGGGTATCCTGTCGCCTGCCGACGACAGCCCATTGGCTGCGCTGTCATGACGTCATAGAAGGTCCAAGCATGCTAACCGCAAGCCCTCCCCCCCCCAAAAAAACCCCTCCCTCTCTCGAGTGGATTGTTCTGCTTCCGTTGGTTTTGTTTCTCGTTTTCAGGCCTTTGCCTTTTTTATATATATACCTATATATGCAGTCAGTCGCCGTTCGCTCCCCCGGAGCAGCTAGAATAAAATATTGCATCTTAACTTTCAGAGGCGTCTTTCTCTCACTAATTCAGAAGCACTTTCCTTCAACCAAACGAAAAAGAGAAAGAGGAACTGGCATTAAAAGAAAACGTAAGACCCTTTTCAACTCTGCGCAACCCCCCCCCCCGAAAAGAACAACCCGGCAACCCCCGAGCCCTCTCGCAGCGCAGTTGCGCACGTGTGGCGACATCCCTTCCCCTCCCCCCAGCTCCCCTTTCCTCCCCCCTCCTCCACTTTTCCACTTTTGCTCTTCCATCTTGCTTTTATTTCCATGTTATTTTCAAAATCCTCCTTCTCCGTCCCTTGCAACGGGGGTCTCCTCTAAGGCATGTACGCACTTAACTGTCTTTCGCGGTCCTGGATTTCTAACGCACCCTCCCCACCCTGTTCCCTGCCTTTTCTTTCCCCTCCTAAAGAGTTATCTTTATTCCTCAATTACAATATTATTATTATTGTTGTTATTAATTCTTCGTTATCTCGCAGTCTACGGGTTGCCGTCGCCTTCCCCGCCCTTGGGGGAACGTTCCAACTCCGTATATCCGAACCTTTTTCACAGCCGAGATGACATTCCACACACACAAACACACACACACACACACACACGCACTCTCTCTACTTTATCGCTTAACTGGGGGCCAAACTAGACGCGAAATTTGTCGTGCAGTTTCCCCGTGGCGTACTTGATTCTTTTAAAAAAAGGCATCGTGGGGGTGAGACAGGAACCGGAACGGAGACCGTGTTCATTTGATGTGCTGTGTAAACACCCCAAAGGTTTCCCCACCCCCCGATAACCGAAAGTATTTGGTGGTAGACTTGTGTTCCCGTTCAGGGAAGGTCACTCAGGCTCAGCTCAGACCACACATTGTCAACGCAGTGTGAGAACTCCACTCAGCGGTTGAGTTTTTCGGGGCTGCTCCCCACACGACACGTTCTAACTCCACCGTTGTGGGACTGTGGGCTCCCATGGAGTTGAGTGAAATCCATCACGGCATTTGATTGACAGTTCCTCCTCCGGGTCCTCCCGACGGTATCCCATCAGCCACTGCTGCAAAAAAACCCAATCCTAGCGGCTCTCCTAGAACGGCACTCGCTCCTTTTGCCGCTCTTGCCAGGGAACTCTGTAGCCAGTGGGAAAAGTCAACGCAACGGAGAACTCCACGGAGCCCGCCACGCCACACAACAGCTGTGCAGGAACTCTGCTCTGCACAGCCTGGATATTCAGCATGGAGCGTTTCCCCCCCAAAAAACACCGTTGCGTGGAGGTTTTCCACCAGACCACACATTTCTCAACAGTGGTGTAAAACATCCACTGCGGAGTTTTAAAACCACCGTTGAGAAACGTATTGTCTGAGCTGACCCTTAGTGTGGGTTAAATGTGACCTTCAAATAGAAGGATTCGATCTAGCTTACATTCCACCCTGAGAAGCTAGTTCTCTGCATGCGGGAAAGCCTTCTTCTGCAAAGCTTTACTTAGGAATCATTTCTGCTGTAATAGTTACCGTAAGACGTGGCAATTCAGTCGCTCAAACGCTTCCCTGCTGTTGTTTAGACTTTGAGGCGTGGGATGGGGGATCTGGAAAGAAGCACTGAAAACTCTGAACGTACCCAAACGTCACTTTATGCATCTATTTACGTTAGATTATTTTAAGCCCCCCCCCCCGCTTTACGGTAAAACCTCGTACCTTTTATTTCGCTCGAAGAGCTGGGTGCAGGAAAGGGAACGGGTTTACCTGGGACGGCTTGTTGAAAAAAGTTAGTTGCACCTTTGATTTGGCTCCTATCCTGTCCGTTCTAGTCACCGGCTGTCTGCGTTCAGCATCTCTGCCCCCTCTTAGGGACTAGAAACTTTGTTTTTTTTTTAAAAAAAAGGAAGCTGAGAAAGTCAGCCTGCTGAATTCCGGGCCTTGACGCCACCTTCTGTGCTTCGGTATTACAGAATGCGTAAGGTCTTGACCGCAACCGCTTGCTTGAAGCCAAGGAGGCTTGGCTCTTCGTCCCATCTTCCCCCCTCTTCCTCGGTGGTTTGGCCGATCTAAATCCTTCGTTCCCACCGAGGCAAAAGGATGACCCGTGTCCAGGGTTTACCGCTTCAGAATGCGGCCTGCTCGCGGGATCGAACGAACATCTTTCCATACACAAAAAAAGAAAATTTCCCTGCATGCAGAGAACCAGCTTCTCAGGGTGCAACGCAGGTCAGGTCGAATCCTTCCACCTGACATGTTAGGCCAGCCTTCCCCCGCGCATCTGAAGGGAGCCAGCTTGAGGGAGTCTGCGTAGCTGGTTCTCGTTTGGTTTCGTCTCTCCGGTCCGCCCTTTTCTAACGGCCCAAAGCTGCTCTCCCAATTCCTGTCCCTCCCTCCAGGGAAGCCCAGGATCCGCTGCCTCGCCAAGGTCTCCAAGCCCGCCTACGACCTCGCCAGCACCGGCGTCGTCATCAAGATCAGCTCGGACAGCAGCTCCGACTCCGAGCCGGGCATGGAAAGCGACTTCAACTCCTCGCCGGAGTCCCTCTTCGAGAACGACGACGTCATCTTCGTGGAGCGCATCACCACCAGCGCCGCCGTCAACGGCTTTGCGGGCGAGGACCGAGGTGAGGGTCTCCCGGGCGCCCCTCCAACCGGCCGGCCGCCCAGGCTGGGTATGGAACCCTTCCCAGGCGGTCCCTGTTTCGGGCACCCTCCCCGACAGGTTGTTGCGGGCAGAGTGGTCGGTCGCTCCGGAGCCGTTCGTGGCCCCGAGACGTCCGGGTTTCCCGTGCGTTTCTCTCTCTCCCTCCCTCGTCAAAGCAGACCAGTAAATCAAAGCCGGAGCTGTGACCTCTTCCTTCCCTTTTCCCCTCTGGACAGGCGGCCTGTACCTGCAAAACCCCCAGAAGGAGATGCACGGCGCGGGGGCGCTGGAACACGTGGAGACGATGAAGCAGGGCCTCCTGTCGGAAGTGAAGGCACTGGGCAAAGAACTACCTCTCAACACCTTAGACGAACTCATCGATCACTTTGGCGGCCCGGAAAGCGTGGCAGAGGTGGGGTACTGGGGGCGGATGGGGGTGTTGATGAGTGGGGGGAGAGGCGCTGCGGGGGGCTGGTGCCGCTAGGGGGCACCAGAGCGCTCGCCTGGAGAGCCTCCCCCGCGGTAGCTGACGTCAGCTTTCCCCCAAAGTTTGGCAGTGTGGGCTTACCGGCCCCCACGGAAGGCGATTCGGGGGGGGGGGGGCTGGAGGCAAGGCTCAGGGCGGTGTCTCCTGCAGAGAGGCAGCGGGTGTCCTCCTTTGCGGCTGTGGGCTCCTTCACTCTGCTGCTTGCTTGGCGGTAGCGTGGGGCAAACTACGCCAGCTTTCCGTTTCGCGACGGAGCCTGGCTCTGCAGCAGCTCACCCGAGCCTGGGGTGCTCCGGTTGAGGTGGCCCGCAGCGCCCGCCTGGATGGGAGTTGCTGTCCGACGCATCTGGAGGGCTGCCGAGGTGGGAAAGGCTCCTCCAGAGGGTCGCCTCTGCCGCCTTCAAAAGTCAGGGCCAGACCTCCACTCGCTGTGAGGCCCATGCAGGGTCTGAAGCCAGTATTTATACCAAGCCTGGCCAATCGCGGAGGCCTTGGGCTCCTGGCCAATCGCGGAGGCCTTGTGCTCCTGGCCAATCACGGAGGCCTTGTGCTTCTGACCAATCACGGAGGCGTTGTACTCCTCGCCAATCGTGGAGGCCTTGTGCTTCTGGCCAATCATGGAGGCCTTGTGCTCCTGGCCAATTGCGGAGGCCTTGTGCTCCTGGCCAATAACAGAGGCCTTGTACTCCTGGGCAGTCACCTTCTGGCCAATTGCGGAGGCCTTGTACTCCTGGCCAATCACAGGGGCCGAGACCGCTCGCTGTTATTCCCTCCTGTGCCTGTAGAGGGCTTCTTGAGTCCATAGCAAAGAGACTCCCAGGTAATTCAATGGGCTCCACTCCAGCCTCTCGCCTCCGAGGGTCCCAGGTTCAAATCCTGCGCAGAGGCGAGTTCTGGTGTGTCACTCCCTCGCCTGCCCATCCCCCTCCAACCCGGCTCCGGATTCTCCTCCACGATGCTAAGTGCCTGTTCTCTCTCTCTCTCTCTCTCTCTCTCTCTCTCTCTGCCTCCCTCCCATGCAGATGACCGGGCGGAAAGGGCGCGTCGTGCGGCGCCCCGGCGGCTCTGTTGTGTTCGAGTCGCGGGCCGAGCAAGGGCTGTCCATCGACCACGTGAACCTCAAGGAGAAGGAGCGCTTCATGAACGGAGACAAAGTGAGCTCTGACAGGATCCGGTGGGGTGGGGAGGGGTGGAGGAGCATTTCGAGGGAGAGAGGGATCTGCCATCTCCTCTCTGTTCATGCCACGGTTCACCCCGCGCCCCCCCCCCCCGCACATCCAGCAATGAGAATCAGGCAAAGGCTGCGACTACAATGCCCAGCATCCCATAGACCTCAAATAACTTTGCTTTTTTGCCCTGAGTCCTGCCATTTAGAGTCCGGGTGTGAAATCGGGGCGCAAGCCGGCAGACATGTAGACTAAGAATTTGGGACCAGGCTCACTGAAAGTCCCAGAGGTGCCTGGCTGGGTTTTAGGAAGTTCAGGGGAGGTTCTTCTCTTGGGAGCACCACCGTCAGAGGCAAGTCCGGTGGGGACCCGAGACGGGGCCTTCTCGGTGACTGCTTCCAGGCTCTGGAACTCCCTCCTGAGGGAGGCTGGTGTTCTGATTCATATAAGACTCTGGCCTTTAAGCCAGTCCATTCCCAAAGAGGTGCGTCTGCGTAACTGGTTGGACGCTGTTCATTTCTTCCCTTGTCTTTTTAATGGATTTGTCTTTATTTTACCTTTTAATTACAATTTTGTTTTCTGATCCTGAGCACCTCTTTTGGGTGGAAACGTGGGACACGAAGCCAGAAATCTGATGTAACAGCAGAGCAAAATTAGCTTTGTTTGTGAGATCTGACCAGGGTTTCCCAGAATGAATGTCATAGAATCATAGAATCATAGAATAGCAGAGTTGAAAGGGGCCCATAAGGCCATCAAGTCCAACCCCTGCTCAATGCAGGAATCCACCCTAAAGCATCCCTGACAGAGGGTTGTCCAGCTGCCTCTTGAAGGCCTCTAGTGTGGGAGAGCCCACCACCTCCCTAGGTAAATGGTTCCATCGTCGTACCGCTCTAACAGTCAGGACGTTTTTTCCTGCTGTCCAGCGGCGGAATCTGGCTTCCTTTAACTTGAGCCCGTTATTCCGCGTCCTGCACTCTGGGAGGATCGAGAAGAGATCCTGGCCTCTGTGTGTTGCACGGCCGTTTTTCCTCATACTTCCCCCCCCCCCCCCCCCGTCCTTTTCAGCTCGTAGCAATAATTTCCGAGGCCTCCAGCTCAGGGATCTCTCTTCAAGCGGACAGACGGGTAAAGAATCAAAAGCGGCGCGTCCACATGACGCTGGAACTGCCTTGGAGCGCCGACCGGGCAATACAGCAGTTCGGTGAGCGAAACCCCTCGAAGTGAACTCCTCTGTGTTTCAGCGGAGAGAAGCAAAAACGCTGGGTGGGGCTGCTGGGGCTTGTAGTCCCCCCAGCTTGGGGAGCGCCCGACATTTCGGCCGTGGGCTGTTCCCTTCTCGCTGTCAGGGCAGAGAGACGGCCTTTATGCTTCTGGATTTCTCTTCCAGGTCGAACGCACCGCTCCAACCAAGTTTCCGCCCCGGAGTACATCTTCCTCATCTCTGAACTGGCCGGGGAGCGCCGGTTCGCGTCCATCGTGGCGAAGCGGCTGGAAAGTCTTGTAAGTCCCCCGTCCTTCTCTTCTCCTCCTGAAACAGCCGCTGCGCTCTCTGCCTCCTCCCTCCCTTGTCGGTGCTCTAGAGATGATACGATTGAGCCTCCCTAGCAAGGTCGTTGTACGCAGATGAGGTCTGCAAAGCCCCGCCCAGCTCCAGGTGTGGATTTGGCCCTGTGGGCTTCAGCGCATCCAAACCTGGATCAGACCGAGGGTCCATCTAGCCCAGCACTGTGTTCACACAGCGGCCGGCCAGCTGGGCCTACCTGGTAGTGGGAGGCAACATTCTGATTTCCCCCAGGTCCCCCGATCAAGAGCATGGTGGGAAATTAAATGTCAGCATGGCGCTGGGTTTGTGTGTACCTATCTATACATACATACATACATTTCCCCAGTGCCACGCTGCTGTGTTAATTTCCCACAACGATCTCGAGGGGTTGGACTGCAACCCCCATCGTCCCCTGCTGGTACAGCCATCGGCGGAGCCAGCCAGCCCTGCGGTCTGCCATCCAAGCCTGGTCCGTTGAGGCACACGGCCTCGGAACGCAGCGGTCATCTCTTAATATAGAATCATAGAATAGTAGAGTTGGAAAGGGCCTATAAGGCCATCTAGTCCAACCCCCTGATCAATTCAGGAATCCATCCTAAAGCATCCCTGGCAGAGGGTTGTCCAGCTGCCTCTTGAAGGCCTCTAGTGTGGGAGAGCCCACAACCTCCCTAAGTCACTGGTTCCATTGTCGTACCGCTCTAACAGTCAGGAAAGTTTTCCTGATGTCCAGCCGAAATCTGGCTTCCTGTAACTTGAGCCCATTATTCCATGTCCTGCACTCTGAGAAGATCGAGAAGAGATCCTGGCCCTCCTCTGTGTGACAACCTTTCAAGTCTTTGAAGTGCTCTCATGTCTCCCCTCCATCTCCTCTTCTCTGCCGGATTGCGTTTTATAGCTTTTGCATCTGCCAGATCCCATTTCAGGCAAAGTTACTCGCCTGTAGTCCAACACACCTGGAGGGCACGAGGTTGGAAACGGCTGTCCTAGCCAAAGCCCGTGGCAGAATAGATCCCCGCCGGAGCTGTGCGTTTACGGAACGCCGTTTTAAGCGGTCTTCTCATTTTCTCTCTCTCCCCACCGTTCTGAACAGGGTGCCTTAACTCACGGGGACAGACGAGCCACTGAGTCCAGGGATCTCAGCAAGTACAACTTCGAGAATAAGGTGAGGTGTGAACGGGGAGTGGGTGCGAGAGGCAAACGCCAGCCCACGGGGATCTCTTGAGTGACGCACCTTTGTTTATGGGGGCACACAAGCTGAGGATATCGTAGCGCCTTTCGGCACATCTAGGGCGCGACCACGCGTGGAATGCTGTGTGTGGTTCTGGTCACCGCACCGAAAGAGATTGCAGGGATGGGAAAAGGGCAGAAAAGTGCAACTCAGCTGGTCCAGGGGCTGAAGCGTCTCCCCAGGAGGGAAGGTGACAACAGCTGGGATTGTTTAGCTTGGAGAAAAGGAGGCTGAGGGGAGGCAGGAGAGAGGTGGACAAAATGAGGCCTGGTGTGGAGAAGGTGGACGGCGAGAAATTCCCCCCCCTCTCCCATAATGCTAGAGCCCATAATGCCATTATCCCATCAAGATGAACAGTGGGAGATTCAGGACAGATCGAAGGAAGGGCGCATTCCTGCAGCAGAGAGTAAACTGTGGAACTCACTACCACAAGATGTAGCGATGGCCACCCATTTGGATGGCTTCAAAAGGGGCTGGATAAATTCCTAGAGCAGAAGGCGATCCATGGCTACGTGCTACCTCCAATATCTGAGACAGTAAGCCTTGCTGGGGAACATGGGTGGGAGGGTGCTGTTGCACCGTGTCCTGCTTTGTGAGTCCCTGAACAGAGTGCTGGACTAGATGGACCCTTGGTCTGATCCAGTGGGGCTCTTCGGGTGTTCTGAGCTTTGGGGAATCGAGTCCACAGCATCGGATGCAGGAGGGGACGACCCTCAGTTTGCAATTCTACACCCCCCCCCCCAATTCTATAGGGTTGAAATGCCTCCCCACAGCGCTACAAGCTTTAAGCTAAAACAGGGTAGTATTTTTCGCTTCGCCTTTGGCTCCAGCCACTACCAGAAGGCAGTCAGCAAGGCCTTCTCTGACATTGAATTTGTCACGTGGGCTGAAAGGGCTCCGACGCCCCTGAACCGAAAGCTGAACCGTGCGCAAAACCAGCAGCGAAGGCGACGCTCTTTTCGCTCTGCAATAGCCCAGGTGTTCAAGCCACGGACTGCCGTGGCCAGCGCAAGCGATGCCTGTTAGCAGACACGGAAGACGGAGCCACGCAGATCGGAATCTCTCTCTCCTCTCGGGTTGGGCGGGCCGCGGGATTGTAGGGGCTTCCCTTGCGCGGGCTGCCACGGCTAAGCCGTCGTCAGGCTGCCTGACCTGTGACCTTCGTCTCCTCTTCCTCTTCCTCCCCAGTATGGGTCCAGAGCCCTGGACAAGGTCCTGCTCACTATCCTCAACCAGTCGGAGAACAAAGTCCCGGTGCCCAAGGGTTACCCGGGAGGAGACGCCGCTTTCTTCCAGGGTAAGGACGTCCGAGGCGAAAGGGCCTCGTTGGCGCGAAAGGCAAACAGGAAGCCGGTGTTCTCGCGTTGCGGTTAACGGCGCGAGCCGCAAGCCGGGGTTCAAAACCCAGCCTGGACTTCGGGGTGGACCTTGGGCACCCTTGACGGATGTCCAAGTATTTGAGAATGCGAGACATACATTATGATGGGACATACCAGAAGGCCTTCTCTTGTGGACGGAACCCAACACCGGCGTCAAGTTAAACCACGGCTCTTTATCAAAGCCTTTGACGGCTGGGTTTTCCACGGTCTCACAGAGTTGTAATTGTTTTTATTGCTTTTTTTTTTAAAAAAACAACCATGGTTTTAATTTGTTAAGGATTTAAAAAGTTTTTAGCTTGTCCATGTTATTTATGTTTACGTTCTGATTTTATCTCTCTACGCCGCTCTGAGATCCCAGCGATACAGGGCGGGCTACAAATGTTTTAATAAATTTAAATTTAAATTTAATATACCCGAGGCAGCCTTTGCACCTCCGCCACAGAGCTTTGCGTTGTTAGGAATTTCCTTCTACTGTTCAGCCAAAACCTGGAGCGAGAGAGAAAACAGCTTCTTCTTTCTGAAAAATTGTGTACCTTTTTAAAAAACAGGTGCCCGATTCAATCGGTGCCGGTTACGTGGGGCGGACAGTTCTCCCGTTTTAGAAAGCCGTGGCTTCCTAACAATTAATTAAGCAACGTAATGAATGGATACATCTTGGGCCACTTGAACGGATGCAGGATCAAGCTGTAATTAACATTTTTTGGGGCAGCTAGAGCTGGAAAGCAGATTCACACCCAACTCTTAGAGTAGGCTAAAATTATTACCTGGCACCAAGTTTCTTTTCCGCTTGTATTTTTTACTTAAAAGTCTAAATAAGCCTTTTCCAACTGAAAGCTTTCCAGATACTTTGGACTTCAACTCCCAGCATCCCCCAGCCAGCATGGGAGTTGCAGTCCCAACACATCTGGAGGGTTGGGGAACATAAGGAAAATGTACTCTGAGTTGATGTGTCTTAAAATACAGAGAAGTCCTTCCAATAAAAACGAATGTGTGCTGTTTCCGCCCCGTTTTATTCCCATGAAAATACGGAGATGTTTTCTGATAAGAACAAGGAAAGGCTTGGATTTGCTTATTGGTCGTATTTCTGTAATTTGGCCCTTCCAGACATGAAGCAGAGCCTCCTTTCGGTCGGGATCTGTTGCAAAGAGATGCGTTACGGCTTTGTGACGGTGGAGAAAGGTACGTTTTTGACGCGCTCGATTCCCTTCCCGCAAAACCATTTCGACTCTGGCTGGCAGAAAACCCGAACTCTGGGCAGGGGAAAACCCCTTTTTTGGGTTGAGCGTCACATTGACAGGTGGGACCAGAACCAAAGGTGGGCCGGGTCACCCTCGGGTCACTCCCTCTTTCTTTCAGCCCCCCCATTCATTCACTTGTTCATTCTCTCTCTCTCTCTTTTTGGAACACCCTCGGTTCATGTTTTCTCTCTCTTATGCCACCCCTGTTCATTCTGTTGTCTCTCTCTTTCTCTCTCTCTCTTTTTGGAACACCCTCGGTTCATGTTTTCTCTCTCTTATGCCACCCCTGTTCATTCTGTTGTCTCTCTCTTTCTCTCTCTCTCTCTTTTGGAACACCCTCGGTTCATGTTTTCGCTCTCTCTGCCATCCCGTTTGTGTTGTTCTCTCTCTCTCAGGCCACCCCCTGTTCATTCTCTCATTCCCTCTCTCTCTCTCTCTCTCTCTCTCTCTGCCATCCCGTTCATGTTTTCTCTCTCTCTGCCATCCCCTCTTTGTGTTTGTTCTCTCTCTCTCCCTCTGTCTCTCTCGGAACACCCTCTGTTCATGTTCTTTCTCTCTGGGGCCACCCCCTGTTCATTCTCTCATTCCCTCTCTCTCTGCCATCCCCTGTTCATGTTTTCTCTCTCTTTGCCATCCCCTCTTTGTGTTTGTTCTCTCTCTCTCCCTCTGTCTCTCTCGGAACACCCTCTGTTCATGTTCTTTCTCTCTGGGGCCACCCCCTGTTCATTCTCTCATTCCCTCTCTCTCTGCCATCCCCTGTTCATGTTTTCTCTCTCTCTGCCATCCCCTCTTTGTGTTTGTTCTCTCTCTCTCCCTCCCTCTCTCTCTCTTTCTCTCCCTCGGAACACCCCCTGTTCATTCTCTCATTCCCCCCCTCTCTCTCTCTCTCTCTGCCATCCCCTGTTCATTCTCTTATTCCCTCTCTCTCTCTCTCTCTCTCTCGGGCCACCCCCTGTTCATTCTCTCATTCCCTCTCTCTCTGCCATCCCCTGTTCATGTTTTCTCTCTCTCTGCCACCCCCTCTTTGTGTTTCTTCTCTCTCTCTCCCTCTGTCTCTCTCGGAACACCCTCTGTTCATGTTCTTTCTCTCTGGGGCCACCCCCTGTTCATTCTCTCATTCCCTCTCTCTCTGCCATCCCCTGTTCATGTTTTCTCTCTCTCTGCCATCCCCTCTTTGTGTTTGTTCTCTCTCTCTCCCTCCCTCTCTCTCTCTTTCTCTCTCTCGGAACACCCCCTGTTAATTCTCTCATTCCCCCTCTCTCTCTCTCTCTCTCTGCCATCCCCTGTTCATTCTCTTATTCCCTCTCTCTCTCTCTCTCTCTCGGGCCACCCCCTGTTCATTCTCTCATTCCCTCTCTCTCTGCCATCCCCTGTTCATGTTTTCTCTCTCTCTGCCACCCCCTCTTTGTGTTTGTTCTCTCTCTCTCTCTCCCTCTCAGAACACCCTCTGTTCATGTTCTTTCTCTCTCGGGCCACCCCCTGTTCATTCTCTCATTCCCTCTCTCTCTCTCTCTCTCTCTCTCTCTCTCTCTCTCTCTGCCATCCCCTCTTTGTGTTTGTTCTCTCTCTCTCCCTCTCTCTCTCGGAACACCCTCTGTTCATTCTCTCATTTCCTCTCTCTCTCTTTTGGAACACGCTCTGTTTGTGTTCTCTCTCTCTCTCTCTCTCTCTTTGCCACCCCTTGATTGTTCTTTCTCTCTCTCTCACATAACACACTAAGCCCTCATGGTTAGCTCAGAATGCTTAACTCTCTATTCTATTCTAAACAGGACGTAACGTTGAATTCCCCCCCCGAGTGCATTTTTGCATGTAAAGACTCCCGATCTGAGTTCTGACCCCCACTTCCCGTGCTAAGCCTGTGCTCAGCGTCCCCCTGGTGCCGAGTTCTGAGAGCAAATCCCCCCCCTCCATCTCTCGCCCCCCCCCAAAAGCCACCAATTCCCACCTGGCTTCACTCCGTGGATCTCCGTGGATCCTGGGCCGGAAGCAAAGGAGGGCCCATAGGGCGGCGTTCTGGCTGCCCTTTGACGGGGCGTGGGGATCCGCTGCAGGAGAGGAAACTGAGCGCCCCGGTGGGGCTCCTCTTGCCCTTTCAGACTGCTCCATCACCAAGTTCCTGAACCGCATCTTGGGCCTGGAGGTCCTGACGCAGAACCTGCTCTTCCAGTATTTCAGCGACACGTTCGACTACCTGATCGACCGGGACAAGAGAGATGGCAAATACGACATGGGGATTTTAGGTGAGGAGTGGAGGCGCCCACCCCCCACCCCCCCAAACCGTGGGGCCGCAGGAGGAACCGTTAAACCAAGGCAGGGCCCCTGGGAGCCCGTGGCAAAGGAGGAGGCCCGCTGCCTCTCTGCCTGGTCTGCGCTTCCTCCCCCCGCCCATTTCTCCATCTCCTCCTTCCTCTGTCGCTTCTCTGGGTCGGTTTTAGATTGTAAGCTCCTTGCGGGCAGGAGCCTGTCTTCGCTCTTCTTTGGAAAGCGTCGTCTACGTGACGAGGCCGGGGGGGTGGGGGCGTCGGGGAGGCGTTCTTATAACTCCACCTTTGCCGTTCGGCGAGGTCGCGGCAGTCCGCCTTGCGAAAGCGGCAGGTTTTTTTAACGTAGCCCTTTCCACTTGGGGCGAGGGGGGGGCTGCATAGCAATACCCACGGCTTGACACCCCCGAGCGGTGCAGACCGTGAGGTGGGGAAAAGCGGCCGTGGGACGGACGGAGGGACGGACACGGCTCAGCTTACGTGTTTCCAATGTTAAATCAAGAATTTTTAAGATGTATTGATTCCTGTTCTAATGTTGTTCCCCGCCTCGATCCAAAGGGAGAGGCGGGTAAGAAATAAATATATTATTATTATTTATTATTATTATTAAACCTGGAAACGTCTCTCTGCTCATTTTTGCTCCCTCCTCTCCCCTCTCTCTCTCTCTCTCTCTTCCCCCCCCCCCCCCAGATCTAGCTCCCGGCGTTGATGAGATCTACGAGGAGAGCAAGGAGGTTTTCCTGACACCAGGCCACCCCCAGGATGGACAGGTGGTCTTCTACAAGGTGAGCATGTGCTGAGCTCAGCATGGTTTGGCCGGCTGTGCTCCCGGTGCATGTTACCCTGCAACCTCCTCCCCCCGCAGCTGGGGACAATGGGCGCTGTAGTCCTACACACACCCCTGGGGCACAGGCAGCAGGTTGGGAAACTCTGGTTTCAACATCTAGTCCAGCGCTCTGTTCACACAGCGGCCAACCAGCCATCGGCCAGGGATGAACAAAACAGGACATGGTGCAACAGCACCCTCCCGCCCATGTTCCCCAGCAGCTGGGGCACACAGGCTTCCTGCCTCGGATACTGGAGGTAGCACACACCCATCAGGGCTACGGGTAGCCTTCTCCTCCCTCCAGGAATTGATCCAAGCCCTTTTAAAAGCCGTCCAGATTGACAGCCGTCACTACATCTTGTGGTAGGGAGTTCCACAGATTAACTCTGCGCTGTGTGAAGAAGCCCTTTTTATCTGTCCTGAATCTCCCATCAGCTTCATGGGACGACCCCACCAGGATCTAGTATTATGGAAGTGGGAGAAAAATGCCTCCCTATCCACTTTCATAATTTCGTCCACCTCCATCCTGTCTCCCCTCAGCCTCCTTTTTCCCAACCTTTTGTGAACCGCCCAGAGAGCTTCGGCTATTGGACGGTATAAAAATGTAATAAATAAATAAATAAACCTGAACCATCCCAGCTGTTGTCACCTTCCCTCCTAGGGGATGCTCCAGCCCCTGGGTCATTTCAGTTGCCTTTTCCTGCCCTTTTCCCAACTCTACAATATCCTCTTTGAGATGCAACGACCCCATGTGCGGCCGCACCCTCGATTTGTATGAGGGCATTGCAGGGGGAGAAAAGAGAACCAGGAAAATAGGTCACCTCCACAGCAAGGGGGATTCACGCTTCAATTTGCCCTTAATTCATACCTAACCTTTCGGGGAGACTGAATTGGGCGAGAGAACCGTAGAGTTGGAAGGGGCCTGCAAGGTCATCAAGTCCAACCCCCTGCTCAATGCAGGAATCCAATGAGAGAGGGGGTGGTTCTTTCCTTTGGCAAAATGCCTTCCCCAACCTGAGCCCTCCAGATCTTCTGGCGCCATGTCGGGGAAGACGCCTCCGGTCCCTCGTCTCCCTCGGATATGCTCCTGTGGGGTGGTCCGGACAGGAGGCCGTTCGTCTTTCGCAGTCGCCTTTCTTACACGTGTTCCCCGCTCTAGATCAGCGTTGACAGAGGCCTGAAGTGGGAAGAAGCCTACGAGAAGTCGCTCCAGCTGACGGGCGCGCACGACGGCTTCTACCTCTCCCATAAGGTGAGTTCAGCTCCCGGGTATTTGGGGGGTGGGGTGGGGCTGGAACGGTGCTGCCGCCTGTAGCGGGCGAGGGTGGGGCAAGGGAAAAACGGGGCACGGTGAGAAACCCCCCTTAGTATCATCGGAAAAGGCAAGGCAGGAAGCAGGAGGAGGGAGTTCTTCAAGACGTCGTCAAGGAGGGGTCTTTCCAGGAGCTTATCAAACAGGAGGCCCAGGCTCAAAAGATAATCCTCTGGAGGGCACTCGGTTAGGAAAGGCTGGCCTAGGCTCACAATGGCTCCCTCCCACCCCGCATTCATTCATTATTACATTTCTATCCCACCTTTTCTCTCTTTGCAAGGAACCCCCTTCCTCCTCCATTTTATCCTCACAACAACCCTGTTAGGCGGAGAGTCAGGGACTGGCCCAACGTCACCCAGTGAGCTTCCTGGCCCCAAAGGAGACTAGAACCTATATCTCCCGAGTCCCTAATCCAAAACGCTAACCACTACGCCACACTGTCCCCTGTAGTTCTTCTATTTGGGAGGCCCGCAGGGGTTATTTCCCCCTTCCTCTTCCTTCTTTGGGATCTGTCAATTCCGATGCTCCCTCCGACAAAGACTGATGATCTTTGCGCCTGGGCCTCCTGTCTGATAAGCCCCTGGGAAGATTCCTCCTTGACTCCTGGAGCGTCTTGGAGAACCTCCTACCCTGTTTCCTGGCAGTCTCTACGGTAGTTTCCTATGTCCTGTACGAAGTAAAGGGGCGGCAGGAGGGAAACCCAGCCCTTGGCCTCTAAGACAGTACAATCCAATAAACACGGCATGAAAGGAAGTTGGAGTCAGGAGGGAAGAGGAAACAAGCGAATTCCAAACTCAAGTCTTCCTCGTTGCATCTCGGCTGGGCTGCCTCTCCGCTGCTGCCGTCCGCAAGGGGGCTCCACCTCTTGCTGTTTCCCACCCCCAACTGGATTGCCCGCCTTGCGCCCCCCTTTGCAGGTCCGAGGCAACATGTACACCTGCCTCCTGGCGGAGCAGAACCGTGGGAAACACTTCACCCTCTACAAGCCAAACATTGGCAAGCACAGCCAGACGGAGAGTTTGGAAATCCTGCTGAAGAAGTACCGGCAGGTAAGGACGGAGGGAAACGCCGCGGCTCCGCTCCCTCTCCGCCCTCAGAGGACGAGGGGGAGAAATGACCCCTGTCTGTCTGTCTCCCTCTTTCCCACCCTTTTCTTCAGGTGTCGCCGGAAGAGGCCCAGAAACACTGGGAGGGCAGCTACGCCTTCTCCCTGGAGTACTGCAACCACGCCGTGTGGTAAGCGAAACACCGGAGCGCGATGGAGAGGGGGGAAGGGGTTTTTTGCGCCATGGGTCCGGGAAAAAAGGGGGCCGGCATCCTCAATGGAGTGGAGGGGGCTCAGCAGTGCCTTGTATCCGCATGTAACGCTAAACCGCGGTGCGTTGAAATCCCGGTTTGTTGCCCTGCCCAGGGTCCGTCTGGTCGAAAGGACTCTGGCTTGTTTTCTCTGCCCCTGGGTGGTTCGTTCCCTGCTCCTGCGCCCGCACCGTCTCTGTACCCCAAAGGCCTTCGAGGCAAGGTTCGGGGTCCACGCCGAACAGCAGCCTGGCCACAAACCCTGGGCTCGTTGCCTGGGTTGTTCGTGGTTCACGAACTGTGCTTCCTTAGCGCAGCAGCTCATTTCAGGGCGCCCCGTGCGGTTGACGTCTGCAGCGACGCCTTGAGCCGCGAGGCGGTGCGCTTCGCCAAAAAGCACGTGGCTTCGGAGTCCGTAGAGTTTGGCGCCAGGAGAGACTAGGCGGCCGAGAAGGAGAGCTAGCCGCCTGTCCTCTCCCTTGCCCTAGCTGTGGGGCTGCCCTCCTCGGGGGGGGGATGGCGTGGTCAGACCCCTCCCTCAGGGGGCCGTTGAGCGCCCCGTGGCGGGGGCCGTGGCTAGGGCTGCCAGCAGCCTTGGCTACACTCCGATGGGGTGGGCACGACTCTGTCACGTGCCTCACTGCCCTGTATCGAACCGAGGCCTATCCCAGCCGGTGCAAAGCTGGCTATGGGGCGGTATATAAATGTAATCAATAACCCTAAGAATAATGTGTGCAAATCGCCTCGGGGAGCCCAGTTTGGGCCGAAAGGAAGAGAACTTCTCTTGCGACCTTTGGGTGCTGAGCTGCTTTTCTCTTCCTTCCGTTCCTGCCGCCGCCGCCTCCTCCTCCTCCTCCTCCTCCTCCTCCTCCGGAAAGGAACGGGAACTGTAAAGTGGTCCAAGAGGGCAAGGAGTGTTTCCAGGGCACGCGCCTACGCCACTATTACATGCTGTGTGGGGCGCTGCTGCGGGTGTGGAGCAAGATCGCCAGCACCATGGCTGACATCACCAACACCAGCTACCTGCAGATCGTCCGGCTCAAGACCAAAGAGAAGAAGAAGCAAGTCGGTGAGTGGAGAAAGGGGGCGCCTTCCGCACGAAAGGGGGAAAGGGATTTGGGGCGGGGGGAGCAAAACTCCGGCCCCGGTTTTTCGTTTGCCCCGAAACACTTTAAAGTTCCACGCCCAAGATAGCCGAATTCCGCCACCTGTATTTTTTGGGGAACAGGTTCTTTTATTTAAAGTGGTGTAATCTTGCTCCTCTGCTGAAAAGGGTCCTGGAGGGGCTTACATATGACCGGGAAAATGAGGCTGTTCCTCCCCCCTCCCCCCCCCACAAATTTACAGGCTTATGATCTAAAAAGACATGGCACGCAAGGAAAAGGGGAGGAGGAGGGAGGAGGAAAGAATGAGGTTGTCTTTCAGCAGCGTTGGGGATACGGCTGCACTCCTCCCCACTCTTGTCTCACTTGGTACAGCCGGAACGAACGAAGTGGAGCCTTCGTGCGGCGCCTCCAGTGCTGCGTCATTTTCCTGGCCATGTTGAGATGCGACGGTATCAAGTATAAGATTCGTGCAGGGCCGAGGAGGCCTTGCAGAGCTGGAGGTAGAACTAGGTTAGAATCTACGTGCGGGCTTGTCACCGTCGAGAATTCTGCCGGGAGTAGCTCGCTCACTCCCTGACTCGGCCTTGAAGCTGTTAGACTTCTGTGAGGAACTGATAAGAGTGTTTTAGAAAGGTCCTTATCGGAAGAGTCACGCAGATTGTGGCGTCATCTTGGTGGGCTGAGCAGCGCCGCCCTTTTTGGACTCAGGCACGACTTACGGGCCGGGAGCCCTGTCTGTCAAGTGGTTTTGAACAAGCCCACGCCTCCCTTGATCAGCTGGAACAGAAGCAAAAGAGCCTTTGCTAAGAGCATCTTCCGACTCGGGGCCCGAAATCTTCCTCTGTTCAGATCCACCGTCGTTCGGGACTCTGGCAGCCCTCTGCGCGTGGATTCTCTTTTATTGTGTCTTTAGGTTTCTAAAGAGCACACTCTGAGAAGCTTTCCACAGGCCTGAGCCGGCGTTGGCGGTTTGTAGTCAGCGCAGCGTACGGCAGGCCGGTAGACTTTTCAGACGTCAAACCTAAGCCCCGTGCGAGGCTGGGGAGGCCTGGCAGGGCTGTAGGCGGATTTCTTTAGGACTCGTTTGGAACCTCTGTGCCAAATCATGAGAGATTGTCACATGAGACTCGATAGATGGGCGAAGAACTGTCCTCTGGCTGGAAACAGTCAACTGAGGTTTTGAAGGGGGTGGGGGGTGCTTAAGAGTCCCACGAGGCTGGGTTTCCTTCGGGGGGTGGTCTAACCCGCGTTGTTTTTCATCCCTCCCACCCCAGGCATCAAAATCCCGGAGAGCTGCGTCCAGCAAGTGAGGAAGGAGTTGAAGCAGATGGACGAAAGCGTCAAGCAGAAGCAGAACCAAGCCCTGGTGGCGGCGGCGGCGGCGGCGGGGCCCGGCCTGCCTTTCCCGCTGCTCCCGCCCCTGGACCTCAGCCAGCCCGCGGGGGTCTCAGGCTTCCTGCCCCCCCATCAGGACGAAGTCTTGGACTTGACTTACAGCCCTCCCAGCGACGGACTCCCGGACTTCTGGACCGAGGCGTCCCCCCAGAATCCGCCGCTGCATTTCAGCTTCCCCTTTGACGGCGCCGGCCTGGCGGGCAGCCTGCCCCTCGCCCCCCCGCCCCAGCACGAACACTTGCCCCCGGCCCCTCCTCCCCCGGAAACCTTCTCTGTGCCCGG
Source organism: Elgaria multicarinata webbii (assembly GCF_023053635.1). Classification (NCBI taxonomy): domain Eukaryota; kingdom Metazoa; phylum Chordata; class Lepidosauria; order Squamata; family Anguidae; genus Elgaria; species Elgaria multicarinata. The sequence goes on along the minus strand of NC_086193.1, from coordinate 11,921,366 downwards.
CTCGGACATCAACTACAAGGAGCTCTTGGAAGAGATGCTGAGCTCGCTCAACGTGGGGCCCGGGGACGCCGCTGCCGCCGCCGCCACGGGGCGCGAAAGCGTCATCCAGTTCGGGGCCGGGGCCTTCTCGAACTTCTACAACCCCAGCTGAACCGGCAGCGGAGGACGAGGAGCAGCGCGGGGGAGCCGAGGAGGGACACCCCCCCACGCCCCGGACGCCTCTTTGGCCCGGGTTCCAGGGGCGGGGGGATGTCGTGTGTTCTTTTTAATACCGGCTCACGCCGGACCACTTCTGTCTTTTTCAACAGGGATGGGACGAGCTAGCAGAAGCAAAAGTTTATTTATATATAATATACAGTCGACACCTGTACTAAATTTTTATATCTATCTATCTATCTATCTATCTATCTATAGAGATGCGTTATGTACAAAGTGGAGTTCTGGGGTGGTGGTTGGGGGAACGCCCCGAAAAGGTCGGGGGGCTCAGGCACCTTAGAAGAACGACAAGCGCCCCCCCCCCAAGCCCCGCGCACACAAACTACTGAGTTTGGAAATCCGGGATCTTTATACTCCCCCCCCCCCCCTCCTAATTCTGTCCATTTTGTCTAGAGGGAGCGCAATTCGAAACCGTGACCGCTGGGCTCGACCGGCCTTTCCCAAGGTTGTGCCCTGCTAAGGTGTTGGATGGCGATTCCCTGCCGGCTGGGGATGTTGGGAGTTGTAGTCCAAGACCTCTGAGGGAGGGGGGCTGGTCTAGGTTGTCGGTTGGGGCTGGTGTTTGCACAAACGTGGCACTTCGTAGGTCCTTTGCTCCTGGTTTTTAAACGACCTCCCGAAGTCCTTAGACCTCATGGAGGTCGGGAAAAGCGACATTTTTCAGCGGTTTGGATCATTTCCCGACCCTCGGCGTCACTCCGTGCCCCTTCCGGGGCCTGGTGGGGAACCGTTTAAACCGTGCAAAAATTGCGCGTCGTTTTCTCCGGTCATAACGACTTTGGGGTTGGCTAGAGCGAAGGCCGTGGGTGTGGCCCAGCCCAACTTCTAGAGATCTTTGTCCTTGGACTCTGCGCACGTGTTCGTTCCCAGGGAGCGTTAACGCTGGCTTGATGATTCAGCCGAGGAAGTGTCTGCCTGTTCCAAGGAGCGTTACCAGTCAGTGTTGGGGTGTCTGTTTCTTTTAGACACCCCCACCCCCGAAAAAAGTTATGCCTCCCTCCAACATCCCCGGCTCCCAAGATGCCCCAAGCCGGGTGGAACACCACCTGCTTTGCACGCCAAAGGACCCAGATTCGATTTCCGGCGCCTTCCCTCCATACCGCCGCCCGCCAGATTGGATTCTTTTCAGTTTCATGGCTTCCCTCCGCACCTCGAGGCGCAATCGGCGGGCCGCTTCGCCCGTGGGCCGCCTCCCCCCTCAGTACAATTCCTTAGATCCTGTCCTGCGCCTTGGAAATCCCTCCTTCCTTTCATGGCAGCTAAATGTAGGGAAAACCCCTCCTTGACTCCGATGGATATTTTTTTCTCCGCTTAGTTGCCATGCAAAGGGGGGGGGAGGCATTTTGGCATGTGGGGAGGGGCGTTAATCTTTCCTTCCCCAGCTGTGAACACACACACACACACCCCTGAAAATTTCCTCCGGCATGGCAATTACAGTGTGTGGGGTGTGTGTGAAACCTGTCGGTCCTTCCTGGATACTTGGGGACCCTGGGAAATATATTTGGGAGCCCTGGGAAATAGATTCAAGAATGAGACTCTAGCAATATCCCACTCAGAGCCAACTTTAAAAGAAAGTCGCCCTCCTGTGTTACGGGCGAGGAAAATGGTTCTTCTAAGCCTCCAAATCATTTCTTTAAAAAAAACGTTATTCAAACCGGTGAAGGCATTTTTAAAATGTTCCGACCAGCCTTTTTTCGATCGAGCGAAAGTTTTAACCGGAGAGGGGTTAAACGTTGCAGCTCTCCAACAAATAAACTGGGGCGAGGCTCTGAATTTGCAAGCCTCGGGGCCACGGTTTTCTCCTGCCTCGTGTTTCGGTTTCAAGCCTGGAGCGTCCAGCGACCCGACTGCCAGTGCGCGTTGCACAAATGCTGAATTCAGTGTGGAGTTTGGGTCGCAGGTCCCCTGAAAAAAACACCCCTTTTTTAAAAAAGCAAAACTAAGTTGCTGGTCCTTATGATTGTAATAGTCCTGTGGGCAAACGAGAAAGCTTGGACGTGTGATTGAAAGAGAGAGAGAAAGGAATGATTTACAGGGGATTTCAGTTCCCATGTGCCACCCCATGTCCCGAAGGAGCAAATACGTTATGCAAAAACCAAGAAACTATGCAAATTCGCTTGTTTTGCATAAGGCAGGCAGGCGGGTGGGCGGGTGTGGAACCGGTTTTCCCTCGGAGGGGCAGAATTTTCACCCTGTTTTGTAAACCCCCTGGGGCAGGGACCCATTGCATGTCGCGTTAGGTTTTTAAAATTTTAGTAGCCATAGTAAATTCAGGTAGTCCGGTTTTAACTGGTTCATGGATTGTAGCAGCAGGAGAAATTGGGGAGGGGGTAGGTTAAAAACTCAGGAAAGGAAAGAATTGGAAGGTGCTCAAAGGGCAGCTCCTGTTTCCCCAAATAAATCCCTTCGGAATTGTACGTGGTTACTTTACAGTTGTTTTGATTAAAACAAGAAATATGCAATTTCCCTCGTTGCTTTTTGGGGGAGATGGAGAACGGGGGGGGGGGGAAACGAAGACCCCCACCAACGACATAAAACCCTCCTCCGTTTTTTTTTTTTTTTTTTTGGTCAGGAAGATGAATAATAATTCTAATAATATGTAACAGCTACTTTTTAAAGACTAAATTATTGCGCCGTTCTATTGATTGTATGTATTTTTTAATGGAAAAAAAATCTCCCTTTCTTCTGTCCCTCTGCACTTTCTAACCATCTTGTTTGCTTATTATATCCCCCCCCCCCCAAAATACGTATTTATAATTAATTGGAAAATTGTATATATGTAAAAACCAACATCAACAACGGAGGGTTGTGGGAATGGAGTTTTATTTTTATTTTTTTGTCGTTGAAAATGTGCCTTTTTGACAAATGATTCCGCGATTTTCTACTTGGATCAGAAGGATTAAAATGTTGGCATTTCAGCTCGGTGCGAGGCGGTGAGGAAGCCAAAGGTGTTTCTATATGCACGTTTGTGTGTGTGTAAGAGAGAGAAAGTGTGTGTGTGTGTGTGTGTGACAGAGAGAAAGGAAGTGTGAAAAGCACGGTCCATACAAAAGTTAAAGGCAGCTTGGATTGAAATTAGCACTTTGACTCGGAGCCATGAGGACTAGAATCTCAGGTAAGCCTGAGAATTAATCCTGCTAGATGTAGGGTCTGTTCAGCTGACACGCTAAGCCATGGTTAGTGAGTGTGTTTAAGCCATGGTTAAAGAGCGTATAAACCATGGTTAGGGAGCGTGTTCAAACCATGGGCATGTGGCCACCATGGCTAGGAAGGGTTCACACGACGTGCTAAGCCATAGTGTTCCGCTCGAAAGACTTGACCACCGTGACTCAGCGTGTCGTCTGAACAGGGTCAAACTGGGCTAGATGGACCAGTAGCCGTTTCCTATTTAAACTGGCTCTTTATTCATGAGGGCTAGAATCTTCCTTTATTTTATTTTAGGGAAGGGCCATAGCTCAAGCCCTCAGAATCATAGGATAGTCCTGCAGGGCAGAGTCTGCCCAAAGCCCTGGAGAGTTTAGTGTAGAGACACCTTAAAGATGAACGGATTTCTTCTGGCGTAAGCATTCGTGGACACCGGCCACTTGCGTCTGACGAAGCGGCGTCCACGGAAGCTTACGCCGGAATTAACGCGTTTGTTAACTTTACGTAGGCCCCATGATCTCCTGAGAGGAGCCATTTTTTCTCTCCGCCTCGTATTTGAAAATTAGGACCCTCCGTTGAGCGATGAGCATAGATTTCGGGTCAGAAACGCAAAGCCCGTCACCCAGGACCTAACTTATGGAACTCCCTGCCACCACGTGGGGCGAAAGCTTACAGACCGGTCCGAAAAGGGGATGGGAGAGACGGCATCACTGTCTTCTAGTCATGAGGGTTAGAGAGAACTTCTAAGAACATACAAGGGTCCATCTAGTCCAGCACTCTGCTCACAGTGGCCGTCGGCCAGGGAAGAACAAAGCAGGATATGGTGCAACAGCACCCTCCCACCCATGTTCCCCAGCAACTGGTGCACACAGGCTTATGCCTTGGATACTGGAGGAAGCACAGAACCATCAGGGCTAGTAGCCATGGATAGCCTTCTCGTCCTCCAGGAATTGATCCAGCCCCCTTTTAAAGCCATCCAAATTGGTGGCCGTCACTACATCTTGTGTTAGTGAGTTCCACAGTTTAGCTATTTGGAAAGGGACTTCCTTTTATTTGTCCTGAATCTCCCACCCATCAGCTTAATAGTAGAACCCCGGGTTCTATGATTTTGAGAGTGGGAGAAAAATGTCTCCCTATTCACCTTCTCCATACCATCTCCCAGCCATGCATAATCTCTCTACCATGCTCAGCCAGCCTTTGAGTACGAGCTACTCGGGGGACGGGTGGTTGCTTTCATGTGCTACCTTCAAGCATCTATTTGGCCGCTGGGAGGCAGCGGGTGGATTAGACCAGCCAGGAGTTGGCAACGTTTTTAGGCCTTGGGCAATTGGAGAAACTATCCCGGGCACAACAACAAAATGGCTGGAGGCGGAGGACACGTCACCTGCCCGAAAGATTTACAGATGGAAACGAGGCCTCCGAACTCCCCCGTTTTTAGCATCCACAGAAAGCGAATCTGCTAAGAAAATGTGTTAACTTTTCACTAAAAAAGGTGGCGGCACCATTTCTGTCTACCCCTGAGACAGATACGAAGTCCGATCAAGCAGGGTTTATATCCTTAAGATACTCAGAGGTCCGGGGAAAACTCAGATCATCGGCTTGGGTTGTTGATACGGAGAGAACCTGGCGATTTACATATCGCGGCTGTAATTGCCGGTTTTATTTTTGGCCCAGCTTGCCTTCCAAGGAAATCCAGGTCGTGTTTCTCGTTTTGCAACTTCTGCCCACTATTTATTAAATGCAGTATCAAACAATAAACTGCCCTGTGAGCTGGGATTACGGAGAAGGAAAGCCAAGGCCTGAAACGGGGATCTTAAGGCTATAAATGTCACCCTGCTTTAAAAAATAAAATAGAATCATAGAATAGCAGAGTTGGAAGGGGCCTACAAGGCCATCCAGTCCAACCCCCTGCTCAATGCAGGAATCCACCCTAAAGCATCCCTGACAGATGGTTGTCCAGCTGCTTCTTGAAGGCCTCTATTTTTAATAAAAAATAGCTTGATGGTAGAGCAGATGTATTAGATGCAACAGGTCCCTGGTTCGAATCCTGAACACCTCAAGGGAGAAGGATCGGGGAGGCAGACCGCAAATTTCAGACGTAAACATAAGAGAAACAGACCAAGTCGCTTTCGAGGAGAAAAACGTAATTTATTGCTACAAAGCCGGCAGGTGCTTCGGTCCAAGCGGCGCCACCTGCCCGTCCCTGCGGAGTCGTGCTGAAATTTTTCGGGCCGCCCTCACCAAACGGGCTTGGCTTGGAGGGCAGCCGTCATCAGGGCAAGACGCGCAGGGAAGGGGGGGAGCAGCAGCTGGGCGAAGGGCGGGTCCGGTGTCAAGGTGAGCCAGGCCTACAGGTAAGGGGGCAGGTCCTTCTCGATGACCTGCAGTGGAGGAAGAGGGAGAAAATTGTAAAATGGGCCACTCTGCCGTCTCACGCCAACGTCCGGCTGCGCTGATGCAGCAATGGCGACGCGGCGCCCCTTCCCTTCCGTAACTGGAGGTGCCAATATCTCAGTGGAACGTTTCCCCATCACCCACCCCCCTCGGGGCTGGGATGAACCTTCGCCCTGAGAAAGGGTCGTCACCGCTGAGCTACACAGCCCCTTTCCCACTCCAAAATCAAGCTGCTTAAGGGACAGACCCCGGCTCAGAGGAGCAGAGAGGCCCTCGGGGTGCGGTGGATCGGGGAGGTGCCAGGTAAAGTCAGGACGGGGGCCGTTCCAGGAGCCAGGGAGGGGGCGTGAGCGACGAGGAGGGGCCGGGACCTGCGGGCGGGGTGTGGCGATCCATGGGGCAGCCTTTGCTAATTAGGGGGTTGTCGAGATTAATGGGACGCCTTGTCTAATTAGCGGGTAGGACCGAGGAGGCAGAAGGGGCCGGGTTCAGCGGCTTCTCCAGTTAAGGTGATGCGGGAGCCCCTCCCTGGCCAGGGAGAGTTACTGCTGAACGGTCTTGCCCTCAAACGAAGCAGCTTCAAGCATTCAAATCGTAATTCTATAAAGTTAGTGGGGGGGGAGGTCGCATTTAGGCCGCTGAAGGGGAGTTTTCCAGCCCCCCACAACGTTAGAGAGCCAGGAACGTACGTCTGGGGTTGGATCCGGGTTTACACTGGAACAACCGTGTGACGTGCCTTTGCCACGGAAGCCCCCTGGAAGTGCTACACAGCGAGTGGAGGGGGGAGCCGGGAAGCGAGGTGGAGGGGCCTGCCGTGATCGGAGCCCTTTCTCTCGTGGAGGGCAGGGTCCTGGGCCCAGTCCCAGCTAAATCTAAAATTCGGAGCAGCGCAAGATAGACCACCCCCCAAAGCACACGCAAAGCCCCAGCTCAGGCGGGCTTTTTAAGAGGCACTCCCGACTCGAGGCAAAAGAAAAACCGGTCTCCAACTTACAAATGGGTCATCCATGGGACTGTACCTCTTGACCACTTGGCCTTCTTTGTTGATGAGGAACTGCAGGGAGAAGGAAGAAGAGGGCTGGTGGGTGAGTGAGGCCCCGAGGGGTCTGTGCCTTCACTGGCCCGCCGCGCCCCGTTGTCCTTTGACACGGGGATTGCGCCGGGGTGTATTTCAGGATCAACGGTCCGAGTCTACGCTAGAACAGGCCTATCGAAATGGCCAAGGGGGACAGCTGGCCCTGCCATTTTCAACGAGGTTGTAGAAACAAGTTTACGGATTCTAAGGTCGCCAAAACGATACACAACGAGGAGAAGATGGAAACGGAATTTCTCCCGCAGGGACAGAAGTTGGCCAGGGAAATTGACGAAGCAGGCAGGACGAGATCTGCTTTCTGCCAAAATCGCCTTTCGTGGGCACCCGTCCCCTGGCTCCAGGTCTTTCTGATCACAGCTCCCACCATCCCCAGGGACAGCGGGCGTTGTAGTCCCAACAACCGAGTCGGAACATGAAAATACAGGCGACTGGAAAATCCCTCCCAGGAATCGGAACGTGTCACAGCGAATATCATTCCGGTGTTTCCGTGCAACCTCTGAACGGGACGGGCGCCATTTTATAAGCCCGGAACGTAGACGTACGAAGCTGAAGGTTACAGTTTAAAATAAAAAACCCACAATTCAAGAAGAATTGTAGTCTTAACACGTTGTGGGGAAGCTAGTTTATAGGATTTGCAGTTGCGGGTTAGAGTAACGGCCACCAAGATTTTAAAAGGGGATTCTAGAAATTCATGGGAGAAGAAAGTTTGATCAAGAGACGTTTGCTGTAACGGAGGAATAAAACTTCCATGTTCAGGGGCAGTATACCAGGTACTCGAGAAGGCTAATATTTTGCACTGAGCTGGGCCATTTTGCTCTAAAGCCCCCATATAACCCTAGAGTCGAGCTGGGCCAACCGCCTCCTCAGGACGGCAGGCATCCACCCACCGCAGCTAAAACGCTGAAGACTCACCTTGCTAAAGTTCCACTTTATTGCACTAGAAGAGGAAAAGAAACAGAAAACAATTTAGTTTTAAGATCAAGGGCTCCAGGTGGAAGAAAGCCAGGCGTCAAGGCGTCACACGTGGACAAGGCCGCTAATTGAGAGGTTTCTACTTAGTTTGTATTCCGTTTCTTTTCGTCATTAAGGTTTGTGTTTTAGGCTTTTAAAATACTGCACGCCGCCCAGAGAACTTCAGGGGTTGGGGGGGTTTAAAAGCAGGGCGAGGGTGCAATCTTGCTCGTGCTTAGACCGTTCCTGCCTGCAGATGCAGAATCCAAAAGGAAACGACACACAAGGAAGACGGGAGGAGGAGGGAGAAGGAAAAAGAATAAGGGTGCAACCCTATGGGTGTTTAGACAGAAAAAAGCCCTACAACGCCAGTTGTAGGATTTCCGCCCCTGTCTAAACCTGCATAGGATTGTGCCTTAAAATTACGTTGCTCCTAAAGCTACAGCCTAGACCCCGTGGGAAGTCACAGCATCCAATTCCCCTGCCCCACCACTGGTCTTAGTCCACAAGCTACTCAGCGAGAAAAGCTGGCGTGGGTTTGGTGGCTTCCTCCTCCAAAGGAGGTACCTGTTTTTTAAAAGGTGCCGAGAGAGAGAAAAGAGGCCGCAAGAGGGTGGTTTCCTCGCCCAGCCTTTAAACCAGGAGTTGGAGGCCGGGTGGCCCTCGAAAGGTTGCCGCGTTACAGCTTCCGTCACCCCTGTCCAACGGCTTTGCCGGACGGGGCTGACAGAAGGTGGGAGCCCAGCGAGATCTGGAAGGCCACGGGCTCCCCTGGGTCAGCCACCATGAGGACTGGAGCCTTGCCGCTCCGGAAGCACGGGCGGGGTTTTGGAGGAGCTGAAGGCGGCGGCCAGATTCTTGAAGTTCAGGGAAGTCGAACTGAGAGATAAAACAGCGAAGACGAGAGAAAGAGCGATTCTTTCCTTCCAGGCCTGCTTCCGGATGGGTAGGTGTGTGGGTGGGGAAGGGTCATGAGTCCGTTTTGGAAGGGGGGGAGGGGGAGGACTCACTTTCCCATCGTCCCCTTGCCCTTGGGCTGGCTCTTCATCCACTTCCAGAGAGGGTGGGCGCCGTCGCCGTTGACGTCGATTTTGGCGAACATGTCGAACTTCACACCGTAACCGGCAGCAAACGCTTTGATCTCCTCATTCGTGCCGGGCTCCTGTCAAGGGGAAAAAGTGTGCTGCGTCGGAGTAGGGGGAGGGAGGGAGGGAGGGAGGGAAGAGCCGGGGGCCCTCGGCCTGGTTTCGAAAGCTCACAGCCTGCGATTGGTACATAATCTCTGGTGAGAACCACCAGTCCTTTCCTTGTGTGGGAAGGGGGGAGAGAAAGAGAAAAGGGGGTGGCAGAGAGAGAGAGGAGGGGGTGGCAGAGAGAGAGAGAAGGGGGTGGCAGAGAGAGAGAGAAGGGGGTGGCAGAGAGAGAGAGAGGAGGTGGCAGAGGGAGAGAAAAGGGGGTGGCAGAGGGAGGGAAGGGGGTGGCAGAGAGAGAGAGAGGAGGGGTGGCAGAGAGAGAGGGGAGGGGGTGGCAGAGAGAGAGAGAAGGGGTGGCAGAGAGAGAGGAGGGGGTAGCAGAGAGAGAGAGAGAGAGAGAGAGGAGGGGGTGGCAGAGAGAGAGAGAGGAGGGGGTGGCAGAGAGAGAGAGAGGAGGGGGGTGGCAGAGAGAGAGAGGGGTGGCGGAGAGAGAGAAGGGGTGGCAGAGAGAGAGGAGGGGGTGGCAGAGAGAGAGAAGGGGGTGGCAGAGAGAGAGAAGGGGGTGGCAGAGGAAGAGAGGAGGGTTGGCAGAGGAAGAGAGGAGGGGTGGCAGAGAGAGAGAGAGAAGGGGGTGCAGAGAGAGAGAGAGAAGGGGTGCAGAGAGAGAGGAGGGGGTGGCAGAGAGAGAGAGGAGGGGGTGGCAGAGAGAGAGGAGGGGTGGCAGAGAGAGAGAGAGAGACGGGGGTGGCAGAGAGAGAGAGAGAAGGGGGTGCAGAGAGAGAGAGAGAAGGGGTGCAGAGAGAGAGGAGGGGTGGCAGAGAGAGAGAGAAAGGGGGTGGCAGAGAGAGATAGGAGGGGGTGGCAGAGAGAGGAGGGGTGGTAGAGAGAGAGAGAGAGAAGGGGTGCAGAGAGAGAGAGAAAAGGGGGTGGCAGAGGGAGAGAGAGAAAAGGGGGTGGCAGAGGGAGAGAGAGAAAAGGGGGTGGCAGAGAGAGAGAGAAGGGGGTGGCAGAGAGATAGGAAGGGGTGGTAGAGAGAGAGAGAGAAGGGGGTGCAGAGAGAGGAGGGGTGGCAGAGAGAGAGAGAAAAAGGGGTGGCAGAGGGAGAGAAAAGGGGGTGGCAGAGAGAGAAAGAAAGAGAGAAAAGAAGCAGGAAGCTACACTGGGTGACTTTGGGCTAGTCCCTGACTCTCAGCCTGACCAACTTCACAGGGTTGTTGTGAAAATAACACAGAGGAAGAGGGTCACGTACATCCCCTTGGGTCCCTTGCAAAAGGAAAAATGGCAGGATAGGATTGTAATAAATAATAATAATAATAAAAAAAAAACTCAGTGGTAGAGCAGATGCGTTGAATGCAAAGGGAACCGGGTTTGAATCCCTGCAGGTCCAGTTAGAAGGAACAGAGAGGGAGAGAGAGCAAATTTCATATATAAACATACAGAAACGTGCCCAAGTCATTGCTGAGGAGGGAAAAAACGTGTTTATTGCTAATAAAGGGGGTGGCAGAGAGAGAGAGAAAGAAAAGGGTGGGTGGGAGAGAGAGAGAGTGCAGGGGGGCCTGGGAGATAAAGAAAAGAGGGTGGTGCACACACACACACGCACAGAGTGCAGGGAGCCCCCCCCCCACCTTTGGTTCTGGCTCTTCTCACTGATGTCACACGGCCTCAATCGATGAGCCACAAAGAAATTCCCCCCTTCACAGACCAAGGCTGCCCCTCCCAGCATCAGAAGGGGAGAGAAATGACTTTTGCCTCCCCATCTCGGAAGGGCTCAATCCGTCTGCCTGTCCCCCCACCCCACCCCACCCCACCCCCGCCATCCCTTCCTACCTGCTTGCCGAACTGGTTGCAGGGGAAAGCGAGGATGCGCAAACCTTTCTCAGCGTATCGGCCGTAGAGGTCGACAAACTGAGTGTAGTTTACGCCAGTCTTGCCTCATTTCGACGCGACGTTGGTGATGATGCAGACGTGGCCCCTGGAAGGAAGCAGGGATCAAGGAGGCGGTCGTGGCTGCACCCGTACTCGCTGAACTCCCTCCCACAGTGGGCAAAAGCGCTCGGTTCAAGTCCAGCTCGCCAACAGCCACAAAAGTGCCAGTTTGCTGCTGCCCGGCCTGCTGCCCTTACTAAGCCTCAGAACGAGCCAATCTCTGCCGTTTCATCTCCCGCCTTAAAAACCAGCCTAGTGACTTAAAGTAAATATTTTACATAAACGGGACGAACGCTACATCAGCTTGACCATGAAGCCAGCGTACTGAATGCCCACGGCACGCCATCGCCCAGACTCCGCCAGGGAAATACCGCTCCGTTTCCGGAGCAGTTATTAACGACCAGAGCTGGCTTCCGGGATCAGCATGTCACAGTGAGGGGCTCACGGATAATCCTTCGAGCATCTGCCTGCTCGGCTCCTCTTCCCTCCTCCTCGCTAGGGCCATCCCTTCATGTGTTTTTCTGCGCGAACTTGTAAGGGGGGCACGAAGGACGCGTCTCACGACTGGGCCCAGAGAAAGAGGCGAAGAAACAGCAGCCGGGAGAAGGTGAACCGCCCCCAAGAGTAGCAGTTGGCGCGTCGAACGAGGACAGGAGGAACCCGGGTTCAAATCCCCACTGAGCAGTGAAGCTTCTTGGGCCGGTCGCCAACTTTCCACCCGGGCTACCTCGCAGGGTCGTTGTGGAGCATAAAGTAGAGGTGGGAAGCCCGAGTGCGCCACCTAGAATTCCTCGCGGGGGAAGGGGGAAGCCGAGAGGGGTGGGCCCATTTCCCTGCCCGATGGGTGCTGCAATCCGGCACGAGGAGAGCAGCTGGGAGAAAATTTAAATGAACATTTGCCGAGGGGACGTGTTGGGAGCTGGAACGGGCCGCTGGTTATTAAGGCTCCCAACCCGGCAGGGCCGGAGGTGTCAACGGAGGCTCCCGGCCGTCTGTCGATCACAGGACTTGGCCCGCGATGCGGAGAGGAGGCGCGTCGGAACACCTTCGCCGCCCCGTCCGTACTTGCCTGTATTTCTCCAGCGAGACGTCATTGCCCTCGATGTCGGTGGCGTGGAACTCGTAGATGGACCTGGCCGAGTGCCAGTCAAGTTGCTGAGCGCACTGCAGGGGCGAGAGAGGAGGCTCAGAGCGCCCCTCCTGAGAGGGACCGTTTCGGAAGGGCAGAGGGCCCCCTGGGAGCAACGTCAGGGACGTTTTCCCCAACTGGCACATTCCCGATGCATCGGATTTCAAGTCCCATGAGCCCCGGCTAGGCCGGCCAAGGATGCTGGGAGGGGCTGTTTTCAAGGTCCCTTGCCACCGCCCCCCTCCCTCGGCCCACGAGACGGTGCAAAGTCCCAGGAGGCGTCGGGCTGCCAGGCGTGACAGCGACAGAGCCAGGCTCCACCCACTCCAGGCTACAGCAGCTGCTCTGAACAAGGAGAAGCGTTAATCCAAGACTCGGTCGCTTCTCTAGCTCTCAATTCTCTCCATGGGGGAAGCCTGCCCCAAACTTGCAGCCGGAGGACACCTCTTCCCCCCTTCACTTCTGGGGACGTCGCCGGGATGTTCTTTCCGGCCCTTTGAAACTAAGGACGCGTGCCTGAATCTGGCTTCTTTTTTCCTCCTCCCTCCCAATTCCTTTTTTCCTTTCGTGCCATGTCTTTTAAATTCTAAGCCTAAAAGGCTGCCTCGTTATTAATCTGCGGAAGGTGCTCTGGGAACCCCCTCTTTTCGGGGGGTCAGGGGCTGGAGAGCCGGGTAATAAGACTGCAAATGAGTAACTGAACGCCCCAACACTGGCTGAAAATGGGACACTCACAGGTCCCCGCTGGATTCACACGGGTGCCACCCTGCCCACAATGCCTCAGCAAACCACCCCACACTGGACTTGCTGGGAGTTGGAGTCCATGACATCTGGAGAGCACCAGGCATGTCCTGGAATTTGGGTCCCGATGTTTCGGACTACATTCCCCACAATCCCTGGCCATTGGGGTTGATGGGAGCTGGAGTCCAAAACATCTAGAGAGCACCAGGCAGGTCCTGGATTTGGGGTAAACCGGTGTGGCTGGTTCCAGAAAGGTGGCGTAGGAATAAACTTAGAAATAAAACTAATGAATTGGCTTCCGTTGGCTCAGCCAGAGACAGACACACACACACACACACACATTTCCAGTTTAACCAGAGATTAATAAGCAGCAGCGAGGGAACAGAGGAGTGAATTCCCAGAAGCATTCAAGGAGGACTTTGAGAAGAGAAATTGGGTGGGTGGGTGGTCCACCCTGGGCCGTACAACGCAGCGCCCTCCTGCTCCGAGGAGGCGTGTCTGCTGCAGCACCCGTAACCAGAAACTCCGGCTTGTAAAAATAGTCACAACCTGACTTTTTGGGGACAGAGGGGAGGCAAGAGACATCGAGTCACGTTTCTGGCTTGGCTCGCTTCCCCTCTTCCTCGGGATGTGACTGTGCTTGACGGTGTTTCTTTTTTAGTATGGGCGACGTTGTCAAGAAAGATGGGAAACGCAGGACGTAGCCGGCTCCCAGAAACTTTCGGGCGCAGGGGATTAGATCCAGTTCTTGTTACTTGTTTAGGGTTATTTTGGGGTTATATTTATATGCCGCCTTTTCCTCCAAGGAGCTCAAAGCTTCGAGTGGCAGCTTCCTCTCCACGGCGGGCCCCGTTCGGACGACACGCATTTTGAGCTGAACACGATGGCCCAGCAGGTCGTGTGAACCGTTCCCAACCACGGTGGCTACATAACCACCGTTTAAACGCGCTCGCTAACCGTTTGCGGCAAAAGGCTGAGCGGGCTAACCGTTGTGGTTAATGCGATGTCCCCATATGGTATTTTAAATCTGGCTTTAATTTTTCTATGCAAAGCGCTTAGGAACGTTATCGTATTTCAATATATATCTCACAACGACTGAAGTTGGAAAACTGCAGACGTTCTAACATTGAAATCGTGGTGTATGGAATTATGGCAAATAGACTAAATATCAGTTTGTTATAGGCCCTGTTCTGACAACACACCATGATGGTTAAGTGTTTTGAGCTAACCATGATGGTTTAGCGTGTCATGTGAATGCCATTTTCCCTAATCATGACGGCTTCATAACCATGGTTTAACCACTTGCTGTGAAAGCATTCTTGGCCTAACCATGGCTTAGCGTGTTGTCTGAACAGGCCCACAGAGAAGAAAACTTCTCAGCAGCCCATGGACTCCACAGATATTTTGGTCTATAAAGCAAAGTGAAAAATATGGTGCCACCTTCGTCAATCATTTGATTAAAATTCAATGTATTTTTATTTATTTACTTTTTTTTGTAATGTAATAAATATAACTAATCCTAAAATTCTGTACAGGTATGTCGGAATTCAAACTATCTATCTCCCACCCCCCCACAAAAAAAAACTTTCGCCTTACAAGATGTACCCTTTGGTCCTAAAACCTTTTGTGCGTGCTCTCCTGCCCACATTACACAAGACTCCGGTTACGCAATTAACAAAGGGAAAGATCACGAGCGATTGTGCCAGAAAGCAGATTACGTTTTGAGTTTTAGGGCCGCTGCGGCTTTTCTTTTTATAACCCAGGCTTATCCGCTCCAAGATAGCCAAGATCCGAGGCGGCAGGCTGTGGAAAGGAAGAGAGGGACCCTTCTGACTCGGATGTAGAGTTGAGCTCTGGGGAACAAAGGGCAAAGATAGATGCAGATGTGATTGTGCTTTGAGAACCGCTCCCTCTGCAGTGCAGCGAAAAAAACAGGGATAGGCAATGCCAACGTTCGCGTCGCAACCCGTGAGAACGGGGAGGGGGGAAGAAAGGGGAGAAACCCTGTATTAAAGGACACTCAAGCTGGCCTCCTGACCTCTTGAAAGAGGCTTTTATTGTCGAGTTAGTCATAAGCCAAAGTCATTCACTCCTGGAACCACTTTGGCCAGTTTTGTTGGGGCAGCAAATCTGGCGTCCCCGAAACGTTTCGGATCACAACTCTCCAAAGCTCGGACCCTTGGGGTTTATAGAAGGGTTTATATGTGGTCCAAAGCATAGAATCATAGAATAGCAGAGTTGGAAGGGGCCTACAAGGCCATCGAGTCCAACTCCCTGCTCAATGCAGGAATCCACCCTAAAGCATCTTGAAGGCTGCAGCACACAGCCTAACCCCAAGACAGGGCAAATTTAAAAGTTTATAAACAGAGAAAAAGTTTCTTCCTCTGTTGAAAGCAGTCTTGCGCCATTACATCTAGATTTAGTCAGGAGTAACTCTAGGCCCATTGAAATTGACCAGACGTAACTGAATTGTGACCAGCTCAAGTCCCGTTGATTTCAATGGGTCTACGCTACGCGTGGGACCGAAAGAAACCCTGCACCCGAAGCACAATAAAATTGTGGGACTCAACAGCAGAAGGTATCGTGATTACCTCTGGATTAAGATTACTCGGCCTGATTATTTCAGGGAGGATTAGGAGTCCATTAAGAAATTTTGAAAACGAAGGTATGACCGACTCACATGCTAATTGCACCAAATCCCTGGTTTCTTTTTTGGTGCACAAAACAAAAGATTTTTTTTCCTCCCAGTTTTTAGGGGCCTTTCATGCCCGGATTAAAGATGTAATTTCTGGGCGCTCATCAGTTTTAAACCTCTGGCTCTAATTATGATGAGGAACGTGCTGAAGTTACTTTAGTGGTTTTATTGGCTTTTAATAATACTGTAATTTGCTTCTGGAGGGCCTCTTAGGGTGGAAAATTATGGGATGATTTCCAGGACAAGGCCAACCTGGTGCCAATATTGTTATCTTTTCGGCTCAAGGTTCGAACTGCAGGCACGTACCAGCATACATTGAGTTTTTAATCAGGTCTTTGATTGTCTTCGGTCGATGGTGAAAAAATTGTTTTCAGGCACACGATGATTATAAGTTTTTATGTAAATGATCTGTACTTTGTATAATGAATTTTAATGGTTTTTAATTTTGTGTGTGTCACCCAGAACGCTTCAATTATAGGGCGGTAGGGAAATAGAATAAATGAAATGAAAGGTAGTCCAGAAATAAAATGGAACACACTTCTCAGGTGGATCTCTGTAAGAACAGCCATTAGCCATGCTCGTGGGGAATGATGGGCATTGCAATACTGCAGGGGGGGGGGCTATGTTAGGTTAGACTCTTCCCCAAAACAGGCGTCTTATGAACCCAGTTTGAAAGTGTCTTTTTAAAATGCATTCACACTCGCTGCTTACCGCAAGCGTGGAAAATTTGCCACCTTGCACATGTTTCGTCTTACAGCTTCCATCACCAAGGAAAAAAAGCCCCAGGTGCGGAGCTTTTGAGTAATTACAAGGCAGAATCGTAATTGCAGTTAATTGCCCGCACCAAAACTCGGCATAGCTCAGAGAAATGCTGGTGCAGCTGACTCCCTGTTATTTGCCGTGGCACGGTTTCAAGTTGCCAGGGAGGCAGCGGGCGAAGCCCACCTGAGTTAGGAAAAGCTGGCTTTCAGGGACTCTTCCCAGCTGCAGATCCCGCCGCAGGATCCCAAACCAGCAGGAGAAAATGGTGGCCCCGTAGAATCAGGGGAGAAGAGGAAGAAAAAGGCGTGAAACAGTAAAGAATGCCAACGCCGGCAGCAAAGCCCTAAAGAAGGAGGGCGAGGAAGAACAGGCAGCCTGGCGTGATGGGAAAAGTTACGGCACAGCCCGAGATGTGGGGCAAGTTGGTTACCTCCACAGAAGGGCAAAGAGCCCACAGGCGTGTCAATAGCAAATATTATTTATAAATAGTGTAAATAATAATAATACAGGAGGGTTTTTTCCCCTGCTGTGACACCACCTCTGTTTACCTTTTTGTCGCCAGGTGAGAACTTTTGCTTTTGTCTCCCTGGCTTTTTAGGACCTTACTTTAAATTAAAAAAATAACCAGATGTATTTATGGGGCTTTTTTTTTATTATTAGTTTGTTTAATTGATTTCTCACTCAGTCCCCTGGGTTCAGGGCTGCTTGCAACAGACATCTTCATTGTTAATAGCTCTGCCCCTAAGGAGTTTACACAACCTGAAGAGCTTAAATTGTCTGGGGAGATAAAAAGGGTCCTAATGCAATGAAAACAGATTGAGTAGAAGAGGCAAGTCTTTTTTCTTTCTTTCTTTCTACAACCACAAACCAGAACACCTGTACTCTCTTTTTTGGTTTTTAAAGTTCTTCGATTTCATGACTGACACCGTATTGTTATAAACCGAAAGGACACGCCACAGACTGGCAAATAACCTAGAACTGCCTTCCCCAACTTCGTGCCTTCCAGATGTGTTGGACTGGAGGGAGGCCGGGGATGATGGGAGTTGGTAGCTCTGCACATCTGGAGGGCCATATTCGAGACAGCAAGCACAGGAAAGAAAGGTGGCCAACAAACGGCACAGCAGCCTTCCACAAACTGGCACCCTCCAGTTTGGACTACAACCCCCAGCATTCTTGTCCATTCAGGTACCATGTTGGCTGTGGCTGATGGGAGATGACTTAACAAGAAATGCCTTTTTTTTCACGCTTTAATCTCTCTACCTCTTACACCAGACTTTCTCTTTCTGGTGCCCTCCAGGTGTTTTGGACTGCAACTCCCAGCACACCTGGGGCTGCTGAGAGCTGGAGTCCCAAACATCTGGAGGGCATCAGGTTGGGAAAGTCTGCCCCCAGAGGATCATGGGAAAAGTGGGCAAGCCCATGTTACACCCAAGGCATCGTGGGAAAAAGGAAGAAAAGGGGTTGCCCCAGAGGATCATGGGAAAGTTGGGCAAGCCCATGTTACACCCAAGGCATCATGGGAAAATGGAAGAAAAGGGGTTGCCCCAGAGGATCATGGGAAAATTGGGCAAGCCCATGTTACACCCAAGGCATCATGGGAAAATGGAAGAAAAGGGGTTGCCCCCAGAGGATCATGGGAAAGTTGGGCAAGCCCATGTTACACCCAAGGCATCATGGGAAAAAGGAAGAAAAGGGGTTGCCCCCAGAGGATCATGGGGAATTATTGGCCAACCAGCAAAATGGAGGGAGCTAGCTGAACTTGTCTTGAGACCCCTCCCCAAGGAATGATGGGAAATATCAGCTATGGAAAGAGCAGCCAGGGGCCCTAGAGAGGTGTCCTGGGGTCCTCCAAGGGGCAACGCTCTAGCCTATCCCCAGAGACCACTCTATGGTTTGACCATAGAGAAGAAGCCGGGGGGCTAGAGCGTCGCCGTCTCTCCCCCCCATCCCCCACCCCCGAGGCCTAGTGAGGCCTAGCCGAGCCTGCACTCACCATCGTCGTGGTCAGGCCGCGCGTCGCTATCGCTCCACACAGCAGCGTCCTCTTCACCAAGCGGCGCACACTCATCTCACCTACTGCGGCTTTGGGCTCCTCCTTTATCTTCCCCCTCAGGCCGCCCTGCTCCTCGCGGCAGCCAATCAGCAGCCGGCCCGGCCCTCCTCGCCCTCCCGCTCCGCCAGTCAAAACCGCGCCTCCGAGCTCTCGGCCAATCGGAGGGCGCGGGGGGCGGGGCTGGCTTTCGCAACCGCCACCTTCGCGAGCACGAGACGCTGGGGCGGGAGGGCGCGTGGATTGGCAAGCGGGGGAGCCAATCGGGGAGAGCTGCATCCCTGATGGGTAGCCCTGGTGACGCACATCTGGAGCATCCTTAGATGCTGAGGATGGACCAGGATGGAGAGAAGAGGGTTGGACCAGCCAGGGGTGTGGTGGTACAGGCTTCCCCAACCCGGGGGTCTCTTCAGCTGTGTTGGACTACCAACCCCATCAACCCCTGCTGATGAGATTGGTAGTCCAACACAGCTGGAGGGACGCCCGGGTTGGGGAAGCCTACTCAGGAGAAGGTGTTGCAATCCTTGACTGAGCACAATTTGCAGCGATTTATTCTCACATTTTTTAAAAAAAATCTGTAACATTTTAATCTCTCCTTTTCTCCAAACCACTCCATGCCCCTCCTCCGTTTATCCTTATGACGACCCTGTGCGTGAGACTGATTTAATTTGTCTTTTTTAATGGATTCTCTGCAGGCTGCCTAGGCGCCTTTTTGGCGGAAGAGCGGCATAAAGATAATTGAAGTCAATTGAAGTAAATAAATATGAATAAGCAGAGTGGTAGCCCAAGGTCAATTGCGCTCTGATGTAGGCACTGAAGGAAAATCCTCTTCAAAATTGCCCAGAGAGCTTCGGCTGTGGGGCGGTATATAAATGTAATACATAAATAAATAAATGTATTCATTGAACCTCAGGTGATGCAGCTAAGTTTGGTGCAAAGTTGGAGTCCATAAAGCAAGGTCCCTTTTGTACGCACTGACATTTGTCTTTACTTCTGCTCTCTGCTTCTTAACAGACCCAGGTATTCTGCCTAGTGCTAGAGACAGAGCCTTCTCAGATGTGGCTCTATGTTGTTATTATTATTATTATTATTATTATTATTTATTTATTTATATAGCACCATCAATGTACATGGTGCTGTACAGAGTAAAACAGTAAATAGCAAGACTCTGCCGCATAGGCTGGAAATCTTTCTCTAAGGATGCCACTTTGCTCACTTTTCAGCACCAGGCAAATATTTTCTTTCTCCTCCATACTTCAAATTGTTTGTGCTGCAGCCATTGCTGCCAATTTTGCCCACTGCTTTTATTTTCTTGTTCTCTTCTTTATATGTTCCAGTTTAACAACATAAGCTGTCTGGAGACTATTTATGTTGAAAGGCAACATAACATTTTTATCAGTCAACTATGTCCAAAGGTAAAGCAGCCCTTGCTCTTTGATCCCAGCATATCTAACTTCAATCTCTTTATATATTTTTATATTGCATTATCGTACTAATGTTGCTCCCAGCTTCGATCCAAAGGGAGAGGCGGGTAATAAATTGTTTAGCTACAGTTATCCATGCTCTGATAACCTCTCATTTGGATTACTGCAATGCGTTATACGTGGGGCTGCCTTTGAAAACGGTCCGGAAACTTCAACTGGTGCAAAACAGGGCAGCAAGGTTATTAACAGGGACTGGCCGGCGAGATCACATTACGCCAGTCCTTTTCCAGCTTCATTGGCTGCCAGTCCAGATCCGGGCCCAATTCAAAGTGCTGGTATTGACATTTAAAGCCCTAAACGGTTTGGGGCCAGGTTATCTGAAGGAACGCCTCCTCCCATATGTACCTACCTGGACCTTAAGATCATCTACAGGGGCCCTTCTCCATGAGCCCCTGCCAAAGGAAGTGAGGCAGGTGGCTACTAGGAGGAGGGCTTTCTCCGCTGTGGCAGCCCGGTTGTGGAACGAGCTCCCCAGAGAGGTCCGCTTGGCGCCTACACTGTACTGCTTTCGTCGCCAGCTGAAGACCTTTTTATTCACTCAGTATTTTAACACTTAATTTTAACTTAAATTTAAATTTTACTGTTTTAACTCTGTATTTTAATCTTATATCAACTTTGCTGTGTGGTTTTATCCTGGTTGCGCTTTTTATACTGTATTTCGTAATTGTGTTTTAAACTGTTGGGCGTTTTACTGTGGTTTTAATTTTTGTGAACCGCCCAGAGAGCTTCGGCTATTGGGCGGTATAAAAATGTAATAAATAAATAAATAAATAAATAAATAAAAATAATAAATAAATAAATACATTATTATTATTATTATTATTATTATTATTATTATTATTATTATTATTTATACCAAGCAGAGGCCATGCGTCTCCACCCTCATGTCTTGTTTGCTTTAACATCCACCTTAATTCAGCATTTTGATGACCTTGACAGTATGCTCATCTATAATAATAATAATATTTCTTACCCGCCTCTTCACTTGGATCGAGGTGGGGAACAACAGTGAATATCAAACACCTTAAAAACTGACTCTTTAGTTGGTCTTAACTAAAGTATTGCATTACTTGAGGGGGTGTGGGGAGAAGAAGAGGAAGAAGAAAGACCGGAGTCACACACAGCATGAGGATCTGCTCAAAACTGAAAGCAGACTCACCCACAATTTCCTCCCATTGCAGATGATAGGGCGGTGGCTGTAAGATAGTGGTTAACCCCAAGTTTACAGACAATGTAACCCAGTATTATTACCTCTACAATGCTGGTTTGGGGGATAGGGTGGGGGCGGTCATGTAAAAGGGGAGTGGTTTGCAACACTCCTGCAGTGCAGCCCAATTAAATCTCCCTATTGCAGGCGGGGTGGTTGATGCACAGTGGCTTTCAACAACCCTGCAATGTAGGCCAATATTGGGATGCCTGTACTGCAAGCGTGAGGATGAGTGATCATGGATTCCGACAACCCTGTATTGCGGTTTATTGCAAGGTGGGATTACAGTCACTTTGTATCATGATATTGTTTGCTTATTTATTTATTTACCTAGGGTGACCATATGCAAAGGAGGACATGGCTCCTGTATTGGAGAAGATTGTGGCCTTCTAGAGGATTCCCCCTTTGGACTACATCTCCCATCATCCCTCACCATGGGCTGATGGGAATTGTAGGCCAACAAATGTGGCAGGGTGAAAAATCGTCCCACTTTTTGCAATAGCACTGCTCATCTCCACATTGGACTACTTCGCAAGGCTGTTGTAAACCACATTCATTTCCCACCCAAATCGGTAATATTGACGCCATACTACATCGCAAGCCGCTCTCTCTGAGCCTCACACCCCTGAATTTACGGCACGGGGAGAATTTATCGTACTGATAGGACTTGTAGTCTAAGCAAATCTGGCTCAGAGTGCTAGATAAATAAATAAATGTTACAATGTCATAAAATAAAGAAATAAATATATGTTTTCTGCCATCCCATGCCATTGCCTTTGCTAGCAAGGGCTGATGGGACTTGTAGTCCAAGCATATCTAGCTTAGCAGGTCAAATAAATAAATAAGTATGTTTCAGCCAAGATAAGTTCTGACTTAAAAATTAAGAGGCGACTTTTTCTTTGCTGATATTTCCTGTTTGGAGGGGAGGACACACCGATAACCCCCAATCATTAAAGCTGCATTAAAATCTCCACCCCTTAATTAATTAATTAATTCACTAATTAGATTAATACTCTGCCCGATATCATAAAATGTTCTTAGAAGGGATATGTTTTCTATGGGCAGCTTTCACTTCCCTCCTCCCTGCTCCCATTGAGTTCAGCGGTTCTTACTCGCAGGAAAGCGCATGTATAGGAGCGCAGCCTTAAAAAAAAAGATCTTCCCTAAAGCAACCCGGAAACCGCCTATAAAAGGAAAAAAAAACCTCTCTAAAGTTTTTCTTAGATCTATGCATGCTTGCTCTGCCCGCATGTGCTTCTCGCAGCGCCTTCTGGGAGTCGTAGTTCCATTTCCTCTCCTCGGAACCCGAAGCGGGCAGCTTATTGGCTGGAAGGGGGAAAGGGTGGGCGGGGACGGCCTCGCGCGTGCGCAGTAGAGGAGAGCCAATGTGGGGAGGCAGAGAGCAGGAGCCGACATGCGGGGGGCTTAGAGGGGCATGTCGGGGCTCAAGCTGCAGGGGGCGCTGCTGCTGCTGCGGGGGGCAGGTGAGGAGCCCCGAGGGGGAGGGGGAAGCCATTGGGGAGGCCCTCCCCCCACACACATGCAGGAGCTCCTCAAATGGGGAGGGGTGGGGGTCTGAGCCCCCCTTGCCCTTGGGGAGGGGTCTCCTTGCCCCTTGAGGAGAGGACTGCCCCGCCCCCAGGAGGGGAGTGAGCCCCTCCCTCTCCTTGCCCCTTGAGGAGAGGACTGCCCCCCCAGGAGGGGAGTGAGTCCCTCCCTCTCTTTGCCCTTGGGGAGGGGTCTCCTTGCCCCTTGAGGAGAGGACTGCCCCACCCCAAGGAGGGGAGTGAGCCTCTCCCTCTCCTTGCCCCTTGAGGAGAGGACTGCCCCCCAGGGAAGTGAGCCCCTCCCTCTCCTTGCCCCTTGAGGAGAGGACTGCCCCCCCAGGGAAGTGAGCCCCTCCCTCTCCTTGCCCCTTGAGGAGAGGACTGCCCCGCCCCAAGGAGGGGAGTGAGCCCCTCCCCCTCTTTGCCCTTGGGGAGGGGTCTCCTTGCTCCTTGAGGAGAGGACTGCCCCCCCAGGGAAGTGAGCCCCTCCCTCTCCTTGCCCCTTGAGGAGAGGACTGCGCCCCCAGGAGGGGAGTGAGCCCTTCCCTCTCCTTGCCCTTGGGGAGGGGTCTCCTTGCCCCTTGAGGAGAGGACTGAACCCCCCCCCCCCCCACACACACATGAACAGGGGAGTCATCCCTTTTCCTCCTTGCCCTTGGGGAGGGGTCTCTTGGCCTCTTAATGAAAGGACTGACTCACCCCACCCCGGCAGGAGGGGGATGAGATCCTCATCCCTTGGAATGTGGGAGGGGGTCCTTGTCCCTTAGTGAGGGGGGCTAATTGCCCCCCTCCCCTGTGAATGAGGCTAGTGAAGCCCCCCCTCTCCTCTCTTGCAGTTGGGGAGGGGACTGAACCCCTCTCCCTTCTTGGAATTGGGGAAAGGAGTCTTTGCCCATCCCTGGGAGGGGTTGACCCAACCCAACCCCCCTGATTCAGCACTCTCCGAGTCTGGCACCCCGCTCTCTTTTTGAAGGACGCGCCTGTGCTGCGTAGCTCTTGCTTTGCAAGCACAAAGTCCCGGGTTCAATTCCTGTTTTCACCAGTTAGGAGGCCTGGGGCATAGCTGACCGTAAAGCCTCCTCTCTTGTAAACCTCCAGAAAGCTGCTTGCTGGTCAGAGGAGACAATCTTGGTCTGGATCGACAAATAATCTTAAACGTTGCTTCCTGCGTTCCCGTTTCATGTTTATTCGGAGGCCATGAGGACTAGCGCCTTACTTGATATTTAGGGAGAGGATTGTAATACAAAAAAGGGTCACAGAGCCCAATGGGGAAAGAATGAATTCAATCCGAGTCCGTGACAGGACTTTGTGGGGAGCTGAAAAGTCCCCTCCTAGAGAATATCAAAAATCACTTTGTGCCGTTTTTTGGGAGCGGCCTGCCCCATAATGCAAATTATTCCCATTGCCTTGCAGAGAGTCTGCAGACTAGGCTGAGGAGTTACTCGTCAACCAGAGCCAAGGAGGAAGCGCGGAAAAGATGGGTGTGTGAACAGACGGAACTGCTGGAGGGTGAGTTTTTAATTTTGTTTTAAAGGTTCATTCACACAGGGCGGCATATTCAGGACAATAGGGTCACCCTCACCTATTCATCCATTTATTTTTTAATTCTGCGGCTTGCCTGAAGCAGCAGGACGTGGAAAATAAATCATAATTTCCTGGTAGATCTGTGGATGGTTTCCAGTAAACCAAACCAAAAGCATTTCTTTAGCCTGTAGACACTCCTATGTAAAACGAGGATAAATTTAGACATGCGGGATAGATTGAACAGAATCTATGCTGCAGTGAATCGTAAAGACATAAAATACTAAACATACGTATGTCACGTAAAATCGGCAACTGACATTGCATTAAAAACAGTCTCCGTTCCATTTATCTCCCAATAACCAGGACCCTTTAATTATTTGTGATCTCCTAATAGCCGCTGCAAATTATTTGAATGTCGTGCCTAAAGTGAACTCATGACAGAGGTAGGATTTGAACTGGGGTCTGGGCTACACCAGCAGATAAACTCTAGGAAAAGCTTTACAAAGACTTTATAGGGTGCAATCTTATACCTGTTTAGATAGAAAAAGAAATCCTACAACTCCCAGCATTCACAGCTGGGGCATGACGAGAATTGTAGGACTTTTTCCTGTCTTAAAGGTGCACAGGAATCGCGCCATTAACTTTATTCTTTTAATACCTGTGCCACTCTGGGCAGTTCACAAAACCAAACCTAAATCCACAAAATTCGGTAGCGAAATAAAACGCAATATTAAAACATTGAAAAGTTTCAGACGTGATAAGACTGGGATAAAAACCGAAGTAAAAGCCAGGATCTTAAAACACACAAACTCATTTAAAAGAAGAAATTGAAAGATTAAAAAGGCTGGAAGCATAAAAAGATCTTCATCTGGGCACTAAAAAGACCACGATGTAGATATTTAGGGCTGCAGTCTCAAAACACAGACTATGATTTATTTAAAATAGAACCTCGGAATAATTTGGGGATCCCCGAAAGCCATATCCAGTCCCTCCACTCCTACCTACACTGATCAGTGGTTTGGGGAAGCAGAACTGAAAACTGAAAAACATACTAAAACAACGACAGGAATAATGAAGCAATAAACTTTTAGCTCACGCTACAGCCTCGTCGCTCTCAATTTGTTTCATTCGTTGCAGTGCTAGAGGCTAGAGTGAAGCAACTACGAGCCGACAATGTATCAGAGGTGGCCATCGACAGAGTCCACATGTGTGGATCCGGCCGGAGGAGATTGCTTCAGCTTGCCCCCCCGCGGACGGTGGCGGCGCCTGGTCTGGCACGGAATGAGCCCCTCCCAAAGCGTGACGAACGGGGCGCTTCCCAGCCCAGCCGCTGGATGGAAAAGCTCAACAAGGAGAAGACGATCAAACACAAGCGACTTCTGCGGCTCGAAGCCAAACTCTCGGCTGCCGAGACGAAGCCTGCTTCGGATGCTACCTCGGGCTCTCGGCCGCTGCTTCGGGCTCCGAAGCAAACCCCGTCTCGGCTCGGAGCGGCTGACGAGAGCGTCTCCAAATCGCCTGCGGGAAAGGACCGCCCGAAAGCAGCGAAGGGGCGAGCCACGAAAAAGCAAGCCCCCGGTGCGACTCCAGGCTGCCGCGACGACCGTGAGGGCTCTGCGGCCCCTGAAGATGTGCAGGAGCATATTCTGAGCCAGGACGCTGCCGTGGCGATGTCCCCCGCGGAAGGGGAAGGCAGGAGCTACCAGAGAAACGTTCAGCTCAACATCTTAGCCTACCTGGACACCTGCATTTTCCTGAACCAGCTGGAGCGAGCGCAAAAATGCCTGATGTTCTATCACCGGGCTCACATGCGGCGGAAACTGCTGGACATCTCTATGTACAACCTTGTCATGCACGGATACGCCAGGAAGGTGAGTCGCGTGGCATTCCCCTGGCGGGGGGGCTGCGTACGCACGGGGTTCCTGGATGTCTTTTTAGCACAGCAGCCCTGTGAGGTAGGCAAGGTTCACAGGTTACCTCTCTGGGGGCTTCTCTTTCAATAGGGAGGGATTTGAACCCAGGTCCCCCACGATCCAACATCATGGGTCAGGAGGAAGGGCTTTTAGGACGGTAGGGTGGTGTAGTGGTTAGAGGGTGGGACTGCCGGTTCAAATCCTTCCCCCCCCCCAACTCCACCACAAAGTGGCTTCCGCCGGTCGCCCTCTTTCAGCCTGAACTACCTCGCAGGGCTGTTGCGAGGGTAAAATGTGCATATTGGGGCAGGGGAATAAACTCTGGATTTTGTTTTTACTGTGTTTATATGGACGCTCAGTAATAATAATAATAATAATATTTATTTCTTGCCCGCCTCTCCCTCTGGTTACAAAAATATAAAATACATAAAACTGATTAAAAACATGAAACCAACACAGTATTAAAATCTCAAAATCTTTTAAGACATCTTAAAAACCGACTGGGTAGACCTGCTGGAAGCGACCCGTCTTTATAGCTTTTTTTAAATTCAGAAAGGCTATTAAGCTGACGGAATCTCTCCCGGCAGGCCATTCCACAGCCTGGGAGCAGCAGAAGAGAAGGTCCTCTGGGTAATGGTTGTGAGGGGCGGGCAACCGGCTGGACCACCGCTCCCATCATCCCCGCCCATTCGCCGCCCTGGCAGGGGCTGATAGGTGCCGTAGTCCCATACGCCTGCCTTTCTCGGTTCGGAAACTACCGTTGGTGCAGAATGCAGCTGCCTGGAACATGTAACATCCGAATCTCCGAACCCAGTTCTGAAATGCTGGTTTCGACCTCTTAAAGCCTTCCTTGACCTGGGTCCAAGTTACCTGAAGAATCGTCTTCTCCCATATCTGCCTCCCCTGCACTCTGGGTCATTAATAGCGTCTGTTAATCACTCGTCAGTGCAAGAGAGCAACTTGTTATTAATAATACTATTATTATCAATAAGTAGATTTATATGCTGCTTATGCTATTTAAAAATCCGGTAAGAGCCAGTGTGGTGTAGTGGTTAGAGCGTTGATTTGTGTTCTAGTCTCCACTCGGCCGTGAATCTCACTGTGTGACCGTGGGCCAATCTCTGGCTATCACCCTAACCTACCTCACAGGGTTGTCGTGAGGATGACACAAAGGAAGATCAAGCCCTCCTCGCATGAGGGGGAAAAGCGGGATATGAATGTAAAAATAATTTAAAAATGGATATTATTTTTAAAACCAACATGGGTTGATAATTGGGTTTTTTAAACAAACGAACAGCATTTGTTTCGCAGAAGTTTGCAATGTTTTTTCCCGGATTTTAAGAAAGCCGTGAAGCCTGATCTCTTCCGGCAGGCGTACCCCGTTGAATTTTAAGATGCCTTTTAATAATGTGCTGCTTTTAACGATGTATTAGTTTTTGAATGTTTTAATTATATGTATTTTACGGCGTTTCAATCTGTGTTGTACCCCGCCTCGCTCGATCCGGAGGGAGAGGCGGGTATCCAATAAATATATTATATTGTATTTTATCTTGGACGCCGCCTTGAGAGGGCTCTACCCCAAAATAGTCGTTTCGGTTAAAGAAATATGTTCTCGCCTTAGGGTGTTCTGCACCAGGTGGGCCAGCTTTTCAACCTCTTGGACGAAGCCAGGCTGAAGCCCGACCAGAACTCTTATGTCGCCGTCCTGAGTTGCATGGGCCGCTCCGGCACGCACTCCCACATCATCGCCAGGTAAACGGCTGCACCGCGCACAATTGTCAAGCGAAGAAGAGGGCCTCCCGGAAAAAGCGGGAACCGGGAAATTTTCCTGCCCCGATTCGCAAAGAGGCGTTTGGGTCCGGGAGAAAAGGTCCTTTTGCGTGGGAACGCTTTCTGACGCTCCTGAGCGCGATCTGATACCGCGCGTTTATTTAGCTTGTAAAAATGGAGAGAAAGGATAGACATGACTGTGGTATGCAGAACGATAGAGGCGTACAGAATTATACTTGGTGTGGATAAAATGGATAGGGACACATTTTTCTCCCTCTCCCATAATACTAGAACCCCACGAAGCTGATGGGTCGGAGATTAAGGAAGGACTTCTTCACACACCACAGAGTTAAACTATGGAACTCACTACCACAAGATGTAGTAATTTATCCACCCATTTGGATGGCTTTTGAAGGGGGGTGGATAAATTCCTGGAGGAGGAGGAGGTTATCCGTGGCTATAATTATTATTGTTGTTGATATATTTATTTGTATCTGCCTTTTGCCCAATACTAGCCCTGATGGCTCTGTGTTACCTCCAGTATCAGAGGCAGTAAACCTATGTACGCTAGTTGCTGGGGAACATGGGTGGGAGAGTGCTGTTACATTTGTCTCCTGCTTGTGGGCTGCTCTGGAAGCTGGAGCTAGTGCAGAACGCTGCAGCTCGGCTGTGGTCTGGAGCTGCCCCTTTCCAGCATGGAACTCCTCTGCTGAGGGAACTGCACGGGCTGCCTATTCGCTATGGGCCAGGTTGAAGGTTCTTGTACTTGTGTACAAAGCCCTAAACAACTTGGGACCAGGATACCTGAGAGAGCGCCTTCTCCCTTCCCAACCTGAGGTCATCTGAGGGCCTGCTCCTGGTGGTCCCACATAGATCCATCCTCCGATTGGAATCCACCAGGGGCAGAGCCTTCAGCGTGGTGGCGCCCCTCCTGTGGAACTCCCTGCCTCTGGAGGTCAGGCAAGTGCCAACCTTGTACTCCTTTCGGCGCCTCCTGAAAACATCTTTATTTCTTTAACATGCAGCCTTGGATTTCTGTTTTTGCTTCTTTTATATTTTGTTTTAACTGTTTTATTCTTTCTTTATTTTCATGCTCTGAAATTTTTCAATGGGGAGCGGTATATAAATATTCTAAATAAATAAATAAATAAATAGCTGTGTGAACAGAGAGCGCTGGACCAGATGGATGTTGGTTTGATCCAGCCTCAGGGCTCTTCTGATGTTCTTCTGATTGCAGTCCAGCTGACTGGAAGTCGCCGTTTGGGCCTGGTCATCCACACGACCCACCCCTAGGCTTCGTTCCAGCTCATCCCGTGCGGTTTCCTCACCCCACAGGTGCCTCCAGCAGCTCACGGAACACGGCTTACGCCTGGAGGATCTCTTCCGAGACGCCGCGTTCGAGGGAGACGAAGCGGAGATGGCCCTCAGAGCCATCCGGAGCGTCAGGCCGGACTTCTGCCCTCCGCCACCTCTTCACCAGCACGATACCTGTACGGTTCCCCTGCTGCAGAATTTCTACGCGAAGGTGAGCCACCGTATGTGTGCGTTAGAGGCCTGGGCACAGGACGCACTAACCCCTGTGTCTGTAGGAAAGTACCTTTTCGCACGGCCTCCCTGGAAGTGGAAATGTTATCCCTGCTCGTACGGAACGGATACTGGCATAATTTGTGAAAAATAATAAATTACTTACAAAAATTATTATTATTATTATTATTATTAATACTGCCCCACAGCTGAAGCTCTCTGGGCGGTTTACAGAAGTTAAAAGCAGTGAAGATTAAAAAGAAATATACAAAACGTAAAACCAAAGCAAGCATAAAATACAACCAAAAACAGACAATATCCATTTAAAACAACTATTCTGGTATCAGTTAAGAAACTCAACATAAGCTGTTAAATGCCTGGGAGAAGAGAAAAGTCTCGATCTGGTGCCGAAAAGGTAACAACGTTGCCACCAGGCGAGCGTCATCGGGGAGATCATTCCATAATTGAGGGGCCACCACGGAAAAGGCCCACTCTCCCCGGTTGCCATTCTCCGAGCTTCAAGTTATTGTAAAATTAACTTGACGTATAGCCACAGGGGCCTATGTCTCTGTGTAAATTGTTTGAAACATTTTTTTAATTTATTGCATCAGGGCAAAATACTTTGTATATCAATATTTCAATACATACGTATAAAACATTTCTTCTCAAAAGAATATATATCGTATCTTACTTGTAGGAAGATGTATTTACTCCTTGTTGTCCTTACCAGTTTTTCCAGTATGTGTTTTAAATGTCTACAATCCCCAGAAGAAGGCCTTGAAAAGATACAGGCCGAAACGCGTCGGGCTCTTGAACCTAGAAATTAAAAGTTCTCCACCCTGAGAATCTGCTTCTCCCGTTTTTTCACCTGAGTTGAAACTCAGACCAAAACTTTAAACCTGGCCTGTTAGTGAATAGGCAGTCAATGCAGCGAAGGACTTGCATGCTGAAAAGTAGCAGCTCACGGAATAACGGGCTGAAGTTACAGGAAGCCAGATTCCGGCTGGATATCAGGAAAAACTTCCTGACTGTTAGAGCAGTATGACAATGGAACCAGTCACCGAGGGAGGTGGTGGGCTCTCCCACACTAGAGGCAGATGGATAGGCATCTGTCAGGGATGCTTTAGGGTGGATTCCTGCATTGAGCAGGGGGGTGGACTAGATGGCCTCGTAGGCCCCTTCCAACTCTGCTATTCTATGATTCTATGACAACGGCTGTGCTGCTGCGCTACCTCCAGCTTCCGGAGCGGCCTTCAAGTCGGCCCCACGTAGAGCACATTGCAGTACTCCGGTCTTGAGGTTACAACCTCCTGTACCACTTAACGCCTGTATTTTCCGTTTTGGGTTTCTCCCCCAGTGGAAGCCTGTCTCCTACCCCAAGCTGGATTTCACGGCCCAAGACTTGCGGGACCAGTTCCGGGAGCAGCTGGCCCTGGAAGCATTGGAGACGGTCACCATCCAATCGGTGGAGAAGGACAAGCCTCTGACGGAACGGGTTGTCCGAGCGGTAAAAGCCGTGCGGTTCGGGGTCGTCGGGAAACCGGGCGGCGGCTGGGGAGAAGGAAGGCTGTGCCATTTCGGCCTTCACCTGGGCTGAGGGAAGCCGCAGGTGTGAGGAATGTCTGGCTGGACGTTATTGCCTGCCGGGTCTGCTTTAGCTTCCCGGTTTGGTGCCGGGTCCAAAATACTAGCTCAGGCGAGGGAGAGGCAGTGCAGTGCAGCGGTTAGAGTGTCGGACTGGGATGACCCCACTCGGTCCCTGCCTCTCTGCCCTAACCTACGTCACGGGGTTGTTGTGAGGATCAAACCGTGAAAGCCGCTGCAGGTGAAGGTAAACGATAAAATAAAAACGAGTAAATAAAAGAGAAATTGGCAGTATTTTGGTCTAACGCTATATAGGAGGAGCCTCCAGCCCGCTGGACCAGACCCAAACCTCGATTTAGTCCGGTAACCAGGAATCCCAGAAACAGGACACAAATGTGGTGTAGTGGTTAGAGCGTTGGACCGGAACTCGGGGGACCTGGGTTCTAGTCTCCGCTCGGCCATGAAGCCCACTGGGTGACTTTGGGCCGGTCCCTGAGTCTCCCCCACAGATTTATTATTATTATTTATTTATTTCATTTCTATATGGCCCCGTAGCTTTCTGGGCGGTTTGCAACAATTGATAAAAACAGAAAAAAAGGCGAGTCAGGGAGAGACATGATATCACCCAGAGGAGGGCCAGGATCTCTTCTCGGTCCTCCCAGAGTGCAGGACACGGAATAAGGGGCTCAAGTGACGGGAAGCCAGATTCCGACTGGATGTCAGGAAAAACGTCCTGACGGTTAGAGCAGTACGACAAAACATCAGGAAAAACGTCCTGACGGTTAGAGCAGTACGACAAAACATCAGGGAAAACTTCCTGACGGTTAGAGTAGTACGACAAAACATCAGGAAAAACGTCCTGACGGTTAGAGCAGTATGACAATGTAATCCATGACCTTGGGAGGTGGTGGGCTCTCCCACACTCGAGGCCTTCAAGAGGCAGCTGGACAACCATCTGCCAGGGATGCTTTAGGGTGGATTCCTGCACTGGCCAGGGTCCTGTTGCACTCGTGTCCTCCTGGTTGGCCACGGTGCAAAAGAGAAGGACAACCCATCCCGTTCCTCGGCTCTCGGGCAACAAGGAATCAGGCCTCGTGTGAGTTAATGATCCATTTCTCTCCCTCCACCCCCTCTCCTTCTGCAGCGAGAACTTCTGGCCGGGCTGCGTTCCCACTGGCATGAGTCTCTCCTCCGGAGCCTGCGGGAGTCCAAGCTCCACATGGGACAAAGGATATCGGGGCAGCTCAGCCTTTATCCCTTCCTTTGCGTGCTGGAGGACGAAGAATACGTTGACATCTTGTTGCGGGTAAAGCTACGTCGGGGGGTTCCCCCAGAAGGGGAGGGCTGAGAGGCGAGCCGGCAAACGCAGACAGTTAGCGGCTTTTATTCGTTGATCTCTTTGCTCGCGACATTTCTGCCCAGGCGCCATGGGGTAGCCATAGCCAAAAGAAGGGTTTAATCGTCTTGGGGTGGGTGGCAAGGGAGTGAAAAAGACAGTAAGCAAATGCACGTAGTGGCTCTTCTTTCTTCGTAATAACCAGACTTAATGATCAGATGGAATGGCTACCAAAGGAGTCCGTTCCAGGCGGAGGGCCCCCAAGGCCGTTTTTCCCCAGGCCTGGCCGATGGAGGGGGCTTTGCTAGCTCAACTTTCCCTCTGATGCTGTTGGAGGGAATGGCTACTGATGGAGGCTGTTCTGGGAGGGAAGGAGCCCAAAAATGCTGAGCCAACGGCACGGGCTTTACCGTCTCACCACTCCCTCAGATATCTGAGGCAGATGGATAGGCCTGGCCGATGGAAGGAGCCTTGCTCGCTCTACTTTCCCTCTGATGCTGTTGGAGGGAATGGCTACTGATGGAGGCTGTTCTGGGAGAGAAGGAGCCCAAAAATGCTGAGCCAACGGCACGGGCTTTACCGTCTCGCCACTCCCTTGGATATCTGAGGCAAATGGGTAAGCCATGACGGTGGCCTGGCTGATGGAGGGCGCCTTGCTATCTCAGCTTTCCCTCTGATGCTGTTGGAGGGAATGGCTGCTGATAGAGGCCATTCTGGAGTGGTTTTACCAGGCTAGGCTGATGGGTGGGGCTGAGCTATCTCACCTTTCTCCCCTCTTCCCTGTCTCATGCTGGCAGGAGAATCCTGGGAGTTGTAAGACTTTTTTCCTATCCGAACATGCATAGGATTGCACCCTGAGTAGTTTCTCAGGGGGACTGATGGAACGGCTCTGTTTCGCTCTCCCCCCCACCTCCCCCCCGCCCCCGCCGTACAAACTGATGGACCATAGATTCATTTCAGCCATAAAAGAAACCTGGGGAAAGGGCCTCGATCCGTCCCTACGTATGTCAGCCCTTTGTTTTCAGTCTGTGTTACTTTGAATGAATACTGCCTTTGTTTTTAAAATTAATAATAATAATAATAATAATAATAATAATAATTATCCCGCCTTTTTCCCAATACTGGGCCTCAAGGCGGCCTTACAAAATTTAAAACATATACATTTTAAACCTAGGAAAAGAAATGTACTTTTTTTTTTAAAAAAAATACATTGTTATTATTATTAATTGCATTTTTATACCGCCCAATAGCTGAAGCTCCCTGGGCGGTTCACAAAAACTAAAACAATTCAAAGTATAAAACAAACAGTCTAAAAAATGATATAAAATCCACATTAAAACGGATTAAAACATACCATACCTGATTAAAACATCTTTAAAACATCCTGAAAACATTCTAAAATTTCACTGGATAGGCCTGCCGGAATAGATCCGTCTTTATTGCTTTTTTAAGTTCTAAAATACAGGAAGAAGAAAGTGCAAGGGGACAGGAGCAGGCAGAAGAAACATCATGGCCTGCTCCTGTTGGACTCTCTCTCTCTCTCTCTCTCTCCCTCCCTCTTCCCTCCTGAACTCCTGTTCCTTGTGTGTCATGTCTTTATTAGACTGTAAGCCTGAGGGCAGGGACTGTCTTTTTTGCTAAGTGTAAGCCGCTCTGAGAGCCTTTTTTTGGCTGAGGAGCGGGGTAGAAATATGATAAATAAATAAATGAATAAATAAAAGACTGTCAAGTTGAGGAATCTCCTCCGGCAGGCCATTCCACAGTCTGGGAGCAGCAGAAGAGAAGGTCCTCTGGGTATTATTATTATTATTACTATTATTATTATTATTTATTTATATAGCACCATCAGTGTACATGGTGCTGTACAGAGTAAAACAGTAAATAGCAAGGCCCTGCCGCATAGGCTTACAATCTAATAAAATCATAGTAAAACAATAAGGAGGGGAAGAGAATGCCAACAGGCACAGGGTAGAGTAAGCAGGCACAGGGTAGGGTAAAACTAACAGTAGAAAGTCCGCACAACATCAGTTAAAACATATTAAAACATTAAACGTTTAAAATACACGACAGTTTTACAAGTCCTTAACATAGATGGAGGGCCAGATGATTCTCCAAAGGCCTGCTGGAACAACCAAGTTTTCGCCTGCTTCCGAAAGCCCATCAAGGAGGGAGCCAGGGAAGAGTGTTCCAAAGCACGGGAGCAGCCACCAAGAAGGCCCTGCCTCCCGTGTTCCCACCAAGCGCGCCTGTGAAGATGGTGGGGCTGAAAGAAGGGCTTCTCCAGAAGATCTCAAAGCTCGGGCAGGCTCATAAGGGAGAAGACGGTCTTTCAGATAACCTGGACCCGAGCCATATAGGGCTTTAAAGGTCATAACCAGCACTGTGAATTGTGCCCGGAAACAGACTGGAAGCCAGGGGAGCTGTTTTAACAGGGGAGTTGTCTGCTCCCTGTAACCAGCCCCGGTCAACAATCTGGCTGCAGCTCTTTGAACCAGCTGGAGTGTCCGAACACTC
Source organism: Elgaria multicarinata webbii (assembly GCF_023053635.1). Taxonomy (NCBI): domain Eukaryota; kingdom Metazoa; phylum Chordata; class Lepidosauria; order Squamata; family Anguidae; genus Elgaria; species Elgaria multicarinata. Next base: position 11,886,669 of record NC_086193.1, on the reverse strand, counting down.
TTCAAAGGCAGCCCCACGTAAAGCGCGTAACAGAAATGCTCCAGCGGGTGTAATCCCACTCTCTGAAAATCCTCTCCACCCACCCTTTTATTTTTCAGAGTGTCTCTCTGATCCCTCCGCACGGGGAGTCCCTCATGGTTTTGGCCCGGGAACTGGGCACCAAAGTCTACAACAGGTACGTCATTCAGAAGAAATCCAGGAGTCATTTGGTGGAGAAAATCCAAAGGATCTACGAAGACTACGTCCAGCTTCTCGCCAAGGATGGTCAGGTAATCATTCTTGGCCTGCGTCACGGTCTGGGGCCTCCCCAGTTCACCACATCCACTGGTCCCAAGACTCCATCTTGGAGGCCCAGGTGCCGAATCATGGAGGGGGTTGTTTTGAGCTGAAGTTCACAGCGGGGATGTTGGACTCTTTTCAGCCTGAGAGCCGAATTAAATTTCAGACTTCTCGTGCATTCTAGTGATAAAGGATAAAGATAAGAAACGAGACGGGCCTTTGCCCGCAGGCTTCCAAACTAAAAGACACGACACAAAAGGAAAGGCAGTCGGGAGGGAGAAGGAAAAAAGCAAATTCAGGCACTAGGTTCTTGGTTCCTTGCTCTGGTTGGCCCTGCCTCTAAGCAACAGAGGCGAATGTTTTAACCCTTTCTCTCTCTCGCCCACAGCCGGATAACTTCCTGCCGCGGGAATACTGGGAGAAGCTCACACTAGAAGCCGGCTGTAGGTCTTCTCTAGTCAGCAAGGAGCACGCCTGGCCCCATTCCCTCCTGGTGCAGCTGGGCCTCCACCTGGTGGAACTCATGGTCCAGGTGTTGAAGATGGAAAGCAACCTCCTGACCCCGGGGATGGAGCAGAAACTCATCCCCGTCCTGTACCACGTCTACTCTTTCCGCAGCGGCCGGCAGGTAGGCAAAGCGCAGAGGCGCGGTCGCCACGCCCGAGGGGCGCCCGGTGGGTCCGGATGTGCGCTCTCTCTCAGGAGGAGGGCCAAAGAGACCAGGGTGTGGCAGGCACCAGGCCCTTGAGGCATTTCACCCTTTTAGAACTTTTTGTTGTTGTAAACACGCGTAATCCGGGAACCCACCAAATGATTGGCGGTTGGGGGAAGGGGGCGGAGCCAGGGGAGAGGGGGCGTGGCCGCCCGGTCCATTCCAGGAATGCCGGATCTGGCCCCTGGGCCAGAGATTTCCCCGCTCTTGCTTTAGCCTCCCCTACCCCGCAGGGTTGTTGTTGTCTGGGTCACCTCGACCGCCCCAGAAGGCGGAGCGAATCCCCGTTAGAAACGCTTCCCCCCGCTCCCCCGTTGCTGCAGATCGGCTTCATTCGGCCGCACCCCATCCTGACCCGCCTGCTGCTGGAGGCCGCCGAGAGCAGCCTCACCTTCGACGCCTTCGCCATCCCCACCCTGTGCCCGCCGTTGCCCTGGGTCTCCCCGCACTTCGGCGCCTACCTCCTCAGCCCCACCAAGCTGATGCGCTTCGTGGACGGGGCCTTGCAGCACCAGGCGCTGCTGGAGCGCTGCCCCCGGGGGGACCTCTTCTCCGTCCTGGACGCCCTCAACCAGCTGAGCGGCTGCCCCTGGAAGGTCAACGGCGCCGTCCTGGACGTGGTCGTCGCCATCTTCAACGACAAGGGCGACGAGAAGCTGGGCGTCCCCCCGCCGCTGTCGGAGGCGCCCCAGCCCGCCCGCCGCTCCCCCGGAGGGGGGCCCCTCTCCAAGCTGGCCCTGAAACAAGAGATGGCCCGCTGCCGCAAGAAGGCGGCGGAGATGTACAGCCTGCGGATGGACACCCTCTACAAGCTGTCCATCGCCCAGCACGTGAGGGAGCGGGTCTTCTGGTTCCCCCACAACATGGACTTCCGCGGGAGGACATACCCGTGCCCGCCACACTTCAACCACCTCGGCAACGACCTCATGCGGGCCATCCTCCTCTTCGCCGAGGGGAAGCCGCTGGGGCCCCGGGGACTCGACTGGTTGAAGATCCACCTCATCAACCTCACCGGGCTGAAGAAGAAGAACTCCCTCCGGGACCGGCTGGGCTACGCCGACCAGATCTTGGCCGACATCTTGGACTCGGCGGACCGGCCGCTGACGGTGAGTCCGCAGGGGAGCGTCACCGGGGAACGCCGGGGCAGGGGGCGTCGATACGGTCCGGGCGCAGAACCTCTTTCGGTGTGGGGCTAAAGGAAGGCCAGAGTTGACCTGGAGGCCCAAAATTCTGCCCCTTGGGAGCTGGTTCAGGGGAGCTGAATTCTTCTTCTTCTTATTATTATTATTTAAAGCATTTTTATAGCACCGCCTCACCATTTCTGGCATCAAGGCGCTTTACAATAACATATAAAACAATTCCGTTCAAATCCTACCTTTTGCTCTCCAGTAACTTTTACATGACATTATAGATTATTACATTACATATTATTACGTTATAATTATGTTATATTATATTCATAGCCAAATTGCTCCCAGGGCGGTTTGCTGTAGAACGCAAACAACGATAAAAATCAATGCAATACAACGAAACAAAACTAAGCGTGTCCCGTCACATCTGTGGCCAAAGGTCACAGTGTGGACCACTGTTCGGGGTGCCAGCCATGCCCTCTCCAAGTTGCTCCATTACGTGTCCTTCCTCCATTACGTTACTCCATTACGTGCCCCGCAACAGCTGGTCATCATTCCACGTCTGCCGAGCATATTAGTTCTCACTGCTCTGTTTTGGAGTTTCCTCTACCCTTATGCTTCCCCCCCTGACTATTTTGGGAGTACTTCTGCCAACTTCAGGGTTCCATCGACTTCCGGTCGCCTCCCCCTGCTCCACACGCATGGGTGTTTTTCAAGTCTGCTCTCTCCGCTTCTCCTGCAGGGCAAGAAGTGGTGGATGAGCACGGATGAGCCTTGGCAGGCGTTGGCGTGCTGCATGGAGATCGCCAAGGCCGTGCGGTCTCCAGATCCAGCTGCGTACGTCTCCCATTTCCCCGTCCATCAGGTAAGTAAGTGTGCGAGGCGCCAAGGAGGCCTCCGTTCTGTGCGTGGGCAGGGGGCGGCATCGCAGGCTCCTTCCTTGCTCCCCCTGGGGCCAAATCTTAGATGAACTGCTCTCGCCACTTAAGGAATACCTGCAGCCCTCTAGGTGGGCGACTACAAGAGACAGGGCCTTCTCCGTGGTGGCACCCCACTTTTGGACTAAACTCCCCAAAGAGGTTCGCCTGGCATTACATTATCTTTTTGATGCCTGGCAACGAGCTTTCTTTCCTCCCAGGCATTTAGAGACCTAATTCCAGGTTGTTACGGCTGCTTTATGGATTCCGCCGCTGTTTCTCGTTTGGCCTCTCTTACGTTCCCGGGCTGTTAAATCGCCGTCCGGTTTTCCCAGCGCCCTTTTCTCCTCCCAGGACGGCTCTTGCAACGGGTTGCAGCACTACGCGGCGCTCGGGCGCGATGTTGTGGGTGCCGCCTCGGTGAACCTGACGCCCTGCGACGTTCCTCAGGATGTCTACAGCAGGGTGGCTCAGCAGGTGAGGCGTCCAGAGTCGTGGGATGCCCGCTGCGTGGAGATTATGAAAATCTCGGGGTCGCGGTGGACAGCTTGATGAAAATGTCAGCTTAGTCTGCGGCCGCTGTCAAGAAGGCAAACGCTATGTTAGGCATGAGAAGAAAAGGAAATGAGAATCAAACTGCCAGTATCATACTGCCTTTATACAAATCGAGGGTGCAGCCAGACTTAGAATACCGTGTGCAGTTCTGGGCACCTCACAAAGGATATTATGGAGCTGGAAAAAGTGCAGAAAAGGGCAACGAAAATGATTAAGAGGCTGGAGCATCTCCCCTAGGAGGGAAGGTGACAACAGCTGGCATTGTTTCACTTGGAGGCCGAGGGGAGACATGATAGAGGTGGACAAAATTATGCCTGGTGTGAAGAATGTGGAGAGGGAGACATTTTTCTCCTTCTCTCAAAATACTAGAACCCAACGGGGTCATATCCCATGAAGCTGATGGGTGGGAGATCCAGGACAGATCAAAGGAAGGGCTACTTCACACAGTGCATAGTTGAATTATGGAACTCACCACCACAAGATATAGTGATGGCCACCAATCTGGAGGGCTTTCAAAGGGGGTTGAAGCAATTCCTGGAGGAGGAGGAGGAGGAGGAGGAGAAGGCGATCAAGGGCTACTAGCCCTGATGGTTGTGTGCTACCTCCAGTTTCCAAGGCAGTCAGCCTGTGTGCACCAGTTGCTGGGGAACATGGGTGAGAGGGTGCTGTTGCACCATGTCCTTCTTTGTTGGCCCCTGGACAATAGCTGGTTGGCCGCTGTGTGAACAGAGTGCAGGACTAGATGGACCCTCGGTCTGATCCAGCAGGGCTCTTCTGGTGCTCTTACGTTCTTAGCCCAAGTTCAGAACGCTTAACTCGGCGCATTCAAGGAGGAATCTAGGGCAGGGGTGTTGAACTTCACAACTGCGGGCCGTGTCCGGCCCTCTGGGTTTCTCAGTCGGCTGTGCCCTGTTTCCCCCACTCTTTTGCCGGTCTTCCAGCTTCCCCCTTCCCCATTCTAAAAGGTTGGAATCCCTCTCCTAAGACAGCTACTGGCCATAAGAGCTATAAGCCAAGACATGCTGCCCCTTGACCTTTGGTGACGCCTATCGCTGGAATGCTCCCACCCCACCCCGAAAACTCCTCTGAAATTTAATTCGGCCCTCGGGCCGGAAAGAGTCCCAACATCCCTGCTGTGAACGTCAGCTCACAAACACGCCCCTCCATGATTCCGCACCTAGACCTCAAAGATGGAGTCTGGAGTTCCAACCTGGTCCCGATCGAACTGGGACCAGTGGGTGTGGTGAACTGGGGAGGCCCCAGACTGTGACGCAGGCCAAGAATGATGACCTGACCATCCTTGGTGAGAAGCTGGTCGTAATCTTCATAGATCCTCCGGATTTTCTCCACCAAACGACTCCTGGATTTCTTCTGAATGGCGGACCCCTTGTAGGCTTTGGGGCCCTGTCGGCCAAGGTCTGGAAGGACTCCCCATGCGGGGGGGACCGGGCACACACTTTGAAAAATAAAAGGGTGGGTGGGGAGGCGTGGAGGATTTTCAGAGAGCAGATTCTCCATTCTGTTGCACAAAGAAATAGGGATGGATCGAAGCCTTTCCCTCGTCTCTTTTACGTCTGACACGAAATTCGGCCGCGGGCTCAACAAGGAGTGACTCTCAACGCACTCCTGCTTTGCGCTTTCCTCCCGCCACAGGTGGAGGTGTTCCGGAAGCGCGACGCTGACGAAGGCGTCAAAGTCGCTCAGGTTTTAGAGGGCTTCATCGGCCGCAAAGTGGTAAAGCAGACGGTGATGACGGTCGTGTACGGGGTCACCCGTTTCGGGGGGCGCCTCCAGATCGAGAAACGCCTCAAGGAGATTGATGACTTCCCCCCGGTAAGCATTTTTCTCGCCGCAGCCACTGCACCCTCCCTGCTGCTTCCTTTTTTCCTGTCACTGTGATGCTGCAGCAAGAAAGGCTAATGCGATTTGGAGCTTTGATGCAGCAAAATCGGCTAATGTGATTTGGAGCTCTGGTGCTGCAGCAACGAAGGCTAATGCGATTTGGAACTCTGATGCTGCAGCAATGAAGGCTAATGTGATTTGGAACTCTGATGCTGCAGCAACGAAGGCTAATGTGATTTGGAGCTCTGGTGCTGATGCTGCAGCAATGAAGGCTAATGTGATTTGGAACTCTGATGCTGCAGCAACAAAGGCTAATGCGATTTGGAACTCTGATGCTGCAGCAACAAAGGCTAATGCGATTTGGAACTCTGATGCTGCAGCAACAAAGGCTAATGCGATTTGGAACTCTGGTGCTGCAGCAATGAAGGCTAATGCGATTTGGAACTCTGGTGCTGCAGCAATGAAGGCTAATGCGATTTGGAACTCTGGTGCTGCAGCAACGAAGGCTAATGCGATTTGGAACTCTGATGTTGCAGCAGTGAAGGCTAATTGATTTGGAACTCTGGTGCTGCAGCAACGAAGGCTAATGCGATTTGGAACTCTGATGCTGCAGCAACAAAGGCTAATGCGATTTGGAACTCTGATGCTGCAGCAATGAAGGCTAATGCGATTTGGAGCTACTTTAATAGAGTTCCATTGTAGGATGTCATGGTTCCCCTTCATCCTGCGCTTGTGTGCATGTCCTTCACACCTGAGCTGTCCCCCTACCCTGCCCCATAATGGTTCCCTGGCTCTGCCCCTAATCTGTCTCACCTTCCTTCCATCCAGGAGTATGTCTGGGAAGCGTCTTCTTACCTTGTCCGTCAAGTCTTTAACAGCCTCAAGGAGATGTTTTCAGGGACCCGTGAAATCCAGGTAAACTGTTTTTCATCAAACACTTTGAAAAAATTAACCATCACACCATAAATTCCCCCAACTCTGCTTGCTATTTCTCTCTCTCTCTCTCTCTGTGATGGACTCTTTAATTCTCTTTCTCTCTCCCTGGGGCTGCAAGACGACATTCTAGGAATCTAAGCGTTTGTTGTTTTTGAGTTTAAGAAAAAAGATTCTTGTCCTTAAGGCTGCAGAGAAGTTTTCAAATGTTCAGGTGATGCTTGTGGCTGAAGCTCTGTTGGCGGCGGGCAAAGACGAAACACATGAAAAATACAGCATGCAGAGTTTAGAAACCATTTACGTAAAAACGCAAAAGCAGACACACAGAAACAACGTATATCTAAAAGCGACTTTGAACAATCAACCAGAACCAAGAGACAAATCCAGGATCAATTACAACTGAGAAATTGATTGAGAAAAGAGAAAGGTGCTGAAACAATAACAGTGTAGGCGTCAGGTCGGCTTTGTTGGGGAAATCGTTCCAGAATTGGGGGGCCACCACCGATAAGGGCCTTCTTCCTTCTTGCCGCCTTCTGACCTTCCCTCGGAGGAGGCACCTTAGAGGAGGTTAGTTGTTGAGCGTAGTGAGTAAAGGGCCCCGATTCTCATCTATTGGTCTCTGTTTTCGCTATGCCGGCAGTTCCCACCTCCCAATAGCCGTGTTCACCGGTGCCCTTCTCCCCCGCAGGACTGGCTAACCCAAAGCGCCCGACTGATTGCCCAGTCTGGGCGGACAGTGGAGTGGGTCACGCCTCTGGGATTACCCATTATCCAGCCGTACCATCGCTCGAAGTCCACAGTGGTAAGCCCAGAGGGCGTTTTGCTTTCTTTTCTGTATTCAAAAATTGGGAGTTTCATCTTCATCCTTTCATCTTCATCATCATCATATATTATTATTATTCTCTCTTTTCTTGCTCATGGCGGATTTTCTAGACGGACATGATGTGCTTTTACTGATTCAGGAATTTCCTGACTATTGAACATGTTTTCAGTATGACTGCATTCCGGATGTTGGTGTGGATGTATTTTAGTAGGCTCAGTATCTGAAGGTTTTCTGTGTAGTTTTTTTATATATATGATACCGGTGACTGTTATGACTAATGTGGAATAATTGTGACCTTTTCCTGTTGCCATAGTTCTTTAACTTCCATGACAAGTAACGTGTAATTCTTCTCTCTTTTCCACAACGTTTTTGTCATTAGATATTGCTATGTCGATGAGGTAGGTGTGTTTTTCTTTTTTTGTCTATAACTGTTAACATCTGGTCGTTTGCAAGGTATTGTCTTGTCCATGTGAATTGTTCTGTTCTAGATGAATTGTTCTAGATGAACATGACAGGCTTTGCCAAGTCATGTTGTCTTTTACGGATTCAGTAATTTCCTGACGTTTGAGCCTGTTTTAAGTATGACGGCTTTCTGGATGTTGGTGTGGATGTACTTTGGTGGGCCCATTTTCTGAAGGTTTTCTGCAGAGTTTTTTGATGTGATGCCGGTGACTGATGTGACTAACAGAATTATTATTATTTACATTTATATCCTGCCATTTTTCCTCTTGCAAGGAACCCAACACAGCTTACCCTTCTCTTCCTCCTCTCCACTTTATCCTCACAACAACCCTGTGAGGTAGGTTAGCTCACCCAGTGAGAACTAGAACCCACGTCTCTCCAGTCCCAGGCCAATGTACTAACCACTACACCACAGTGCCTGTTGCATTTGTGCGCTGCTTGTGGGACTCCTAGTTACCTGCTGACACTGGATTAGATCAATATTTGGGTCCGATCCAGCGGATGGGGGTGGAGGCTGCTTTTATAAAGTATTAGACTGAAACATGTAGTTCTCTTAATTATTTATGTTTATTTTTTATTATTACATTTACGTCGCTCCATTTTTTCTGCAAGGAGCCCAAGGCAGCTTATATGATCCTCTATTTTATCCTCACAACAACCTTGTGAGGTAGGCTGGGCTGAGAGTCAGTGATTGGCCCAAAGTCACCCAGTGAGCTTCACAGTCGAGTCGGAGATTCGAACCCGGGTCCCCTGAGTTCCCCACCCCCTTCAGTGCTCTTAACCACTAGACCACACTGGCTCTCACGCCACACGAAACGACCCCCCATCACTCATCCAGTTTCTACATTTTAAAAGAAAAACGCTCTAAACAGCTTTTGAAATGGGAACTGGTTTGGCATAAAATGCCAGCTTCACTCCAAAATCAGAGTATGCTACCGTACCACTTGCAAAACGGGCCGGACCCAATCAGGAACAAGCCAGAAATAAAGGTGCAGAAAAGGGCAGCTGAAATGACTCAGGGGCGGAAGCATCTCCCCTAGGAGGGAAGGAGGCACCAGCCTGGGATGATTTAGCTTGGGGGGAAAAAGGAGTTTAAGAGGAGACATTGATGGAGGTGGACAAAATGATGCCAGGTGCGGAGAAGGTGGATATATAGGGAGGCATTTTTCTCTCTCTTCCGTAATACTAGAACCCAACACGGTCATCCCATGATGCTGATGGGTGGGAGATTCAGGACCGATCAAGGAAGGACTTCTTCACCCAGTGCAGAGTTAAACTATGGAACTCACTGTAGTAAATACTCACGCACACATCTGAGGGTTGAGGGTTGAAGTGACTCGAAGTGACCGAAGCCACAGAGTTTAAGTGGCAAAATCCTTGCTCCTTCTTCCCCCCTCCCTCCTGGGTGAGTCAACGCCCATTGTCAGGTTTGGTTAAGGTAATTAACTTTTCTCATTACTGGTGTTTGCTAACCAGCTGTCTTATCATGTGTGTTCCTGGGATTATGCTAGAAGTTGACCAGGATGCAGACGCACTGATTGCAAGCCAATAGCCAATTACTGAGATACGGGGTTTTGTCATTTCCACCTTTCCTTATCTCCCGACAGTGTGCTGTCCGCCAAAGACTCCAGGCTTTGTGACACCCCCACAACTCACCACCACAAGATGTGGGGAGGGCCTCCAATTTGGATGGCTTTCAAAGGCGGTTGGCTACTAGCCCTGATGGTTATGTGCTGCCTCCAGTATCCGAAGCGGTAGGATTATTTACACCAGTTGCTGGGGAACATGGGTGGTTGGGTGCTGTTGCAACGTGTCTTGCTTTGTGGGTCTCTGGTTGACAGCTGGTGAGCCACGGTGTGAACAGAGTGCTGGACTAGGTGGACCTTTGTTCTGATCCAGCATCAGGGCTGTTCTTAGGTTCTGATGTTCTCAATCAGGAGTTCAGAAATCCTCACTCCGTCCTGTTGGGAATCACTGAGCCATCTACCCCACCCTGCCCTGTTTCATCCACCTAACAACCCTGCGAAGTAGGTGAGCTGCAGAGCGACTGTCTCTCCCCCCCCCACGCCCACTTGGTGAGCGTCGTGGCTGGGCCGCGATTCGAACTCGCCTCTTGAGCCGCCGACCTGCGACGTTGCATTTTCAGGCAAAGGAGACAAGGAGGAGGAAACCATCAGCCATTCATGGTTTTATTTTCTTCCCCGTCTTCCCGGGGGAACAGCGTCGGAGTTTTACGGCTTCTGGCCGTTTGGGAAAGAGACCGAAATTCAGGACTGAATGGCCCATTTGTTGCTGCTTTAGCGCTTCTGCCGGGCAGATTCCTGGATGGCGTTGAGCACTGCCTCAATTCAGAGCCCTCACCTGCCCCCTCAAAAAAGGACAATTTTCTTCCCTCTGATTTCATTTCATTTATTTATTTATTTATTACATTTTTATACCGCCTCATAGCCGAAGCTCTCTGGGCGGTTCACGAAAATCAAAACCGTAATAAAACAACCAACAGGTTAAAAGCACAAATACAAAATACAGTATAAAAAGCACAACCAGGATTAAAACCATGCAGCAGAAATTGATATAAGGTCAAAATGCCGCATTAGAACAGTAAAATTTAAGTTGAGATTAAGTGTTAAAATCCCGAGAGAATAAAAAAAGGTTGGCGACGAAAGGGAGTACAGTGCAGGCACCAGGTGGACCTCTGTGTTGACGAGGTTAACAAATCGCTTTTGGGGAGGCGAGTTTAAAGACAGGCAAAGCTCCCCCCCCCCACGGTGATTTAAACCCATTTTTCCCCTTCCTCTTGCATCCCTAGTTAAGCACTTTAATTCCTTGTGACATCCAGGCTTAGTCTGAAACCCACTTAAAAGAAACTCCCCCCCCCACATTTGAATTTGAATAGGGTCCCCCCATCCCTGGTTTGCTCTATTCCCCACCCACCCCCAGAAAGACCGGGGGGGGGGGCGGGAGACACGCTAGGGCAGGATTTGAGCTGCCAGCAACGTTGGGAGGCAACCCGCAACCCGTTGCATAAAAGCCGGCGAGGACAATGGGAGGGTGGTGACTCAGCGTTTTGCAGCGGGAGAAGGGTGAGTCAGCAGGCGGGGGGGGGGGACGTGACTCAGCGAAAGGGGTGGGGGAAGCCAAGGTGACATTTGCCGAGAAGAACGGAACGATCGCCGCGGCCCCCGACGGCCGGTGAGAAACGAGAACGGAGGGAATCCATCTCGGCTCTTCTTTTTTCTCACCCTTTCTCCTGTATGAATCGTTCGTTACCCTGACCCTGTTTCCCCTCGAGACTAGGAGCGAATACGGTTGAACTTTAGAAACGAGGGCTTTCAAAAGATAATGCCGGTTATTTATTGGTTAGGTGTGTGTCCCATCGTCCCCCGACCCCAGGGTGAGAGCTACGTGGCTCTTCCCCCCCCCCTCCTCAGTTGATCAATCTGGCTGTCTTTTTTAAATTAATTGCCTTGGGACAGCAAGTGCACTCCGGGCTCACCCGTTGGTCAGGGAACCGCCGGGAAGCTGCACCCTGTGACTCCTGGGAAGAATAGAGGAGAGTCCACCCCCAGTCCCTATTTTTTGGCCAGAGAAGGAGCAGCTGCAGGGAGCTTGCTTCAGCGTTCCCTGCTAGAAAGAACACCAAAAAGAACTCTGAAATGAAGAACTGAGTTCTGCTTTTCTCCTCATCCCTCCCAAGGCCTTTTCCTTTTGTGTCGTGTCTTTTAGGTTGTAAGTTTGAGGGCAGGGAATTGTCTCATTATTAATCTTTATAAGTCTCACTGGGAATCTTTTTTGGGCAGAAGAATGAGGTGTTTTTTGTTGTTTTAATGTTTTTGATGCTGATGCTGATAATGCCGATCATGAAATATACTGGAATAGAACAATTCATAGGGACAAGACAGTACCTTGCAACTGACCAGACATAACAGTTATAGACAGAAAAGAAAAACACACGTACCTCATTGACGTAGCAATACCTAATGACAAAAATGTTCCCTTTGGCTCTGCAGTCCCATCCTCACAAGAACTCTTTGAGGTAGGCTAGGCGGAAAAGGGGTGTGTGTGTGTGTGTGTGTGTGTGTGTGTGTGATTATGGCATAAGAATCACCCAAGGAAAATCATGGCTGAGTGGGGATTTGGACCAAGGTCTCCCCAGTCCTGACACTCTATTCACTGTTCCCATTTGCTCCCTCCCACTCCAAATCTGAGTTTTTCCAATAGTGCGTCTGCTGCGTGCTTTGGGAGTGCAAAATGTGGAATCTAATGGCGAATCCGGCTTCCTTAGAATCTCCACTTCTGCTTGGCTTTTCTCCCCCCCCCCCACCTTTTAATGTCAAAAAAACAAAAACAAACCAAGTTTCTAGCCCTCAAAAAGGATGATTGCCTATCAGAAGGGCTCCTCATTGCAGAGAGCAATTCCTGCCCTCCATGGCTATATTGTGCCTTCATTTCGGGCCCGGCTTTGTGATTGCATTCTTCTCTTCAGCTCTGTCCTTTCTCGGAGGACCTGTCCTCAATATATCCTTTAATCACCCGTACCTTCTCTCTCTCTCTCTCTCTCTCTCTCCTCCTTCTGCAACCAGGTCAACAGCAGCATGCAAACGGTCAATCTGAAATCACAACACGACATCAGCCAGTGAGTACCCAGGTTTATTTCGGGCGCAATCTGATGCATGTTTAGACAGAAAAAAAGGCCCACAAGTCCCAGCTATACTGGCTGGGGAACGCTGGGCGTCAGAGAACGTTTTTCTGTCTCAACGTGCATAGGATTGCGCCCGTATTTATTTATTTACAACATTGATATACTGCTCCATGTCGAAACAGATGTTGCTGGACTTCAGTTCCCATCAACCCCAGCATGCCCGATGGGAATTGGAGTCCCAATAATGCCTGTCTGGGGATCCGCTGATACCTTACCCTTGCCTTAAACAAACCTCCCTGATTATTTGGGCTCTCCAGGGTTAAAAGAAAATTGACTAATCCTGGCTTTACCTGGCTGGTAAACCATGGCTTTAACCATGGTAGTTAAGCCAAGAAGCGGAGCTGTGATCAGAAGACACCTTAAACCACGGCTTTACCACAGTGAATAAGGCAAAAAGCCTTATTCACCGTGGTTAAAGCCGTGGTTTAAGGTGTCTTCTGAACACGGCCCGGCTTTCTGGCTTAACCGTCATGGTTTAAGCCCTGGTTTAAGGTGTCTTCTAAACAGGCTCAGTGAGTTCTAATCGATCGATTGCGTACGACTCAACACGATAGTTTTGAAGCCGTAGGCAACGGGGTCCCGAGGGCCGAATTCCATTCTGGAGAAGCTCTCGGGGGCCGTATTCTGGTGGTGGGCGGGGCCAAAGGGGAAAGGGGCGTGGCCAAATGGCAGAAAATGCTGTCATATTTTTGCGTTAAGCTCTCGCTGCCTATCGCTAAGCCTTAGCAGAAGGATTTATTTCTTTAAAGAAAGCTGTGAAGCTACCAAACCATCAACGTTGGGGGCGGAGGGGAAAGGCGGATGAGAGACAGCAGGGAGGGGGGCACAGAGGCCTGAGTTTCGACACCCTTATCCGTGCGCTTTCCTGCAGGAAGCCCAATACGGTGAAACAGAAAAACGCTTTCCCGCCTAACTTCATCCATTCGTTGGACTCCACGCACATGATGCTGACCGCGCTGCACTGCCACAGGTAAGTGTCCTTGTAAGTGTCCGGCACGGCTCCTGTCGCTTGACACAGGGCAGGGCTCCTCACCCACTTCAGAGAACCGAGGCAGGCCTGCCTTTTGGAATTAAATTCGGGGAATCCTTTTCTTTACCCCCTCCGCCCTCAGACCCAAGAAAAGTTAATTTTTAGAGTGCTCCAGGTTGTGGGAGGCTTTGGGCAAAGGTATTCTTCGTAGCACCGCTTTTTCTTGCTGGGAGAATACTGGGGATTGTAAGATTGTTTTTTCTCTCTAAACATGCATGAGATTCCGCCTTTATTTTTCCCCCCTCTTCCCTCCTCATCCCTTTTTCCTTGAGTATCGTGTCCTTTTATATTGTACACGTTTCAGACTAAACGTGCATAGGTTTTCACCCTAACTTTGCAGAACGGATGGAGCTTAGGGGGACGGCAGCTCTATAGGGTTCTCGGGAGTGTGACTTATTTGCTTTGGTTTCTCCTAGGCGCGGGCTGACGTTCGTCTCGGTGCACGACTGCTACTGGACTCACGCACTTACAGTCGACATCATGAATCAGGTAAGACCAGAACGTTCCCACAGACAGAAAAACAGTTGCTGGAAGATTTGACCTTTTTTAAAAACACCCAACATGCTTCCAAACTGTCCTCCGGCGTCATGAGGACCTGTGACTTGGGCTTTGGATCATAGAATCATAGAATAGTAGAGTTGGAAGGGGCCTCTAAGGCCATTGAGTCCAACCCCCTGCTCAATGCAGGAATCCACCCTAAAGCATCCCTGACAGACAGCTGTCCAGCTGCCTCTTGAAGGCCTCTCGTGTGGGAGAGCCCACAGCCTCCCTAGGTAACTGGTTCCATTGTCGTACTGCTCTAACAGTCAGGAAGTTTTTCCTGTTGTTTTGTCATACTGTTCTAACCATCAGGACGTTTTTCCTGACGTCCAGCCGGAATCTGGCTTCCTGTAACTTGAGTCCATTATTTTGTGTCCTGCACTCCGAGATGACCGAGAATAGATCCTGGCCCTCCTCTGTGCGACAACCATTCAAAAATTGAGGAGTGCTGTCATGTCTCCCCTCAGTCTTCTCTTCTCCAGGCTAAACATGCCCAGTTCTTTCAGTCTCTCTTCATAGGGCTTTGTTTCTAGACCCCTGATCATCCTGGTTGCCCTCCTCTGAACACGCTCCAGCTTGTCTGCGTCCTTCTTGAATTGTGGAGCCCAGAACTGGACGCAATACTCTAGATGAGGCCTAACCAGGGCCGAATAGAGAGGAACCAGGACCTCGCGCGATTTGGATCTATGAATGCAGCCCGAAATAGGATCAGTGGGAACAAACCTGCCCTTGTTCCGAGATCAGCATGTAAAATCCGTTCAATCGGCAGGGCCTGAGAGACGTCTCTGCCAAGCGACAGGATTTCCAGTGAAGGCTTAGAAGCAGGCCTTACAAACGCCGCTGATTTCAGTTTCCTAAGCGACGCATGGGGCTGCTGCCCTTGAAATGTTCTCCTTGATCCGCAGCCCACACTTGGTTTTCCTCTGCACTTAACTGCCCCTAAATATTTTGTCCTTTGAATTCCAGGTCTGTCGTGAGCAGTTCGTGGACCTTCATAGCCAGCCCATCTTAGAAGACCTGTCCCGGTTTATGCTGCAGAAATACTGCAAGAACGTTCCGTGAGTGGCGACTTCCTTCCTCCTGTACCACTTTCTTTCTCTCCCACTCACGCCGCCCAGGGCGCCCTTCCTCACGCGGAATCGAAATCCCCTTCCTTGCCGTTTTGAACGGGTTGGGTTCGTCTCCTTCCTTCCGCAACGACACAAAATAAATTTGCTGCCTTGCTTTGATCGATAGCATCGTAGATTGGGGAGATGTTGTGTGCATCTATGTGGGTCACAGGACAGGATGGAGATACCCTAAGCAAGTTTTAAAAAGAAAGAAAGGGAAGAAAGGAGTCAGGTTAATGCCTTGGTGCGTGATTTTAAAACCTTTCTCATCTCCTTTCCAGCTTCTGGGACCTCTATCTACTATCTCCATGAAACCGAAATACATCAATCTATTTAAAACACACCCACACGCAAAACCCACATGCACCAAATTCAGGCCGCGCCACACCAAAGCAATTCAAGGTGCTACAATCCCAAACGGTTCTCTTTATTTCGTTTATTTATATACTTGATTCATACCCTTGCCTTTCTAGCCAAAACTCGGCACTGTGTTTTTTTAAAAAAAATTATTTGTGGTATTTATATACCGCTAAATATAATAAAAAGCCGAAGCGGTTCACGTATACGTTGATTTGTTTTTAACGGCGTTTTGTAAATTAAGTTTTTGCTTTTAAGGTTGGTTTAAGGTTAGTTGCTTTGAGTGCCATTTTGGGCCCAGGGGAAGGAGATAAATTAAATATATCCTAAAAATAACAACAGCATCAGTTAAACCAAATGTTGTCTTAAAATCTGTAAAAGTCCATCTGGGCGCAGCTAAGGAAGAGACAGAGCAGGTGTCAGGAAGTCACCAGACCTTCCGGTATGTCACCTGACCTGTTGCGTGTGAATGTGTCATAAAGCCAAGTGGATCCCCAAGTGCCTTGGACCCCGCAACCCATGGGTTGGCTCGCATGGATTATGGGAGCTGTAGTCCAAAGACTCATCTCTTCCGGCAGGCCTACACAGACGAATTTTAAACCTAAGAATTTTAAGATGTTGTGATTGTTATTTTAATATTGTATCGGCTTTATGTGCTCTTTTAACCAGTTTTATGTATTATATTGTTGTATTTAATGTTGTTTCCCGCCTTGATCCAGAGGGAGAGGCAGGTAAGAAATTTATTATTGATTGATTGACTGATTCCAAAACACCCAGAGGGCACTAAGATGCCCAGCCCTGCTTTTAGGATTTCAGACTTCCATGGTGCCGCTTTTTAAAAACACTTCATGGTTCTTTCTCGCCGTGCAAAACAGCAGGAACCCTTCAGTGGGCTAAGACGGCTTTTATATATTTGGCATCGATATTTAATTCTTCATCTCTTTCCCCTTCCTTCCTCGTCCCCAGGGTTCAGTGGAAGAATAAAAAGAGCTCAGAGTTTCAGAAACTGGTGAATCATCTATCTAAGGTCCCTGAGAAAGGTATGTGCACGCATGGAATAGATTGAGTTGAGTATTGAGTATATGGTAAAGCCCCAGGTTCGATTCCTGGCTTCTCCAGGTCGGGCAAAGAAAGGAATCCCGCCTGAAACCCTGGAATGCTACTGCTGCCACCACCAGCCCATGTCAACGTTACTGGGCGAGATGGGTCGGTCTCAGTAAAAGCCAATTTTCATATGATTTGGGAGACCAGCTATTTATGGAATTTGAGAGGAACACTTTCCGTGGCCCTGTTCTAAGCCAATAAGGATCTTCTAGAGGTTTTTCTTCTCTCTCCACTTCTTAAAAAATGTGTGGTTGTGACTGATGTGAACCAACAGAAAGAGAGGTAGACTCTAGTGTTGAACAGTGGGAAAGTTTTTAATCTCTTCACATGAATGTCTGTACAGTTTTAAAAATATTTTTGTAAAAAACCGTTTGGAAAAGGAGCTCGACGTTTCGGATCTGGCGATCCTTCCTCAGGAGCTACAAACAGATGAAGTAAAATTACAGAACAATAAATACATTGATTATACTCAATGTCATTGTACACAAGAAAAAATGCTAAAGGAAAGGAAATAGATTCTCCAGAGAGCTACTGTGGGATATCCTGTAAAGAGATGCAGACCCAAGGTAATTTTTCTCTAGAGTAGGGAGGGAATTGGCGCTGTGGATTTGTTTATCGTAAACAAAACCCCAGGGTATATTGGAACAGAGGCAGGCGGGTGAATTCCACGTAAATACCTCCAGGGAGGGGGCAGTGATGGGTTGAGAATCTTGATACATCATGATCTCTCTTGTGGTTTTAAATCTTTGGATCTTGGGCCAGGGTTTTTGAGATGGGGGGACATGAAATTCACAATTCAAGCTAGCAGCCTTGGAAGCAACGGTGCAGAGGAACTGTGGGTTTTTGGTCTCTGAAAGTTCCCTCCAAACTGGAAAGGCGGGAGAGGTATTTTTGATTAAAAATAAAGACGTTTTAACCTCACCATTTGAGGTTCGTCATTGAGCTTCCAAAGCAAAAAGGGGAAACTTGACTGAGCAAAGTGCAATTTTGGAATCCTCATGGGAGTTTGGAGTGGGGAGAACGAAGGGCCATTTTTAAAAGGGCTCTCTCTGTGCCCCTCTTCCGCTGTCAACTGTGCCCAAAGCACCTCGTGACAGATGTTGAGTCTTTACAGGCAGGCATCCTGACATCTGGAAAACCCGTCGCTTCCAAAACGTGCCGGCGCCTTCGCTTCGTCCGAAACCGGCCAGGCGGTCAATGTCGCGTGAATCCCACCTGATTGGGGGATCGTGTAGGACAGCTTTACCCAAGCCGGGGCTCTCCAGATGTGTCAGACTACAACTGGAGGCCATCAGGTCGGGGAAGATAGATCGAGACTTCAGTACAAAGCCAGAGCCCAAACGAACAGGGCGAAACAAAATGGCGGACCCGGCCTGCACAGATCTGTCGTTCAAGGACGCCCTCTGCGCCGTCAGCTGACCCGCAAGGGCCAATCCCAGCACGCCAGGACCTATAAATCCCCGGCCTGTGAACTTGCCGCTTAGTCTGGGATCTTGTGTGCGGCACGAGGACTGCCTTAGCTCCGTCTCCCTTTTCCTAAGTACCACTTTGGATCTTGGCCCTTGAACACCTGCCTCTGGTTGGTCGGATCGTTGCTGGGAGGTGGGGAGACGTGCATGACATCAACCCCCCCCAAATACCCCCAGCCATAAAAACCCAGAATTGGCATGGCGGAAACATTTCTAGAGATGCCTGTGTCTTTATTATCATTCCTCTCTACTGCCTGCACCCTCTGTAGCTCTTTCCCCTTAATCTTATCTTTTTAAGCCTCTTCATTTTGGCCGCTCTCGTCTCCCGGCCGCCTTTTTGTTTGCTGGCCTGTTTATTGGTAACGGAGAATTGTGCTTTGCTGATTGCCCGGATCCAGGAAAGACCCAATTAACATCCTGCCCGGGCAGGGTTTTATGCTGCCCTTCTGGATCCTGGCATTCTCCTCCCTGAACAACCCCGTAAGCTGGCTGAAGATAAGCTGCCTTTGAAATCACTGATTTTCCAGATGTGGGGGACTGAAGCCAAGAAATTAGAAACCTGCCTAAAGCTTCCTAGTGACTCCGTGGCCTAGGCGAGGTTCGAATGGTCGACACCCAGCTCCTCCGTGCGGTTTTTCCACCATCCCGTGCAGGAGTCGGCTTTTGGCGTCAGATTACAGGTTTTCTGAGAATTCATTTGAAATCAAGTTCCTAGTCCTCATGGCTGCCGCGGCTGCCTGCTCCTCCCACGCCGGTTCCTAATCTTGTTCCTCGTGGCTGTTATTTGAACGGGCAAAGCGCCTGCGTTGATACGGGGCAGGGCAAAAGGAAAAAGAGCCTGTGGTAACAATGGTCCTTTCTAATTCGAGCTCTCGCCAAGTCTCGGGAGGAAAACGTGCCTGCAGGTTAGAATAGGAGGGGGTTCTGAGGCGTCGGAAATCGAACCCGGGCCTTCTGCATGCAGTGCAACTGCTCCTCCGCCTTGATACAGCTCCTTCCTTGGCGGTTGTTTTGTTCCTGCTCCGTAGTGAAAAGTTGAGATAATCCCCGCAGAATGAGGAGAAAACTAAAAGAACTGGGCATGTTTAGTCTGGAGAAGACTGAGGGGAGACATGAGAGCACTCTTCAAATACTTAAAAGGTTGTCACACAGAGGAGGGCCAGGATCTCTTCTCGATCCTCCCAGGGTGCAGGACGTGGAATAATAGGCTCGAGTTAAAGGAAGCCAGATTCTGGCTGGACATCAGGAAAAACTTCCTGACTGTTAGAGCAGTATGACAAAACATCAGGAAAAACGTCCTGGCTGTTAGAGAAGTACGACAGTGGAACCCATGACCTAGGGAGGCAGTGGGCTCTCCCACACAAGAGGCAGCTGGACAGCCATCTGTCAGGGATGCTTTGAGGTGGATTCCTGCACTGAGCAGGGGGTTGGACTGGATGGCCTTAGAGGCCCCTTCCAGCTCAACTGTTCTGATTCTATTAATTAAATTTGGAATTTTGTCCCAAGAGGTCGCACGGAGGCCCAAACCTTCCTTGCTGCTGTTGCTGCTCCACCACCACTCCTTGCAAAGAAGAAAAATATCCCATCGATCAGAAATGACTCTCTGCTCGCTCAGACGCCCCACGCAAAATAAGCGCTCCGGGATTATTGTGATTTGCAGTCGTAGTAATAACATTACTGATCTCCGTTAATCGGAGATAAACCCTAATGCCATTCAGCCATTCTTTGGGGTATTTTGCCTTTGGAATGCCGTCCACCTGGCCTCGACGTCTGGTTTGAGAAACGTAGTGTAGAACGAGTCGCTTATTTTGCTCATATTTATTGTTGGAGTGGACGTGGGTGCCGGTAAACTCAATTAAAAACAGAAAGGCAGTTCATCTGTTCCAAACCCAAGGCAGCTGTTATAGAAGGCAGGGTCAGAAATGCCCCAAATTACTGACCTATTTTACTTTGAAGCTCTTACAAAGTCTTAGAAGAGAGGCGGGGGGGGGGGGGAAACTGTGCAAAAACTGTGAAACTATCCATCAGCGGAGAATCGGTAGTCAGGGGGACGTTTAACAGCCCTGCTGCAAGTTAACACCTCCCTGCTGTTAATATGCATCATAACATTGGGCCTCAGAAGTGCTCACAGGATAACGCGTTTCTAGCCCTCATGGAGCAGAGAACCTGAGTTCGAATTGGCGTCTTTGCCACCGGACTCGAGATTGTAATGGAAACGCACCAGTTTCGTTTATTGATCCACAGCGCCTGACAAAAAACCTTTCTTCACGTGGAAAATGCTGCGGTTAACTCGAAGGCCGACGCGGTCACCGCAGCGTTTAGAAGACCGTTCTAAATGGTCAGGGAAGGCCGTGAGGAAGCAATCGACAGAACGGTATAAACGGCTTAAGAACGACAGACCGGTGTTCTCGAAGAGACGTTAACGAAGCAATTTGAATTGCGATCGTAGGCTCATTAATAAGCTGGGCTGTATTAATGTTGCGAACCGTGGACGAACGTTGTGAAACGCTGAGCGATATATATTCAGCGGTATATAAAGGTTACAAATAAATACAATAAATAAATAAAATGCAACACGATGATAGGCAAAATTCAAACCTACCGGCGCAACGCCCTGGGACGTGGGTCTTCTCCCATTTCCAGTCAAGGCAAAGGTCCCAATTTTCTGGAGTCGAGACGTGCCAGGAGAAGAGGAAATGAGAAATATCCCAGCAGCAGCAGAATTTGGCATTGCCTGTGCCCAGAATATCGTTTCTCAGGGATCCAAGATGGGAGTCGATTCCCGTTCGCTCTTCTGTTATCTTTCGTGTCAATTTCCTCTCCCGAGTCATCCCACCCAAGGCCTCTCCAGGGAAAAATGTCGCGAGGACCCTGTTTTTCTGCCGAGTCTTGCTCTGGTCAGGCCGACATCTGACACATCCACACATATTTTCAGCGCATTCTTCCAAAGCTTCTGAAAATGTTACGATTCCCTGTAAGTCTGCTGCAGCTTCTGTTGTTAGATTCTTCTTAACTATGGTGCATCCTCCTCTTCCTCCTCCTCCTCCTCCTCGTCAGGATTTTATCATCAACGAAGATGCCACGTCCCTTCTTCTAGGTCAGCCAAGCAGTCTGTGCAGAATTGGTGTTTTCCCCGCCATGACAGCCGAAGTGTTCTGTGTGGTTCCCCAAGCCGGACTTAAAACCATAACATGCAGTCACAGAAGAAGGCGTAATATCACTCCAGTGGCTAGAGTATCGGACTGAGAGTCGGGAGATCCGGGTTCGAGTCCCCACTCGGCCACAGTCACGGGCTCTCAGCCCAGCCTACCTCACAGGGTTGTTGTGAAGATAAAATGGAGAGGAGGAGAATTATGTGCCGTGGGTTCCTTGGAGGAAAAAAGGTGGGATATAAATGCAATAATAAATAGATAAATAAAATAAATAATAAACATTAAAGAGGTTGAAGCAGAATAAAACAAGAGTGGACACCCCCACTCTAGAAGAAGCCAGCGCCTCATCTCAAGATGGAAGACTCCTCGAGCACGGGGTGGGTCCAACAGCCTCCGTTTCCCCTTCCAACTCTGCCGTTCCAAGTTATGTACCATGGGGTGCTACGACGGGGAAGGCCCCGTCCGATTTCTCCCTAGTAGACATCGCTTCCACCCATGAAGGAGTCCAGAGCAGGGGCGTCTCTGCTAGATCCGAGGGGGCCGCGGCGTCTCGGGCTGTGATGAGCTCATTCTCACCACGGCAGGGTCGTTTGGTGCCACGTTTGGGTTCTGGCTCGGTGCCATGTAATACACAGGTTACCTCAACGGGTGCTTGGTTGTTCAGCTTCTCCTGGCTTTATCCTTTGTCTGGAGATTAGCCCAGAACCCCCTTGGCCTAAGATCTGTCGTGCCGAAGGAAGGAAACATCCATGGAGTTGTTTGAACGTCACAGTATCTACCTTCCAACTCCAACGTCCCCGGTGTGCTCTGTCGCTTTTCTCTGTTGCATCCCTGCCGTCAAACACGGCTCTCCGGAGGCCTTTGCAACTTGGAGCTCGTGTCTCCGGCGTCCGTTTGTCCCCCGTGGTGGTTTTGCAAACCGGAGAGATGTTTTTACTTTCTAGGCTCTGTAGATTATAAGCGTCTTTGTTTGCTTGCTTTTAAAAAGGAGACTGATCGTGTGATTTGGTTTTCAACGGTCCAGGCGCTTGGATGCATTTTTAAAATCTTGCTGGTTGTGTTTTTATGCTGCATTTGTGCGTGTGTTTCTTTTTAATAGTTCATTCGCCTTTCAGTATACAGTAATACTAAAGATAGTTTCTTAACACTTCGAAAGGAATAGAGCAGCCTTCCTCAACCTGGGGCGCTCCAGATGTGTTGGACTACAACTGGCTGGGGCATTCTGGGAGATGCAGTCCAACACATCTGGGTCGCCCCAGGTTGAGGAAGGCTGGAATAGAGGTAAATAGCACACACACAAAAAGACTCCCAAACTGAATTATCCTTCCATTTCATCAAATTGTTAAAACGTCCATCGCTGCTAAATCACTCATTCTACATTGATTCTATTTTGTTTTGTACTTACACTATGATTGTTTCTTTCTTGGTGGAAAGGTGTAATTAATATATATATATACTTACAATATATTACGGATGAGATAAAATGGATTTTTTTCCCCAGCCTTCTTTAACCTGTTTCTCCCCAGGTGTTTTGGACTGCGATTCCTGGCATTTTTGTCTGTCAGTCATGCTAGTGAGGATGGTTGAGAGTTCAAATCCAAAACAGCTGGAGGAAAGATTAGATAGTTTAATTAATTAATTAATTTGGGGCACAAGGCTATGTGTATTTAGACCTAAAAAGTCATACGATCTGATGCATGTTTTGACTTAAGTCCTACAATGTTTAGACAGGGAAAAGTTCTACAATCCTATGCATGTTCAGACAGGGGGAAAGTCCTATAATCCTATGCATGTTTAGATATAAAAAGTCCTACAATCTGATGCATGTTTTGACTGAAAAAAGTCCCAGCTGTGCTGGCTGGGGAATGCTGTAGGACTTTTTTTTTTCAGTCTAAACATGCATAAGATTGAGCCCTTATAATATTTGTATCTCTTTCCTAGGGGAAAAAGCCTCCCAGAATGGTTTACATTCAATCAGTAAAAGAAAGCGGGCCCCTCTTGCAGGCTTACAGACAAGGAAAAATGAATTTATTTATTTCATTTTCATACCGCCCAATAACCGAAGCTCTCTGGGCGGTTCACAGAAATTAAAACCATAAATATGGATGGGGAAGGAAAAAGTAAAAAAGTTATTTTAAAAAAAATATTTTAGGAGAAGGGCAAAAAAGTTAAACAGGACTTATCTCAGCGTTCCCCAACCAGGTGTCCTCCAGATATTTTGAACTCCAAATCCCATAATTTTTGTCCATTGGCCTTGCTGTGTGGGGCTGATAGGGACTGTAGTCCTAAACAACTGGAGGACCCCAGGTTGGGGATGGCTGAACTCTGGTAGTTAAAACCCCAACATACCCAGAGATGTGCTTTTGGCTGAGGAAGCTAGGAAAAAGTCCTGCACCATCCAGAGATGAATTCCTGTTTTCATCACCTCCAGGCACCCACTGATACCGCCGCCTGAAGCAAGTTTGCTTCGTCCTACTTTGTGACAGGGCCGGGCCTTGCGGCTGCCACTGTCTGCTTTCAGTCTGGCCGCCTAAGGACAGTGTAGGCGAGAGAAGATCCCAGATTCGTAATGGTCCTTCCAGAATATTCTAAGACGCCAGGTGGGAGATTTGGGGAATTCCAGAAACTCTTAAATAGTCTTTCTGGAAGATTCCAAATTGAAGCGTTGAAAGATTCTGGATTTGGAAGTTGCCAAATGGAAGATTCCGGAAGATTCCAAAAGGCCGTTTCCGTCTGACTCCCCACAATCCCCATAGGTGATACCGAAGGCAACTTTGTGGGTACGCGTGCGAGATTTACCGTTGTGAAAGAAAGCGGTTGGTTTTCTTCTCCATCCAGTGACCTCACTTTTCTCCCTACCCAGGTGACTTCGACCTTGAGAAGGTGAAAGAATCCACTTACTTCTTCAGCTGACCTTCGGAGGGGTTGGGTCGGAAGCTGTTTCCTGGAACCCCGTCCACCTCATCCATGCTGCGCTATCTCTGGGGCGACACTTACGGGATGACAGCCGTCACTCCCACGGAACTGGAGCTGCACCGTTTAATCTGGCTGTCCCCATCCTTGCTCTTAGGGGGGGACAAATTCTTTCACCGAGGCCTGGCCAAGGGCGCGGCCCATGATATGGGGAGGCATGTTTTGACTGAGGGTTTTCTGAGGGTGCGTGCTTCTGTGTTAGGGTCACCAAGCGCAGGGACAGCTCTTTTGAGCCCTGGCAATCATGCAAGGGTGAGTCCGAGCAAACGGCGCCACGTGGTGTGCAAAGAGCAGGTTCTGTTGCACCAGTGTTTGAATTAGGTTTCTTTTTGGGGGGGTTTGAAGGCGACGACCCTTAATGAAATCAATCCGCTCGACGCGCTGATCTCTCACCACTCTCTGGTTCTAGCCGAAGGCTCCCTTGTCCCTATCTGCCTTAAAACGGGCGCCATCACGAAGCGTAACAGAGCCATGCTTTCTCTGCTTCCTCTCCCCCCCCCAATAATTTCAGCGCTGGCTGCATTTTTCTTTCCTTGCCTATGTTTAAGCCCAAAAAGCACCGAGAGAAATGTCGTCCCCGGGAGGATACAACGCCGTTGTAACAGGACGCCGTTACCTTTGTCTGCCCATGCCATCCTGGGGTTCTGTCCAATGTGAGGCCTACTTAGAGTAGACCCACTGAAATGAGTGGGACTTAAGTGTGACTGATGTGGTGAACGAGCCCTGGTGGCCCTTTCTGGTTTCCGTGTGACCTCCGTCGGCAGGATCGTGAGAGGCGTAAGGAACGGGTACGGTAGCAGAGTCTGCTGATAAACCTCAGCTCCCTGGTCGAGCCTAGACAGGAATGGCCGTTTACCGGACGAGGGGCCCGGCGTCATTTCCCCGCAAGGAATTTGGCACAAACAGCAGATCCCACCCCCCACAGCGAGATGCAATCTGGCTTCTTTCCTCCCCCCCCCCCTTTTGAAATGAAACGATTTGACAAAGAATTACCATTGCTACTAGAATTTACCGGGATCCGGAGGAACAACCGCTTTCTCCGTTATCAGTAAGTCTGCATCGAATCCAGAATTTCCCCAATGGGGAGTTTGTTTTTCATCATCCACTCTTATTTTTCTTCTGCCCCCCCCCCCCCCCGCTTGTTTTTATGGGGACGGTTAAGTTTTGGCCGAACAGACACCCCCCTGAGGGCCGTTACACGGCTGTAAATAAAACGAACGTTTGAAATCTGTGCATGCCTTTCCGTCGGCCGTGCCCGATTTGCATGCTGCGGGGGAAATAAGCTTAAAGGCTCTTGCAAACCCGAATCTGAGGGAGGAGGCAGGCCGTCGTGTCTCTGGAATGAGTCCCTGCTTGGACTTTCTCGGCAGTCTAATCCGGTCTCTTCTGGCGATCGGGCATTCCTGCTGCCTCTGCGTGGGGCGTGAAAGGATCGTTCGACAGCTCTCGGTGGAGCTAAGCAGCGACTGCAGGGAGGCCCGTCTGTCGCGACTCTGAACGAGTCTCTGCTTTGATTTGCCTCCTTCCAGGCAGGAGAGAGAGGCCCGGAACAGTGAACGCCCTGCGTGTGGGTGGCTCTCTCTTGACTCTTTCACACTGAAAAACTCACCCTGCAGGGGAAGATCTGATCTGTAGCAGCTTCCTATGTCCTTGTGGCTCACCGCTTCTATGACCAGTGCAATTGGTGGCTGGGAGGAAATGGGGTTGTTTAGCTTGGAGAAGAGGAGGCTCAGGGGAGACATGATAAAGGTGTACAAAGTGATGCCTGGTGTGGAGAATGTGGAGAGGGAGACATTTTTCTCCCTCTCTCAAAATACTAGAACCCAACGGGGTCATTATCCCACGAAGCTGGTCGGTGGGAGATTCAGGACAAATAAAAGGAAGGACTTCTTCACACAGCGCAGAGTTAAATTATGGAACTCACTGCCACAAGATGTAGTGATGGCCACCAATCTGGATGGCTTTCAAAGGGGGTTGGATCAATTCCTGGAGGCAAAGGCTATCCATGGCTACTAGCCCTGATGGTTGTGTGCTACCTCCAGTATTCTAGGCAGGAAGCCTGTGTGCACCAGTTGCTGGGGAACATGGGCAGGAGGGTGCTGTTGCACTGTGTCCTGCTTGTTCATCCTTGGTCAGTGGCTGGTTGGCCCCTGTGTGAACAGAGTGCTGGACTAGATGGACCCTTGGTCTGATCCAGCATCAGGGCTCTTCTTAGGTTCTTAGGTTCTTATGACAGCAGCAACCTCACCGGCATTTTTGCTGCACCATACCGGATGACGACGAGTCCATGAGAGGGCAGAAAGTCTAGTGAAGTCCCCCCGCCCATGAGAGCAAAGAAATCTGGGGGTGCGTCAGCGCCAAAGGGCACCATCCCTTTTGGCTTTTCCTTTCGGCTTGGCCGGAGGGTTGAAGGTGTCCCAAGAGAGGCAGTGTGGTGTAGCAGTTAGAGTGTTGGAGTCAGGAGATCTGGGTTCGGGGCTCCACCCGGCCATGAAACCCCACTGGGTGACTTCAGGCCAGTCCCACTCTCAGCCCAGCCTCCCTCGCAGGGTTGTTGTGAGGATAACCTGGAGAAGAGGAGGATTATGTACGCTGCCTTGGGTTCCTTGGAGAACAAAAGGCGAGATATAAATGAAATGTAAACGTAAAGTTCTTTTTGCTCTGCTGTAGCAAGGCCAGGCTTCGTTGAGAGTCAAACCTGGGGGGGGGGGGGGCTTCTGAAAAGCTGTTCTTGGTAGCCGGGGGGGGGGCTTCCCCCCCTCTCTCCATAAACTCAATCTGCCTTTTGCCTCCATTTCTATTATTATTATTTCTTAATGTGTGCTTAACATAACATTAATTCTTAACATGTTTGCTAGAAGGCCATTTAAAACAAAACCGAAACACAACAACAACAACAACAACAACAACAATAATAATAATAATAATATAAAGACAAGAACCTTACAAGCAATAGCACATTAAAACTGCATCCTTTGAAAGGCTAGATTTTTTTTTATTTCACCTTTTTTATTTTACTTTTATTTTACCCCCTTTTCAGAACCTGAATAAGTAGGGGCCAGGTAACTTGGGCAGTGCGTTGCGGGGGGGGGGGCAGGACACACAGGAGAAAAACCTTCCTCACATGCCCAACCAATGGGACTTTTCACACATGCAGCAGTGAACAGCCTAGGTGCCACCTTAAAGGCTTCCGGACACTCTTCAAGGGTAGCCCCATGCAGAGCACATTGCAGTAGTCAATGCGATGGGACCAAGGCGTAGGTAAGTGAAGCGGACAGGCCTTGAAGCGTATAAATGATGCAGCGTGTGCGCCCTTCGAGGCGTTCGTGGGCTGCAACTCCCATCAGCGTACCCGATGGTGCTGGATGATGGGAGCTGATACCCAACGACATCTGGAAGCCCCCCCGCCCTGCGTAAGGCGATACCGGGGCTTAATCGACTTTGAAGCAGCGGAGTTTTATGCTTGGACAGCCGCTAAAATTAGAACACGGCCAATTATCTAGCTGGGATGGAACTGGGTGGTGCTATAATTAGTTTTTTAATACTATTTTATTTATTTCAAAAAAACATTGCTATAGCAGTCCGGTGCTATTTTGCTCTATTTGCTAGGGCAATCTCCCCTGGCCTGGTGACTTTCCGGTGTGTTGGACTACCCCTACTATTATCCTTGTTGTCTGGGGCTCATGGGAGTTGAAGTCAAAAACATCTCTGCCGTGCTAAGCCTGTGGCTTAAACACAATTCAGAAAGGATACCAGTATATTGCTTAATAGTTATCTATCTATCCAAGTTCTTAATATTTCACCACATTTCAACGTGACCCAGAAACGGAACCAGAGGGTGGGGCAGGACTTTGTAGTTGACTTATTGATGAACTGAAATATTTATATCCCGCCTTTTCATCCTAAAATAGATGCCCTGAGCCAATTTAGCGACAATAAAAAACAGCAAACCCGTAAAAGCGGAGATCAAATCGCAGCAGAAGTCGATGTAGGATGTAACTGCTCTTGAAGGATTCGGCATATCCTAAAACAGTGTTCGCCACACCGAAAACTGCTTTATCCTGAGCCAGGCCTATGGGTCTGTTCAGCTTTATAGGTTAAAACCAGTGCCTTGAATTGGGCTCAGAAGCATACAAGCAGCCAATGCAAGCGGCCCAGAGTGGGTCTTGCCAGCTCAGTTTCTGAACAGCCTCCAAGGGCAGCCCCGTGTAGAGTGCATTGCAGCAATCTATCTTGGAGCTCACCAGAGCATCGATGACTGAAGGCGGGCGATCCCTGTCCGGATAGGGGCGTAGCTGGGCCACTAACCAAAGTCGGTAGAAGGCACTCTGTGCCACCTGAAACTCAAAGATGGCTCCAAGCCACAAACCTGCACCTTCCAAGCGGCGTGCAACCCCATCCAGAACAGGTTACACGCCCGCTATCCCTGATGCGCAATCCTTTCACTCGTCCAGAAGGAACCGCTTGCCTGCAGATGTATTCTGGCTCACAAAACGCCGTTCCCTTTCACTGGCCCATCGGGGCTTATTTTTCCTCCGGCGCACATGCGCTCCGAGCCAAAGGCTCCCCCCTCACCACATGCTCAGAGCTGCTCTCGCCGTCCGCACCCAAGTGAGAGGCCCTGTCTTCCTCTCCGTGTCTCTTTCTTGCGCACATGCATCCGCGCTCGCCAGAGCACGCCTTGCCCGTGTGGCTCGTTTTCAGCTGAGCCAAACTGAAACGCGCGCTCGGGGGACAGACGGCCCAAATGAAGGCAGACGGCGGGACGTGCTAGGCAAAGCCAAATAGGTTCGCGGAGAACGCCGATGCAGCTCGAAGACGAATGCACCCTTTTTGCTCTCCTTCCTGCAGTCAGAAAGGACGGGGCAGGAAGGTGGGTGGGGGAGAGGAAGAGATCCAAGATGGAGGTGCCACGAGCCGTTTCGATACCCAACTTTGGACTCGCGAAGAATGACATAATGTGCTTTCCTGCCCACATGGCGGTTTAAAATCCGGTTGCCTTTCACGTCCTGACAAAATGCCTATGCTTCTAGCTGACCAGAACAAATATATCATCTGCTTTTAAAATGAGACATTAGTATGTATGACCCTGTTTGGACGACGCGCTAAAGCCACGGTGGTAAAGCCTTTTGAGCTAAACCTTCTGGCTTACCGTGTCGTGGGAACCGAGCCTAACCATGGTGGCTACATAACCGCGGTTTAAACACGCTCACTAAACATTTACTGTAAAAGGGTGAGCGGCCTAACTGTGGTTTAGCGTGTCGTCTGAACAGGCCCTATATATGTAAGAGAAAGATATTATTTGATTGTGGATTTGTTTGGGGATTTCTCATTTTTCTCTCTCTTCTGTTTTGTGAGAACTCTCGGTTATAAGCAAATAAGGATCTTCTCTTATCATAGAATCATAGAATAGCAGAGTTGGAAGGGGCCTACAAGGCCATCGAGTCCAACCCCCTGCTCAATGCAGGAATCCACCCTAAAGCATCCCTGACAGAGGGTTGTCCAGCTGCCTCTTGAAGGCCTCTAGGGTGGGAGAGCCCACCACCTCACCAAGCAACTGGTTCCATTGTCGTACTGCTCTAACAGTCAGGAAGTTTTTCCTGATGTCTAGCTGGAATCTGGCTTCCTTTAACTTGAGCCCGTTATTCCGTGTCCTGCACTCTGAGAGGATCGAGAAGAGATCCCGGCCCTCCTCTGTGTGAGAACCTTTTAAGGATTTGAAGAGTGCTATCATCCTTATGGAGGTTTATTTCCCACCTACCTCACTCTTTTCTTTTTAAAAATGTTTGATTGTTTTCTGATGTGAGCCAAAACTTTCCCCCAAACTGGAAAGGCAGGAGGGGCATTTTTGATTAAAAATAAGGCCATCGTAACCTCAACATTCGAGGTCGCCTCTCGACCATTTCAGGCCTCTTCCCATTTCGAAATTCCCGGCCAGCATCCATCGTTAAATGCTATTCCGTGTTTAGCGACAGACCTTAAACTTGGCAGGGATGTTTTGCAGGAAAGAAATGGAGACCAAGCCTCAAGAGAAAAGGTGCAGAAAAGGGCAGCTCCAATGACCCAGGGGCTGGAGCAGCTCCCCTAGGAGGGAAGGTGACAACAGGTGGGATTGTTCAGTTTGGAAAGAAAGGAGGCTAAAGGGAGACATGATTAGAGGTGGACAAAATGATGCCGGGGGTGGAGAAGGTGGAGAGGGGGGCATTTTTCTCCCTTGCTCAAAATACTAGAACGCAACGGGGTCATATCCCATGAAGCTGAGTGGTGGGAGATCCAGGACAGATAAAAGAAAGGACTTCTTCACACAGCACAGAGTTAAATTATGGAACTCACAACCACAAGATGTAGTGATGGCCACCAATCTGGACGGCTTCAAAAGGGGGTTGGATCAATTCCTGGAGGAGGAGGAGAAGGCGATCCAGGGCTACTAGCCCTGATGGTTGTGTGCTGCCTCCAGTATCCGAGGCAGTAAGCCTGTGTGCACCAGTTGCTGGGGAACATGGGCGGGAGGGTGCTGTTGCACCATGTCCTGCTTGTTCATCCCTGGCCGACGGCTGCTTGGCCACTGCTAACACAGTGCTGGACTAGATGGACCCTCGGTCTGATCCATCAGCGCTCTTCTGATGTTCTGATGTTGGGACCCAGGACAGCCTCAATCTACAAATCTGCTCCTTCAAGGGGAGTGCAACCTACATTAAAGAAGCCAGGGTAGGTTTTACACTCACAACAACCCTGTGAGGTTGGCAAGGCCTGATTCATCCTGGGTGCTTCATAGCTGCGTGAGCATTTGAACTCTGCAGTCCTAGTCCTATATTCTAACTCAGGGGTGTCGCGTCTCAAATCTGCAGCCCAAATCCTCATTCTCTGCCCCCCCCCCTCCAATCTTTTGCTGATGTCCCGGCTTCTGAGCGCTCTCCTAACGCCTAGGTACCGGTGGACAACTAAAATATGCTATTTTTTGTCACCGCCCTTCCAAGTGAAATATCAGCAATAAATGTTAATGCAACTGGATGTTCTCCCAGAAGAAATTATCATGTTCGCCGCCTAAGATTGCTTTAAACCCCTGCCTTTTTTTAATGCCAAATTCTGAAAAACGGCTTCGCATTTGCATTTCAAATCAGGCTGGTCTACATCTCGGGCCCCGAGTATTATGGGCTGTGACACTAATGCGATTTTCACTAGTTGTCTGTCTTCAGGCCGGCCGGCCGGCTAAATTGGGAGAGGGAGAACGGGGTGCAATTTTGGGACAACGTTGGCTGCGGTTCTGGGCCGGAGGAGAGCGGCCCGGTTAGTGGCTTTTGGGGATCACGCTCTGTTTGACCACAGCGGCTCGGGGGTTGCCTACAGATGGCCTGTATACCCCGCCGTGGCTGTGCGCCGCCGCCGCCCCACTTATATAACACAGCTGCCAACTCGCAGACACACCGGGCTCTTCCCCTGACCCCGGAAACAGTGCTTTTTCACAGCGTTGTTTGACTGTGACTTTTTCAGCTGCTCTGAGATCACCACGTTGCTTCTTCGCCTGCCCGTGGCGGCCTCGCTTTGGGTTACGGAAGCAGCTTTTCCACTTCCCTGGCTCCTTCCTCCTACGGTTCCTTCCTCTCCTCTGCCTCCCTTCCTCTTGACTGCCTTCCCCCTTCCTTGTGACCGGTCCCCCCTCCTTTTCCCTGGCCTTCCTTCTCTCCTATCTTCTAGCCCTTCTGCTGCCTCGTCTTTCCCTGCCTTTTCTCCTGACCTTCCTTGTCATTTCATCGAATCCTAGAACAGTGGAGCTGGAAGGGGCCGCTAAGGCCATCGAGTCCAACCCCCTGCTCAGTGCAGGAATCCACCCTAAAGCATTTCCTTGCCTCCCTTCCTTGTGACCTTCCCTCGCCTTTCCCCTCCTGCCTGTCTGCTCCCTCCCCTCCCGGTGTCCTTCCCTCCCTCCTGACCTTCCCTCTCCTTCCCTCCCTCTTGGCCTGGCTGCTCCCCTTCCCCTTCCCTCCTGACCTTCCCTCGCCTCCCGGCTTCCCCCTCCCTCCTTCCCTCTTGACCTTCTTCCCCACTTCCTCGCCTCCTCCCTCCCCCCTCCCTCCCCCCTCCCCCGGGCCTCTGGGCTCCTCCTCCTCCTTCTCCTCCTCCGCGGCCGCAGCAGCAGCAGCAGCGGCAGCAGCAGCAAGAGCATCCTCCGTAGCCGCCGCCGCCGCATCCTCCAGCCCGGGGCCGGCGGGGGCTTGGGGCGGGTGGGTGGCAGCCATGCGCACGGGAGGCGGCGGCGGCGGCGGGGGCGCGTCGAGCCCGGCGGGGCAGCCGGGGGCGTCGTCGGCGTCCGAGAGCTCCCTGGGCTCGGCGCTGCGCCGGGGCGGCTGCAGCAGCAGCGGCGGGGGCAGCATGGGCTCCCGGGCGGCCAAGGGCGGCTCGCCCAACGGCGAGTGCCGGCGCGCGGGGGACGAAGGGCCGCCGCCGCCGCCGCCCAAGGTCTCCTTCTCGTGCGACGCCGACGCGCCCAAGGCGGCCGAGGAGGGCGAGGCGGCGGCGGCGGGGGGCCCGGAGCCCGGCGGGGCCACCGCGGAGGAGGCGGCGGCGGCGGCGCGGGGCGGCCAGGCCACCTTCATGCAGCGCCAGTTCAGCGCCATGCTCCAGCCGGGCGTCAACAAGTTCTCGCTGCGGATGTTCGGCTCGCAGAAGGCGGTGGAGCGCGAGCAGGAGCGCGTCAAGTCGGCCGGCGCCTGGATCATCCACCCCTACAGCGACTTCAGGTGAGCGGCGGCCGGGCGGGGCGGGGCGCGCTCCTCTTCGTCCTCCTCCTCCTCTTCGTCCTCCTCCTCTTCTTTCTCCTCCTCCTTCAGGCTTCTTCTCCGCCTTTCCCCGCCCCCTCCTCTCCAAAGCGAGGTAGATCCGGGGTAGCTACCTCTGGAGGGAGAGGGGTGAGATGCGTGCGGCTAGTCCCTAAGGCCGGTTCAGGTTTCCCCTCCCTTCCCGTTCTGTGTCCCCAAAGGGAGATAGATCCGGGGTAGCTACCACTGGAGAGCAAGGGAGAGGGGGAGAGATGCGTGCGGCCAGACACTATGGCCATTCCTCTCCCTTCCCATATTCCCCCCCCCCCGCCTCCACAGATCTGGCGGAACTACCTCTGAATAACACGCGAGAAGGGGAGATGTGTGTAGCTGGACTCTTCGGCCATTTCAGGTTTCCTCCCCCTCCCTTTAGGGAGGGAGAGAGATCCGGGGTAGCTACCTCTGGAGAGTGACGGAGCCATTTCCCTTTCCAGAGGAAGAGAGATCTGGGGTAACTACCTCTGGAGAGTGACCCCGAGAGTGAGGCGGTAGCAGCTAGTCCCACAATGATTTCAGGCAACCGGGTGTGTGTGTGTGTTCTTGCCTGCTCCCCCACCACCACCACACAGCGGGCATAGAAGGGAGAGCGATCTGGGGTAACTACCTCTAGATTGGGGCAGGAAGGGCGAGGCACTGGGAGTGACGGAGAGGCGCTGGTCTCCATGCACCTACTGGCTGTTCCAGGCAGTCTTGAACAAATAGGCGAGGAGGTGGGTTTCCCTGAGCGCACGGGAAGTAGGCAGGCAGGCAGGCAGGGAGATCCAGGGTAACTACCTTGGGGTAATGACAGGGAGGCTGACATAATGGCAGCAATACAGCAATGTCAGGTGAGCTGAATCACAGCGGGTGGAGGGAAGACAGGGTAACTACTTTGGGGTAGTGATAGAGGCAGTGAGGCGCCCACAGCCGTTTCGGACATGAGGAGGCAAAGGTTTCTTCTCTCCCCCCCCCCCCCCCGTATCCCCTCTCCATATGGGCATGAGAGGGACGGGAAGGACATCTGGGTTAACTACCTCTGGATAGCGATGGAAAGCGTTAGGCTCCACCAGCCAGCCTGGGATCGATTTCACGTCGTCTCAGGCAAGTGCGTGAAGGAGAGAATTTCTATGGGGGTGGTTGGTGGTGAGGGGGGGGATGAAGGAGCAAGATCCGAGGTAACTACCTCAGTGGAGTGACAGGGAGGGTGACGTACTGGCAGCCAGGTGGAATGTTTTCCTCTCCCCTAGATAGATCTACCTCCGGATGGTGACAAAGAAGGTTACGTCCTGCTAAGCAGCTCTACAGTAATTTCAGGGGGTGGGGGAGAAGTCCTGTCCCATCCCTTTGGAGACATGGAAGCGCGGTAAATCCGGGGTGGAAAGTGAGGTTGGCAAATCAAGGTAACTACCTCCGATGGGAGGCTATGTCACCGCAGCTGCTTTTGCCGTGATTTCCGGCAAAATGGGAGCTCCCATTGTAGAGGGCAATGTGAGGTAACTACCACTGAAGTGTTGACGGAGAGGGAGGTGCC
The DNA here is from genome assembly GCF_023053635.1 of Elgaria multicarinata webbii. Classification (NCBI taxonomy): domain Eukaryota; kingdom Metazoa; phylum Chordata; class Lepidosauria; order Squamata; family Anguidae; genus Elgaria; species Elgaria multicarinata. The sequence goes on along the minus strand of NC_086193.1, from coordinate 11,852,254 downwards.
AGCAAAGCAGCCCTACAGTGATTGGGGGCAAGGTAAAAGAAATCCGAGGTAATGATGGAGAGGAATATAATATATTCATTATCTAACTGTGTAGCAAGTTTGGGGTGAAGCCAAATGCCCGGAAAGGAGAGGGTGAAAGAGAGTTTGCGGTCCAACAGAACTACCTCGGGAGTAGTGAAACGAAGCGATGTTTATCCGAGGTAACTCGTTCAGAGGTAGCGATGCTTTAATTCTTATGTATTTATTTGTGATATTTAAATACCGCGAAATGTACTAAAAGCCCCCAAGTGATCATGATGAAGAATTCTGGAGGAAGAGAAAAGATGGGGAGATGGTTAATGGGAGGTAAACTACCTTGCGGGGGTGATGGGGAAAGGTAGCCGTGCAAAATAAACTACCTCTCGGGGGTAGAAAGCGTAAATGTATGTCGGCGTTCACCTCAGAGCAGGGATTCTGATGCTGTTTCCCCAAAACTGGCCTGGTGCAGCTGCATAAAGCCTCTGGATCAAAGGGAATGCTAGGCCCATTTTACAGATTAGGAACACCGAGGCATAGAATCATAGAAAAGTAGAGTTGGAAGGGGCCTATAAGGCCATCGAGTCCAACCCCCTGAGCCATCTGCTGTCGAGAGAGATCCCTTCCCCCTCTTTAAACTTGTAGTTTTACTTGCTGTTGTTAAACTGTTGGAAATTGGGGGGGGGGGTTGCCCTTGCTTTGCTATGGCAAAGCACCCTGTAATTTTTTGCGATTCTCCAGAGAGCTACTATGGGATATCCTGTAAAGGGATGCAGGCTTGATGACCCAATTTTTCTCTAGAGTAGGGAGGGAATTAGCGCTGTGGATTTGTTTATCGACCGTAAATGAATATATACCCAGGGTATATTGGAACAGAGGCAGGCGGGTGAATTCCACGTAAATATCTCCGGGGAGGGGTCAGTAATGGGTCTCTTGTGAATTTAGATCTTTGGATCTTGGCCTGGGTTTTTTGAGATGGGGGGGGGGACATGAAATTCACAATTCAAGCTAGCAGCCTTGGAAGCACCAGTGCAGAGGAACTCTGAGTTTTTGGTCTCCTCTGCGTATTTACTCGTAAGTAAGCATTCCCTCCAACCCCCTACGTTCAACGGCGCTTACTCCCAAGTAAGCGACTTTAGGATCGCAGTGCTGGATTGTCCAGGAGAATCTGGTTCGTTGGTTATGACCAGCCGTCCGCCGGTTGTGTCGGGCTACAACTCCCATCATCCCCAGGCAGTTGTAGATGGGAGTTGTAGTCTGGCACAACCGGGGTGGGGTGGGCAGGTCGTGGGAAGCCTGGTTTATTTATACCCATTTGCAATTTTAGCAGAGGGAATGTTCTCTAGTGGTTAAAGGCGACTAAAGGTGGGGGCAGACCGGGTGGAGGCAGATTGGGGTAATAATTCATCCTTTTGCAATGATTAAAGCAATTCTGGAGAACTTTTTGTGTGTGTGTGTGTTTGTGGGAGGCTACTGAAGTGTGTGTGGTTTTAAATGACTTTGCAGAAATGTCAGTTAACCCCAGAAGGATTGGGGGGTAACCTCCTTCTATTTCAGACGACCCCAGAGTTTGTAGGTTCAGCGGGCAGAGATCTGATAATGTGGGGGCAACCCTCCAGGGTGGTCATCAATTAGGGGGCCCTGGAGGTGAGGTCCTCAATCCTCTCTTTAGCAATTCCAGGCCACAATCCTATGCTCACGCTGTTTATTGATATATTTATTATATTTATTTGTATTCCGCATTTTTACCCATACTGGGACACAAGGCGGCTTTACAAAATTAAAACATATACTGTTAAAGCACATAAATCGAACTATACAACAGTTTAAAAATGTAATTCCATCCTCTATAGTAGTAAAGCATTTAAAAGATTAAAAGACAAATGTCAGATTTAAATAATAATAATAATAATCCAGCGCTTTCCCAGGCGTAGGCTCCATTGAATGCAACAGGGCTTCTCGCTAGGCCTGGATGGGGACGTCGAATTACCGAGCATGGGAAAATTAATCCTGGGGGTAGCGGGTGATACAGGGCTCACCTATGAAGCCATGTCGAGTTACCCTAGGCAAGTAGGTTCACGCAATTCTACCATATGGAAAAATCCACTCACCAGCTCAGTGCTTTCTGCTGCTTAATTCTACCCCTGAGGTTTGTTGAGATTTTGCATTGGGATGAGGGAATGTGTTGTTGATTTAGACCCATGGCAAGATTTTGGGGGGGGTCCCCCATAAGTAACACGGGAGGGGGAGCGAGAGAGAGAGAGTTATTCCTGCCTCTGCAGTAATTTGGGGGGAGCCCTGAAAGTTTGTAATAGATTCAACGCCAGACTTTTCTACCTTGGGGTTTATAGTAGTGGGTGGTAAGCATGTGAGAACACTGCTTTGCAGAGGTTTGAAGTATTCCTTAGGTTAGTGGGGGGCACCGTAGCTCAGAGGCAGGGCAGGGGATCCCGGGTTCAAATCCCACCACGTCCCATTGAAAAAGGATCTGAGATCAGGTGTTGGGACTCAGAGGCCTGGCCTAGACGGAGGGCTAATCCTGCCAGATATACAGTAGGCTTTTGTGGCTCCTGTTCTAACCAGTATTTTATTCGGGACAATGAGGACTAGCACCTTGCTTTATTTGTAGGCAACAGACTGTAATTCAGGGGTGGAGCTCCCTCTGTTCCGTTGATCTCGGCTAGTCCTTTGGGGACCCAAATCCACTCGCTTGCCCCGCAGCGATGGCAAATATGACACCCTTTTTACCAAATAGAAAAAGTTAATATTGCATAAAAATCGATCAACCACCCGGCCTGTATTCGTAGCTAAGCTAAATTTATCCCGGTAGCAGGGTGTGTGTGTGTGTGTGTGTGTGTGTGTGTGTGTGTGTGTGTGACAATGTCTATCATCCTCAGCCAATTGGGAGTTGTAGTCCGAGATAAATAGAGCGTGCCGGCTTGCTGGAATCTCTTGTGCTAGGATTCGAAATGGCATAAATTATCGGTACTCTGGAGTTTGTAGAGTTGTTTGTTTATTGCAAGGGGAAGGGGATGACCCCCCCTCATTGACATCCCCGGGGGGGGGGGGTCTGGCACAAAGAGAGACAGGGCTCACTCCGTCCTTTCTTGTGCTTCAAAGTTTTAAAGATAACTTGGGTCAAGATGGGATCCGGCATTTCAACTGTCTGTGCTTTTGGGGTGCAGAGTTGTCCCTCACCTCTCCATCTTCAGAGCATCTTCAGGTGGGGGTCAGGGCAGTTGTGGGTTTTACAAGAGTGGGAATTGAGTAGGGGGGGGCGTGGCAGGCAATACCGTCCTCTAAGAAACCTTCAGGATTTGGGGCAGAGGTGGTGGTGGAAATTAGGGGGGGGGGAGTTTTTTTGGGGGGAGGGGTGTCTCCTGGCACCTTTCACATCCCTTAGGCAGGGCTCCCATCTGAATGCGAAAAATTGTGTTTTTTTATTTTTTATTTTTGCGTCATTTCTTTAAAAGGGGAGGGGTCCCCCAAAGGCAGCGTGATTTCTCTTCCCCTCAACAAAGAGGCGAAATGGGGCGGGGGGGGCTTCTGTCTCCCCCGAGGATTTGCCGAAAGCGGCTTGATATTCCTAGGTCTACTCAGAGGGCACCTTGAGATGCGTGCAGGGAAGACGCCGGTTGAGATCATATTGGAAAATCTAGTGATTCGTTCTGCTCCGCCCCCCCATCTCTCTCTCTCTCTCTCTCTCCCCCCTGATTATTAATTGCCCCCCTTTTCTGAACCGTTCAACCTCCCTCTCTTTTGAAGATAGATCTAGAAGGCCCCTTCCTGGAGGGAGAGAAAATCTAAGTCTGATCTTTTGCTCTCCATCCTTGGTCCGTCCATCCGTCTGTGTGTGTGTGTGTGTGTGTGTGTGTGTGTGTAATTAATAATAATAATAAATAGTAATGCTCATCCTGTTGCAAAGCAAACCAGGAACTCAGGGTAGCTGGCATCTCTGTGTTTTTTTTTGGCGGGGGGGTCGTGGGATGAGGCATAACTGCAAAAACACAGACCCACCTTTTCTTGCATCCTTAAATGATGCTAAAGTGGTGACGGGTAGATTCCATGTGCTGTGTGTGTGTTTTTTTTGCGGGGGGAACTAATGAAGATATAACTCTCCCTGTTGTAGAGCAAAACAGGAACTGGGGGTGTGTGTGCTGGTAGCTCTGTGATATTTTTGGGCGGGGGGGGAGGGAGAGAAATGGCACAGAACTGCAAAAAAACAAACCCCACCTTTCTTCGCCTTTGTAAATGATGCTGAACTGATGACGGACGGATCCCATGTGCTGTGTGTGGAGAATCTAACCATAACATAATTCGTCATGTTGCAAAGCAAATCAGGAACGGGTGCTTTGGGGGGGTGGGGAGCGGTTGCTGGCAGGACTGTGGGTTTTTGTGGGGGGGGGGAAGGAGGGGAGAAATGGGAGTGACCGCAAACGTAGAAACATGGATCCATCTTTCTTTGCGTCCTTCAATGCTGTGAATGTGGTGACGGGCGGATTCTGTGTGTCCTCTGTGTGTGTGTGTGTGTATCGCTTCGGACGGCGATGGGGTATGATTCGTGGCATGGAAACGTTGTCCGTTTCCTGCGGATGCTGTAGCGGACGCGTGGCGAAGCGTTCTGTCAATGTCACCGTTATCTCGGTGGGTTTCCTTCGCTGCTCCTTCTGCCACTGCAGGGGTCCTCTTCCTCTCCCCCCCTCTGCCCCCTCCCGCCCTGCTTCTCAAGGGAGTTCATAAACCCGACTGTGCGTGCTTTGAATTCTGGAAGCCGTAGCAGCGCCGTTGCAGGCCTGGGGGGAGGCGGGGCGGAGAGGCTGCGCGGCCCACCTCTTGGTTCCTCGGCTGCTTAGAAACGGTTCTGGTCTCTCTGGAGTCGGTTTGGGAAGGAGGCTTCCATGAGGCGTATTTCTGTGTTGCACGGCCTGGAGAGAGGCGGGTTCCCGCTGCTCTGCTGCGACCTTATTGAATGACCTTGGGCATCAGCAACCAACCTTGCAGGGTTGTTGTGCGGGAGGCGGTTGATTGCTCAGGGACAAAATGCTGAACCAAATAAGCCTTTGGCCGGATTCAGCAGGATTCTAATGTACTGAAAGGACAGGCTGGATATAATCATCATCATCATCATCATCATCATCATCATCATCATCGTCTATTGTGCGGTTACCTATCTACTATTCTTTGTACGGTCTTACCTTTTATGTTCACTGCGTTGAAATTTGAATAGATAAATATTATTATTACCTCCAGTGCTAAAGCCCCCCCCCACTCTAATTCCAGTTTGGTTCCTTGATTCTGATGGCAGGGCACTCTGCACCGGCTCAGGAGCCCTATTCTTTCGTATGATGTAAACCCTTACATCATACGAAAAGCCAAATCAAGAGGATTTGGAGATGTTAACGTTGAGACTCGCTCAGCCTTCCAAAACCTAGCGTCTTCCAGATGTGTTGGACTACACCTCCCAGCATCCCCAGCCAGCTGGCTGGGGATGCTGGGAGGTGTAGTCCAACACATCTGGAGGTTGTTAAGTTCGGCACACAGCCAGGCTAGCCGGGTTCCTTTCTCCAGATCTCAGTCTTCCAGATTTAGATCTGTAAAATGGGCGTAAGTTCAGGACAGGGACGGAGCAACCTCTCAAGGTGGTTGAGATTAAATGAGAAAAAGATGGACTGATTGGGTGTCGCATTTCCGTTTATTAATCACTCCCCTCCCCGTCTCTAAATCTAGGTACATGCTGTTTTCGTGCGGCCTGCCTCTTACATCGGTGTATCGAATGACCACCATAAATGTTTAAATTATTAAAATTACTATTATTATAATTTATTTCATTTCGCTTCACTGCTGAAGCTCTCTGAGCAGTTTACAACAATTAACACACACCCTGAAATCAGTGACCGATGGCTGTGCGTGGTTGATTTTCCATGAATATGCAATATAAATCTAATATACTAACTCAATCTCGACTTATCCTATCGGCCTTTCTCAAATCTGGCACCTACTGGATGGGTCGGACTACAATTCCCATCATCCCAGGGAGCCGTGCTGCCTGGGGATGATGGTTTTGTAGTCTAACACGCCTGAGAAGGCCGCCCATGACGAAGAGCGAATTGATCCGTTGCAAAACCGGCGCTGTCCATGCATGGGAGCAGAGTTGTCGGCCGGAGGAACCCCGACGTTTGCTGACAACTCCCCGAAAAATGAAAATGAAGAAAACCTCAAAGGAACCCCCCCCCCAAATTTATTCTCTGTGGAGTGCTGGCTGTTTTGGGGGTGGGGATGCAAAACTCAGGGAGAAGCTGGAACCCTGAACTGGAGCGCTCTGCTTTCCAACGTTTTGCCGCGCTTGTCAGAATCTAAAGCATGCTGTATAAGAGCCTTCCTTGTCCTGGTGCCTGATGTTTTGGACTTCAACTCCCAACCTTCCTAGCCATTGCCCATGAGGTCTATGGCTGATGGGAGTTGAAATCCAGAGCACCTGGAGGGGGGCAGGTAAGGGAAGGACGGACAAGAACGTTGAGTGTTTTGCATGACAGCAGTGAAAGCAACCTGCTTCGGGGTGTTGTGAGGACACTGGCGTTTGGATCCGGCCAAAGAGTCAGCCTGATTGGGCATTCTGAGTCTCACGGTGGCCAGCTTGCAGGAAGCCCTCAGCAAGGGTCTCTGGACTCCATTTCCCATCATCCTTGGAGCCCCCAGCAAGGGAGCGCCCCCGCCCCTCCGAACCATCGCTCCCCTTGCCAAACAGCTCCAAACATCAAGGAGTTTCCCCTAATGTTCAACCAAAATCTGCCCTCCTGTAATGTAACCCCTTTAAAATCCATTCTGGCTTGAAGACATTGAGTGCAGGAGGGGGACACCACGGAGGTTCCCTGTAGAACCCGTCCCTTGAGTACTTGTATTTTATTTTTAATTTTATTTTACGGTGGGTTGAGAGTCTCCGGGAAGTTGGAGGGGGGAGGGGCAATCAGGGCGGACCCTAGGCTGAACAAGTCCAGATCCGTAGTTTTGCTGACGACCCTCTCCACGAAGGCTCCTTCTCTCTCAACTTTCACCATTTCAACAGGCTGAAAGACGGTTTTTTCCCCCTCTTCCCTCCACACCTTGTTTTCCTTGCATGTCGTGCCTTTTTTCATTGTTGGGTGGGCGGGGACCGTCTTCTTTTGCGGCCCCATGCATGATCTGCAATTAACCTGTGGACTTCACCGCCCCCAGATGGGGCGACGTTCATGAAAAGAACGTTGTGGAGGCCTCTTGAAGGTTGCTAACCGTGCTAGGTGCATGGAGCTTCTAGGTGTAGTCGCAGACTATCTCTGAGTACCAAGGGCCTCAAACCCCTTTCAGCCCAATCCAGCAAGGCGGCTCCTCCTGCCTTTTTAAAATTCTCCTTGCGTTGCCATGCGGGCGGGGTGCTAGTCCCTGCCGTCTCTGGCGCCATCAAAACGAGGGGGGAATTTTGGTGTGCTGCAGTGCTTCGCAGTGGGGGGCAGGGACGAAAACAGTCTGCGGCGTGTCCTCAGTTGATCTCGCTCTTGATACCTCTACAGTTGAATTACGAATGACTCTTTCCCCGTAGCTCTGAAGGCCGGCGTTTTATTGTGTCGGTAGAGACACGGCCAACCTGTCTCTCGGGGCGTTAGCGCGGCACAATGCAAAGGAGGCCAGATTCGGGGTCGCGCTTCGGGCCGGAACGAAGCTTTGAGAATTCATTGGAAGCCTGGCTGATTTAAAACGGACATTCCCCAGAGGCCTTTGACTTTCTCCCCAATTTTATCACGGCCGCTGTTTTGCTTTAGATAGATCCATTTTATTACAGTCTTTGATCAGTACCATTATGTGTAGAATCCTTACACTCAACATGCACAGTTATACAGCGCCCCCATCAACATGAGCCCAGAGCCCGGTGGAATAGTCCGATTTTACTAAAAGTCTGCGGCAAGCGCTAGCCGCTGCACGAAACCGGGCCGCCTTGTCTGTAGTCTGAGAGTCCCAACTGTTTTGGGAGTTTGGGAGCAGGGAATCGTGCAGAGAGGCGACAGGGGCCTCAACCAAGGTTCGTTTCCTTGCTTCTCTGCAGCCTCCTTGGTGTGTCGCTGCTCCAAGCCCACAGGAGGTTTTCGAGACCAGGCATGCGCGTTTCCAGCACATCTTGACGGTTCTCTTGCAAGCTGCAGGCGGACGCTCTCAGGAGCAAATCTAGCCGCCTGACTCTTGTCCCACATGCCATTTTGCAGAGTTGTTGTGTCGCTCTTTTGGGAAGATGGGCCTACCTTACAGGGCTGTTGCACGGGTCATGGGGGCCACAGCTGCATTCGGACATGACGAGAAGCTGAATTGGCTGAGAATTTCGTCGTGGTTTTGTGCAGGCAGAAGCGGGTAAACGTAACGGAAACAAACGGCTGCCGAGGTACTTAAGAGATTCGGGACCCAGGCCCGAATTTGCCCAATATCTGCATATGTTTGTGTAGGTTTGTAAATGCGGATTTAGAAAGAAATCCGAGGCTTTATTTCAGCTTCACAGGTGGCAAAACAAGCCAATTAATCTCCCATCCGGTTCATTTCAGATAAAAGAAATCTCTATAAAAGGGGAAGCTATGGGGCGGGGGAAGGTTGCATCATGTGGGGTGGGGAGAATTAACCCTTCCTTCCCCAGCACTGTGAGGGATACTACACACCTTGGCACAATGGAGACTCGGAGCCTGGGGAAATAGATTTGGAGGCCTGAGGAAATAGATACGGGGATCGCGGAAGTGGATTCGGGGGACCGGGGAAATGGATTCAGGGATGGGGGAAATGGAAAGCCGACTTCAAAGCCTAGCTTCAGATTCTAATTTGTTCAGAGAGCAGCAAACACGGAATCTGGATCCTGACGTAACGGGAAGCGTTTGCTTCGTCTTTCATTTCTGGCTCGTTTAGCCATCCCACTGGTGAGAGGAGCCAAGAGGAGGTGATCGGACACGAAGCGTGCTTACTCGTGAGCAATAAGCCACACTTTTAAGCAATCCCAGCTTTGTGTTAGCGTCCGAACGTGGCCGAGGCCGACGCGCCATCCCAGGGGGGGAAATACTTCCCTCCTCTGCGGTTGGAGCATTATGATGGAGCCATCATTAAATGATGAATGCCTGCCTCTTCTCCCAACCTTTCCTGAAATCGGATCAGCGTAATGGAATCTCTATCTGCTCTCCCCCTCCCCCTTCCTACTGTTAAGATAAAAAGCAATTTAACATAAAAATCATTTAGCATCTGCCTCCCGCAGTCGCTTTTCAGAATCTGGCCAATGAGCGGCTGGCGAGCCCTCGGCGTGGAAGGAACGAAACGCAACCGTTGCTCATGCGCAAATGACGTGGCAGGGAGGGCGCCGTGCTTAGAGGAATTGAAGTTCCCATAAAATAGTGCAGGTTTGAATATGAAATATGGAATGATTAGGAAGCAACAGAGGACCAGTAGCCTCATCTTATTATGAGCTGTAAATCCAATTTAAAGGGAATCGGGAGAGAGGGGGTGGATTATAACTTGCAGATTTGCTCAGGTTAATTCACATCACTTCGTTGTGCATGTTGTGTTTCTTTTGACCCCCCCCTCCATTTCTTTTGGATTTGCAGGTTTTTTTAAATAACTTTGCATGGTGAGGGACAATTGTATCGTTGATACGGTATATGCCCTTAAACACGGGGAATATTCACACAGCGCTATGGAACTCGCTACCACAAGATGTAGTGACGGCCACCCGTTTGGATGGCTTGAAAAGGGAGTTGGATCAATTCCTGGAGGAGGCGAAGGCGATCTGTGGCTACTAGCCCTGATGGCTCTGTGCCACCTCCCAGTATTCGAGGCAGTAAGCCTGTGGGCACCAGTTGCTGGGGAACATGGGTGGGAGGGTGCTGTTGCATTCATGTCCTGCTTGTTCATCCCTGGCCAATGGCTGGTTGTCCACTGTGTGAACAGAGTGCTGGACTACATAGACCCTTGGTCTGATCCAGCATCAGGGCCCTTCTGATGTTCTAGCGAGAACTGGACGGCCGTTTGTCAGGAATGCTTTGAACGGGATTCCTGCACTGTGCAGGAGCGGATGGGTGTGTTCAACGACCCCTTCTAATCCCAGATGAGTCGGACTGGGACCCCCAGTTTGGCCCACAGGTCTAAAGTTCTCTTTTCCTGCTCTAGTTGCAGAACTCACAGGAGGAAGAGCTCACTATCCCATTGGCAATCTGCTCTTCCTATCAAGGTGTTTCTCCTAATGTTCAGCCCAAATCTACCCTCCTGTAACTTAAGGCCGTGAGATCGAGCCCTCCCCTGTGGGACAGCAAGAGTCTTTGCCCCCTTCCATGCAGGGATTTGAAAAGGGCTACCCCTTCACCCACTTTGTCGCCTTGGCTGAGTCCTAAACCAAAATGTTTCTGTATTAGAGCAGCAAAATCCAGCTGTGCTCAGCACACGAACATCCTTTTGCCTCAATCCGCGGAGCACTTTTTTTGGGGGGGGGGAGTTGCAATTTAGAAATGACGGGAAAGATGACCGTTTTATGGGAATGAACAAACACACGGTGATTTAAAAAATATGTTAAGAAAACTGGTGGGTTTGGACTGGCGTCTAAACGAGCGTTTGATTGGCTGGTATGTGCCTCCGCCGAACAAATTGCAAAGCCAGGCTTCCCGTAGCGGGTGAAATAATCTTCTGTGACTACTTCCGTTTTAAATGTTTTTTCTGTCTCTGCCCTCCGTCTGATGCCTGTTATCACTCCCTGGTTAATTGTAGTTCGCGCCCCTTAATCGGCAAGCAGACAGAGGGTGGGAAATGGGTTTTTCTCCACCTGCTCAGAAGTTTCTGGTCTTCGGTGAGCGGCCAAGTTTTCCCAGCATGGCTTTAGCCATCCGTTAAGGTGCGCCCCTTATATTCTTGTCTTGGGGCTTTTGCCCGCAAGCGTCTTCGCCCCACGACGGTTCAGGACAGGGGGTGCAGAATCGGCCCTGGTTAGGCCTCATCTAGGGTACTGTGTCCAGTTCTGGGCTCCACAATTCAAGAAGGATGCAGACAAGCTGGAGCGTTTCAGAAGAGGGCAACCAGGATGATCAGGGGTCTAGAAACAAAGCCCTATGAAGAGAGACTGAAAGAACTGGGCCTGTTTAGCCTGGAGAAGAGAAGATTGAGGGGAGACATGATAGCACTCCTCAAATACTTGAAAGGTTGTCACACAGAGGAGGGCCAGGATCTCTTCTCGATCCTCCCAGAGTGCAGGACACGGAATAACGGGCACAAGTTAAAGGAAGCCAGATTCCAGCTGGACATCAGGAAAAGCGTCCTGACTGTTAGAGCAGTACGACAATGGAATCAGTTGCTGCTGAGGTGGTGGGCTCTCCCGCACTAGAGGCCTTCAAGAGGCAGCTGGACAACCATCTGTCAGGGATGCTTTAGGGTGGATTCCTGCACTGAGCAGGGGGTTGGACTCGATGGCCTTGTAGGCCCCTTCCAACTCTGCTATTCTATGATTCTATGATTGTATGAATCTGCCGGATCCTTTAACGCCTTTGAGTATTGTCGTGTCTCTGCCTGCCGAAACGAAATCCCTCTCCGAAAGCCGAGATCCTGGCTGTAAGAACTTCAAGCCAAAATATGCCAGTGTTTGTTTGTTTTTAAATTTATTTGCATTTCTATACCACCCCCTAGCTAACGCTCCTTGGGCGGTTTACATAAGATTAAAACAATTAAAAGCAACGTACAGAATTTAAAACCACAAAAACAAGTAACCTACTTAGAAAACCTACATCTGAAAACAACTATAAACAACTTTAAGCTATGAACCTAAAAACAGATCCAGGATCCCTGAAGCTCATCACATATTGCTAAGTGCCTGGGAGAAGAGAAAAGTTTTACCCTGGCGCCGAAAAGACAGCAATGTGGGCGCCAGGCGGGCCTCGTCAGGGAGATCGTTCCGTAATTGAGGGGCCACCACAGAGAAGGCCCTGTCCCTTGTTGCTTCAAAGGACTGATTTAAACAGGGACATCAGAAGATTTCTCCTTAAGGAAAAGTAAGAGGCTAGTCCTCATGGTGCTGAACAAAGGACTGATTTATATAGGGACATCAGAAACAGATAACTGGATTGTCTATCTCCATTTTGTCTACACTGCCTGGCCTCAGTGAGTCTCTGGGCTTCCAGGCAGGGGTCTTTCCTGAGCTTTTGGGACCTTTTGCACCCCAAGCTACGCCCCCCCCTTCTGACACTCAAGGCCCATTTCTTTCTGACTCCTCCAAAAGGTTTGAGGGATTCTAGTCCCTGCTCTTGGACATCTCCCCCTTTCTGTGAGACCCGCTGCTTTAGGGCAGGCCTCGCTGCCTGAAAAGTGAGCCAGCCCAAAGCGGTGTGATTCATGCAGAGAGGCGACGGAGAGCCTCCCCCTAAGAACAAGTCCTCCTGGCTGCTTCTCTGTGTTGCAGGAATGATGACGACGTGCTTCACTCACACGAGGGCCAGAACAAACCAGAGGCAGTTTTAGAGAGAGGCCAGACCAGAGCACCAGGTCATGCAGAGAGACGACAGGCAGCATCCTTTGCGAAAGGCCGTTTCTGCTTGATCTCTGTGTAAAAAGGCACTGAATGATCCCATTGTGGCCAACGCAGAGATGAAGCAGTTTGCCAGGCACAAAGGAGAACAAAACCATACTGGTACATCATACAGAGGTGCGATGGGCAACCTCTTCTGGGGATAACCCCTCGTCGGTTGACAAAACGTGTGCGCCGTTGAGATTTCTGGATTTTTAACGTTGACGCATTCGGCACACTTTGGGAATCGAAGTGCCGAAATGTTTTTGAGGGATTATCGCTCGGTCATTTTTCGTAGCGTTTCGTGGGTTTTCTTTTGCCGCTGCTACTGTGTTTTTGCAACGCTGAGCTGGGCTTCTCTTTGAAAGGGGGGTGGGAGAAGCCAGATCCGAATGTTAGAAGGAGTGGGTGAACGAATGAATGTCAGGCATGCAGTTTTGGGAATGTATAGGTCTGCTAGAGCTGCAGAAAGGGCTCGAAAGAACGTTTTCCTCTGATTCAAAGAATTGTCTGTTGAGTCTGTGTCCTCCGCACCACCTCATGGATACAGTCTGACACATTCGGATCTGAAGATGGGACACTGTTCAGATGTTATTGCAAGGTTGTTTTATATATATATATATATCAGTGACATGAAAGCTCTTTCTTCGCTGCTGACATGCTGCACAGTAACCCATCCCCGATAAAGAGGGTCTTCTATCCCTGGCAGAATTGATGTGGGATTAGTCTAAAAGGAGCGAGACTTTGATAGACTTCCAAGGAAATCAAGATTGCCCTGTTGGTGTACCGAGCTACGCCGACTTCTTAAAACCCCGGCATTTCGCTCCGAGAGGTGTTCCCCGCACCCCCGCTGAAGTGAAAAGAAAATGACCTAGCAGCTATCCTTCAGCATAAGCAGGTGTGTATCTACACGAACTTGCATAGGCTGCCGGAGATTTTTTTTTAAAAATCAAGTTTTTAGTCCATATGACTGCACCACGAAATGATGACTGCTAAAATCGCAGAAGGCAGCGGGGTGGAGTTTTTTTTTGGGCAACGGGCATAAATGTGTATGTATGTTAGCAGGATTTTTTGGCTTCCGGGAATGGTGTTTCAGTGATTTTGTTGAACGCCTGAGGGAAGTTGTTACTATGTCAGTTTTACAGCGGGGAAACTAAGTCTGGGGGACTATGACGCTTGCTGAAGCCTGAACTCCACATCGCCCAATTCGACGCGCCCACGGGGGTTTAATTTCTGAAATGAAAGGAGGCGGGAATTCATGTCCCTTTCCAATGAAAGGGGACCTGCTGTTTTCCAAGCTCAGAACAGCCCCAGCAATTTGAGGTGCAGGAAATTCGCCAATATCCACCTTCTTTTGTTTCTCTTGAGGAAGCCGGCTGCTTTGTTAGTCCCGGATTCGAATCACAGCCTTTTTAGAGGGGGAAGAAGATAATCTAGTCCACCCCAGTGCTCGGCGTGGAAATCTTCCACCTAAAGCTTCGTTACACTGCCAGTCGGGTCTGGCGTAAGGGCAGAGAGAGAGGCAGTGTGGTGCAGTGGCGAGAGCCTTGGGCTAGAACCAAGGAGACGCGTGTGGAATCCTCCCTCAGCGACGAAGGTTCGAGTTAATCGCTCTCGCTCAGCTTGGCCTCCCTCGCAGGGACGCTGTTGCCTGGATAAAATGGGACGAGAAACACTGATACATTAATGTGTTTATTTATTACATTTCTATACTGCCAAGTAATCGAAGCTCCATAGCCGAATTCGTCAAGGCTGTGATCTTAGAGGCGCTTGTTCTGTGAACGCGTCCCGTCGAACTTCTCGGGACCTGAGATCTCACTCCACATGCAGGAGGGCCGCAATTAATTGAGGGTCGTGGCGCCGCAGGAAGGCGGGAACCTTTGCGCTGTGACGGGTAGGACTTCAAGGATGCAACCCTATGCATGTTAGACAGAAGAGAGGACTGCAACCCCCCCCCCAGCCCCAGCATGCTCCAGCCAGCTGGAGATGATGGGTTTTGTAGTGCTTTTTCTGTCTGAACATGCCTCGGATTGGGCCAACAAGCAAGGCTGTTCTAGGGAGCTGTCTATGGTGCTGAAAGTTGGCCTAGGTTGGTTTGTTTTACTCAGGCTGGTAATGGCAGAGTCCCGAACGCTCCGCTAGGCGACTGAAACAACTCCAGATGTTTCGGACTAGAAGTTCCAGCTAGCATGGTCAATGGTTGGGGATGATGGGGGTTGTAGTCCGAAACATCTGGAGGCCACCTGGTTGCTTGTGGGGGGGGGGCTCATTCCTTCCATCCACATTTCTTGTCTATCATTTCCTTCCTTCCTTCCTCCGCCTTTCCTTCCCCATTGCCTGCTTATTATGGTATTCCTTCCTTCCCTCCTGGTCTGTCTCTGTATATATTTCCCTTCATCCTATCCTCTCTCTCTCTCTCTCTCTCTCTCTCTCTCTCTCTCTCACACACACACACACACACACACACACACACACACACACACACATTGCAGTTCCCCACCCAAAGGTCAGTTTACCCATTGAGGGAGGGGAGCGGCTGGCTGGTCAGGCAGCCGGCCGGCCGGCCGCATCCATCCAAGGACAAAGCGCAGCCATGCCGGGTGACCCCTACAGAGATGCCGCCTGCTATTTTCTGCTCTCGGCTGCTGCAGTGGGACGCTATATTAAATAACCAACCTTCCCCTGGATTGGCTGGCGTTCCTTTCGGGAGAAAAGCCGGCGTGTGTATGTAGAGGACAGACAGAAAGAAAGAGATTGTGATATCTAAGATTGGCAATGCCGGATTTCTGGTGTCCTGTCTATAAACGCCAAAGCTGCGTTTATAAACTGAAAACTCAGTTTTCCCCATCTGTTAAATGGGATCTTGAAGTTTGGCAGCGGTTCGTACTGGGAGACGGAACGGCACAGGTCGTGATGTACCACGCTAAACAGAGTCCACCAGCCATCGATTGGGCTTGGTACCCCCTTTTTTAAAAAAGTATGTTTTAGTCCTTGAAAGTGCACCACTGGCTGTGGGTGATGGGGTTTGTAGTGTGCCGCTGGCTGGGGATGATGGGGTTTGTAGTCCCAATGCATTTGAGTCAGGCTTGGGAAGGTTAGTTTAGAGAACACTGCAGTAGATGGATTTTTGCATCAGGTAGCATTCTTACATCTTTTGACAGGATTTAGGTGGTCGGAGCCCCCCTCGCCCCACTTTGCCTGCAGGAGGTCCTGGATTCTGCCCCCAAAGTCTCCTTTTAAAAGGGGGCGAATATCCGATGTCCTCTTCCGGAGAACCTGGTAGAGCGAATAATATTGAACTAGTTGGGAAAATAGTTTGATGCAGCATCCAGGTTCCTATTTAAATTGGCCTTTTATTCGGCACCTTGAAGACTAGAAACTTACTTGAGTGGGATTTTTGTGTTTGGTGGAATCTGTGTCTTCTCTGCTGGAGACCCTGCGAGACCGCTGATGGACAAATTGCTTAGCTCCGGATTCAACCAATTCCGATGCGACTTTGTTCTTTGTCTCTCTCCAAGTTGGGGAAGGGTTGTGTAGAGAATATTCTGGTAGATGGAGTTTGCACCAGGCCATGTTCCTACACCCTATGATGAGACTTCAGTGGTTGAGTCATAGAATCATAGTATAGCAGAGTTGGAAGAGGCCTACAAGGCCATCTAGTCCACCCCCCTGCTCAATGCAGGAATCCATGTTAAAGCATCCCTGACAGATGGCTGTCCAGCTGCTTCTTGAAGGCCTTTAGGGTGGGAGAGCCCACCACCTCCCTAGGTCATGTGTACCATTGTTGTAACACTGTAACGGTCAGGAAATTTTTCCTGGTGTTTTGTCATACCGCTCGAATAGGCAGTTTTTCCTGATGTCCAGCCAGAATCTGGCTTCCTGTCACTTGAGCCCATTATTCCGTGTCCTGCACTCTGGGAGGATTGAGAAAAGATCCTGGCCCTCCTCTGTGTGACAACCTTTCAAGTATTTGAAGAGTGCTATCATGTCTCCCCTCCGTCTTCTCTTCTCCAAGCTAAACAGGCCCAGTTCTTTCAGTCTCTCCTCACTTGGCTTTGTTTCCAGACCCCTGATCATCCTCATTCCATCCCCAAAATCTCCCATTAAAATGGTTCAATATCCAATGTCCTCTTCTGGAGACCCAGGTAGAGCAAACAGTACTGAGCTGGATGGAGGAATAATTTGATGCAGCTTCCTAAGTTCCTAGTTAAATTTGCTTTTTATTGAGAACTACAAGGACTAGAAACTTACTTTGCCTTTATTGAGATTTTTGTTCGACTCGTTCTCTGCCCAATACCCTGCAAGGCCACCAATGGACGAATAACTTGGCTCAGATTCGGCCCGAATCTGATGTTCTGACACTTCTTCATTCTCTCTCTCTCTCTCACCAGGTTCTACTGGGACTTCACTATGCTGCTCTTCATGGTGGGCAACCTCATCATTATCCCTGTGGGCATCACCTTCTTCAAGGACGCCACCACAGCGCCCTGGATTGTTTTCAATGTGGTTTCTGACACCTTCTTCCTCATGGACCTGGTGATGAACTTCCGGACAGGCATCGTCATTGAAGACAACACCGAGATCATCCTGGACCCTGAGCGGATCAAGAAGAAGTATCTAAAGACCTGGTTTGTGGTGGACTTGATCTCCTCCATCCCCGTGGATTATATCTTCCTCATTGTGGAGAAGGGCATGGATTCGGAGGTCTACAAGACTGCCCGGGCCTTGCGCATCGTCCGTTTCACCAAGATCCTTAGCCTCCTGCGGTTGCTCCGTCTCTCTCGCCTGATCCGATACATCCACCAGTGGGAAGAGGTAAGAGGAGGCAGTTGAAGTTATGATGTGGCCCAGTCAGCTCAGCTCCAAACAGTAAATGAGGCAAAGTGGGTCGCTACAAAAGGCAGGGCCTTTTCGGTGGTGGCACTCCGTTTATAGAATGCCCTATCCAGAGAGCCTTGTCTGTTTCCTACATTGTGATATTTCTGGTGCCAGGGGAAGACCTTTGTGTTTTCTCAGCCCAAACAGTTTTAAGAACTTTCAGGGTGCATTTATTATTCTGTCCTGCTGCTGGTTTTAATTTAGAGTTATGACCTTGCAATAGTTTTCTTCTTTGCCTCTGATCTTAGCTTGGTTTTATTTTGTGCCATTTTTTTAATTTTTATGCTTTGTTTTAATGTTTGCACAGTAAGTTTCGGATGTATTGGACCCTGCCCAGAGAACTTTGCTTGTTGGGCGGTTTAAAAGTGCAGAAGATAAATAAACAAGCTGGATTGCGTTCTGTGGGGGTGCCCGAAAGAAGAGCCATGCGGACTGGCCGGGGGATTATGGGAGATGTTGTCCAACCCGTCTGGAAAAATTGAGGGCAGCTGGGGTGATTACGTGGGCTGTTTCAGGGCCGTTGCATTTGAGGAATGCTCACCGTCCTGCGTGTTTCGGTCCGTGGGGTTTTGGGAATCCTTTGTGCGGTTCCGGTCATGCCCCATCTGCAAGGGGGCACGGTCGAGGTGGCAGAGGGTCTGAGAAAGGGGAGACCAAAATGATCTGCAGGGCTGGAGGAACTCCCTACGAGGAGAGGTCATAACGCTGTGAGGTTTTAAAAGTTCTGCTCGATAATGCGTCACAGTGTTTATAAGACAAGAGGTACAATTTGGAGAAAGAGAAGATGTTTCATCTTCTGTTCCTAATAGGGGGAAGCAGGGCTATTCCACCAGCCCTGCTGAAAGTCCTTTTCCAGCTTCATTGGCTGCCAGTCCAGGTCCGGGCCCGATTCAAAGTGCTGGTATTGACATTTAAAGCCATAAACGGTTTGGGGCCAGGTTATCTGAAGGAACGCCTCCTCCCATATGTACCTGCCAGGACCCTAAGATCATCTACAGGGGCCCTTCTCTGTGAGCCCCTGCCAAAGGAAGTGAAGCAGGTGGCTACTAGGAGGAGGGCCTTCTCCGCTGTGGCACCCAGGTTGTGGAACGAGCTCCCCAGAGAGGTCCGCCTGGCGCCTACACTGTACTGCTTTCGTTGCCAGCTGAAGACCTTTTTATTCTCTCAATATTTTAACATTTAATTTTAACCTAAATTTAAATCTTACTGTTTTAACTCTGTGTTTTAATCTTATATCAATTTTGCTGCGTGGTTTTATCCTGGTTGTGCTTTTTATACTGTATTTTGTAATTGTGCTTTTAACCTGTTGGTTGTTTTATTGTGGTTTTAATTTTTGTGAACCGCCCAGAGAGCTTCGGCTATTGGGTGGTATAAAAATGTAATGAATAAATAAATAAACAAATAAATAAATATTTATTACATTTTTATACTGCCCAATAGCTGAAGCTCTCTGGGCGGTTCACAATATATTTCTCCTCTTCCCTCCCCATCGCTTTTTCCTTGTGTGCTGTGTCTTTTTTCTTTCTTTCTTTCTTTTTTTAGTAATTGCATCTAAGCTGATGCTTTTGGCCAAGGAGTGGGATAAAAATGCATAAAATAAAACTAAAATGGACGGGGAGGAGATCAAAGTTGAACCGAAGGAGAATCCTTCTTTGTGGAGTGCAGAATGAGGTTGCAAGACTCCCTGGGGCACTTGGGGGATGGGGGATGGGCACCTGCTTGGATGTCTTTAATAGGGGATTGGACAATTCTGTGGAAGTGGAGATGGGAAATGCCATGATGGAACCTCCAAGGACCGAGACAGTTACCTCTCTTGCCTTCATGCTTGGCTTGTGGGTCTCCCGTCACTGATCCAGCAGTGCTCTTCTTGCGTCCTTGCTAGGGTTGTGCTGTTGTGCACAGCCCCTCCCCCCAATTCAACTCGGAGGCTGATTCGGAGCTTCCAAATCAGCCCCGATTCAACTCAGGGTGCCTCATAGAATCATAGAACAGCAGAGTTGGAAGGGGCCCACAAGGCCATCGAGTCCAACCCCCCGCTCAATGCAGGAATCCACCCTAAAGCATCCCTGACAGATGGTTGTCCAGCTGCCTCTTGAAGGCCTCTAGGGTGGGAGAGCCCACAACCTCCCTAGGTCACTGGTCCCATTGTCGTACTGCTCGTTTCTGGGCTGCCTCACTTCGGATTCAGTTCCGAATCCAAAGCAGGGGTGGCGGCTGCGGTTTCCCAGGTGCACGGAGCCCCCAGGTGTGAAGCCAACCGGGAGGCCATTGGACTTCCCCCCCCCCCCCCGCCCGCTTGCCGACCTGTGGCACTTTCCTGAGGCCTCTGCGCCTGCCGGTGGGCCACCCGGCTGCTCCTTTGAACGGCTGTAGATTTAGTGTGGTAAACTCTGGCCGGCCAGAGAGGTGCCCGGGCAGCTCATTGGCGAGTATGGAGGCCTCAGTGAAGTCTCGCAGGTGGGGAGCATTTTGGCTGCTTCGGGCTGAGGTGGCCTGATCTGGTCCTGAACCTGCTTTGGAATGAGGCGAGCCGAACAGCCCACCTTGGCTCAGATTCGGGGTTCGGGACCGAGGCGAAGCACAGCCCTACTTCTTACCTCCCTCCTTATGTTTGACCTGCTTCTGCCTTTGGACCACGGGCCACGTCACATGGGCAGGGAGTGCTGTTTCTGCTTGAGCACCGCGCCTATCAGCCCCTCCTCCCACCCAGGCCTTTCTTCCGTCGGCGTGGCGACGGACAGCTGACTTTTGCCGTCGCGCTGTGCTGCAAAGCTGCCGGGTGTGGAAGAAGAGTCAGGCACAAATGGTTCTGTTTGCTCGATCAGTCGCCTTCTGCCATGTTGGGAGAAGAGACGTAATTTGCCAGAGGGGGTGGACCGCTTGCAGTCATCTTGGCTCTGCTGCCGCCTGGCAGGCGCTCATACGGCACTAGCGAAAGCGTTCTGCAATGCAGAAGAAACATCTTCGCTCTGGAGGTCACCCTATCATAGCAGGTGTAGCGGTTTGAGCACAAGATTTGGATGGTTTGGGGGTGTTTGTCCGTCCAGGGTTCAAATCCCCACCTGGCTGTTTAGCTTGCTTCGGGCCAGTCGCTCTTTCTCAGCCAGGCCTACCTCGCAGGGTGGTTGTGAGGATTAAATTGAGGGGGCTGGGGAGAAATCCTTGCACGCCGACTTGAACTCCCCAGAACAGGGTCGCGACATAAACACAAGCAATATCAGCCATGCCAAAATGCTGTGGTTGTTGACGTTGAATTAATTCCGCCAGTGCAAGCAACGGTGGGTGACTTGTAATGCACACCGCCCTACCTCGCAGGGCTGTTGGTGTAGCGCATGACCGCTGTAGCTGCCGGGCGTGTCTCTTGCCAGCTATGCAGAGGTGGTACCTGTTCGTTTTCAAATATATTTGTGAGATCTCCGGGAACCTCTTTCCGGTCGAGGCCAAATTCCGCTTCGGAGACGGCACCGAAGCTGCAAAACCACGAAGTGTTTGGCAGTCGGGGAAGGTGGTGTGGCCCTCTGGGAAACTCCAGAGGGCCGGATCCGGCCCACGGTCCTGAGGTCCCCACTCCGGACTTACAGGCTTGGAGCTTTGGCTTTATAGATATTATAAGCGCGTGTGCGTAAAAGAATACCAGGGACGTATTTTCACTGCCGGCTGACATCCCGGCTCCACGTGGAACAGCAGATGTTGAACAGCTGTGCTCAATGTTGCGTTCGCTTGGCTTGTGGAGAAGCCTTGAACACTGTGATTGTGGCTAGTTCTTTCAAGTCCTCCCCCATCCACCCAGCTTCTGGGGAGACCCCGGAGGGGGGGTACGAAAGTTGGCCATCCTAAACCTCCATTTTGGTTTTGGGAAGTACTCCTAATGTTCACCCTGAATCTACTTCCTTTTTTTAAAAAACAACAACCTTCCAGTGTGCCTTGTGCTGTTTCTGATCCCCCAATTCTGGATTGATATGAAATTATATTTGCATGAAATGTTGAAATGCCTCTCCTAGTTACTGAGAGGAACAGCTGTAAGCGGAAATCAGCATGAGCTTTTTGGCCATACCCTTTTTGCTTTTGACCCCGCCTCCATTTGCCTTTGGCTCCGCCCACCGCTGGAATATGGCCCCAGAAACCTTTCCCAAATGAAATTGGGACGTTGGCCTAAAAAAGTTTTGTTGTTTATTCGTTCAGTCGCTTCCGACTCTTCGTGACTTCATGGACCAGCCCACGCCAGAGCTTTCTGTCAGCTGACGCCATCCCTAGCTCCCCCAAGGTCAAGTCTGTCACCTCCAGAATAGCATCCATCCATCTTGCCCTTGGCCGGCCCCTCTTCCTTTTGCCTTCCACTTTCCCTAGCATCAGCCTCTTCTCCAGGTGTCCTGTCTTCTCATTATGTGGCCAAAGTACTTCAGTTTTGCCTTTAGTACCATTCCCTCAAGTGAGCAGTCTGGCTTTATTTCCTGGAGTATGGACTGGTTTGATCTTCTTGCAGTCCACGGCACTCTCAGGATTTTCCTCCAACACCACAGTTCAAAAGCCTCTATCTTCCTTCGCTCAGCCTTCCTTATGGTCCAGCTCTCGCAGCCATAGGTTACTACGGGGAATACCATTGCTTTAACTATGCGGACCTTTATTGTAAGTGTGGTGTCTCTGCTCTTAACTATTTTATCTATTTTAACTATTTTAGAGGCCCCTAATTTATTTAGAAACAGTCTGTCTATAGCTGTCTATTCCCTGCACACGCACACATACCCTAAAACTTCCAGCGTCATCCTGTGAGTTTTTATCCGAAAGAAAATCCCATTGTGTTCAATGGATCTTACTCCCAAATAAGTCTACACAGAACTGTAGATTTCTTCTTTTTCCTTTCCTTTGAAATTTTTTTTTCTTTCCTTATCTTGTCTTATCACGTCTTCTTTTTCTTTTCTTTCCCAAATATTTCCTTCGAGTTTGTTCTCCGAAGGATTGGCCCGGAAGGCACCGTGATCTTTGTTAGACCGTCTCTGAATTGGGTTTGCCCTTGTCAGGACCTTCTTCATTGACCAGGACGGAGTTTCTCGCCCAGTTAATGAGGATTGAAGTGTCAGAGGCTTGTGGAGGCAGGCAGAAAATCATGGATGTGGATAAATTGCTTAGGG
Organism: Elgaria multicarinata webbii; assembly: GCF_023053635.1. Taxonomy (NCBI): domain Eukaryota; kingdom Metazoa; phylum Chordata; class Lepidosauria; order Squamata; family Anguidae; genus Elgaria; species Elgaria multicarinata. The sequence continues at coordinate 11,829,697 of NC_086193.1, read as the reverse complement.
GAGCAATTTCAGCACCATGGACAGAGAGATGGATTTGCCCAGAGGCCGAGGCGAAATGGAGTACGTACGACAGTGATCGCTGTGCTTCAAGAAGGATATTGTAGAGCTGGGAAAAGTGCAGAAAAGGGCAACTGAAATGACCCAGGGGCTGAAGCATCTCCCCTAGGAGGGAAGGTGACAACAGCTGGGATTGCTCAGCTTGGGGAAAAAGGAGTTTAAGAGGAGACATGATGGAGGTGGACAAAATATTGACTGGTGTGGAGAAGGTGGATATAGGGAGACATTTCTCTCCTTCTCTCATAATACTAGCACCCAGTGAGGTCATATCCCATGAAGCTGATGGGTGGGAGATTCAGGACAAAGAAAAGGACGGACTTCTTCACAGAGCGCAGAGTTAAACTGTGGAACTCACTACCACAGGATGAGGCGATGGCCACCCATTTGGATGGCTTTCAAAGGGGGTTGGATCAATTCCTGGAGGAGGAGAAGGCGATCCATGGCTACTAGCCCGGATGGCTCTGTGCTATCTCTCGCATCAGAGGCAGTAACCCTATATACACCAGTTGCTGGGGAACATGGGTGGGAGGGTGTGATTGCACCATGTCCTGCTTGTGGGTCCCTGGCCGATGGCTGGTCGGCCACTGTGTGAACAGAGTGCTGGACTAGACGGAACCTTGGTGTCATCCAGCGCAGCTCTTCTGATGTTCTAATGGTCTTACGGCAGCTAATATTTTAATAATGATAACGTTGACAATGAGGATGAGAATAATAATCATAGAATCATAGAATAGCAGAGTTGGATAATAGCAGCAGCATTGCAGTATGTGAAAGCACCCTTTTTTTGCAGAGCTTGGCAGAAGATACATCCAGGTCTTTGGGTGACGTACAGTAGATCATTAAGGATTTCTAACCATCACCCCCAAGTATTTCACAATAGTAGCAACAAAATGCCCCAAGCCCTAAGTGATACTTTTCAAAGCGGAGGCGATGTGGGGGGAGAGAGGGGGTTGGTTGGTAACCAGGCTTGCATTTTTGTGTGCAAAACAAACTCCTGGACTCGGAATTCTTTCATTCTTAGTGTAACTCAGGGCTCAGCTGCACCAAGCAGATATTCCGCTATGGAAGCGGTATGAAAGCGGTATATAAAATTCAGGAGCCACACTACAGCTTTATCGCGGTATTGAAGTGCACGGACAACTGTTGGGGCGCATAAGGCACAGACCATGTACTGCTTTCATACCACTTTCATAGTGTTATATCCTGCTTGGTGTAGATGCGTCGTGGGCTCAAACCGTTGGCAGGGCACTTCAATCCCGCTATAAAGCAGTCGTGTGGCTCCTGCCTTTTATATACCGCTTTCATGGTGGAATATCCTGCTTGGTGTAGATGAGCTGTCAGTTGGGGGATGTGATGTCAGTGGGGTGGTGAATCCGAAATCTAAAGGATCCTGGAGAGCTCTTTTAGAGCTCAGACAGAAACCCGGAGCGGATTCAACGTCCCACTGAATCTCCGCCTCTGCTGGTGAATCTTTTTTTTTTTTTTTGCAGCTGGCTCCGGTTGATGGGTTGCGGGGCGAATGCTGCCTCTGCATGATGGGAGGGGTAGTCCACCGCATTTCAAGGGCACCAGGCTGGGGGGACGCTGGCCGTTCTCCATGCCGTGAGGGAAGCAGCTGTGAGCAAGGCGCTTCCATCTGCCGGCCGTTCTCCCTCGCCACGGAGAGAGAGAGAACCTGTCCTCTGATGCCCCTGGTTGTAACTCCCCGGGGGATTGACTCCGGGAACAAGGAACGCCTGTTCGTCATTTTGCGATTTATTTCCCCTGCTCTCCTCCGCTTCACGGCGCTCTGGTGGTGTTGGATCTTGCCCAGCCTTTAAGCGGAGCTGCCTTGGTGGGGCAGGGAGCGTTCCTCCTCCTCCGGGTTCAAATCCCGCTGCCGCCTCTCCCTGCGGAGTCCTGTCTTTCAGGGACAAATGTCTAACATCCGCCTGCACCCTCCGGCTTAATCCCTGGTTGCTTCCAGAGACAGGGAGACTGCGGCCATCCCGCTGTGTCCGGACTCCAGTCTCCATCCTCACTGCCTGTCTGCGGGCTGTGGCTAATGGGAGTTGGAATCCGACACCCAGGCCTGATTTAAAGACACATAGGTTTCCTGTCTGCACACATCCGTGTTGAGGTTTCTTTATGCATATATTTTGTCCTCCTTTATAGGTGTAATAGAGCTTTTGATTCAAGCTCACGTGATCGTGTGTTTTTATACTCGCGCCGGGCAGCAGGTGATGTGAAATGCTGATATTTGATCCTGTACGTCTTCTCTTTTGCTTTGGATTCCTGCCCCAGTCTTCAGGGGGTGTTGCTAGGCCCTTGAAAGATTTGGGGCCCAGGCCTGTCGGACAAAAATCTGCATAAAATCTGGAGATGCTGATTTAGGCCTCTGTGTGTGTGCAAATTTAGAAGCCATTGCTGGGATTTATTGAAATCTTCCTGGCGACTGGTTAATTTCTCAGCTGCATACTCTCAATTAAGCGAAATGCTTCCATTAATTTGCACCCTGCCCTAGATTGCCCCCATGCCAATGGGAAAAGCCCCCCTCCCAAATGAATTGCCATGCAGAGGAAGATTTTATTGGGGGGGGGGTTTACAGCTCCCCTTGTTTCAAGACCTCTTGAAAATGGCCCCGAGTGATAATTAAGCTGAAAAGCACTTCTCATTGGCACTATTGGATTCTTGGGGCCCTTGGGGGAACGGATTCAGGGTCCTTCGGGAACAGATTCGGGGCCCTTTTGAATGGATTCGGGGCCCTTGGGGAATGGATTTGGGGCCCTTGGGGAACGGATTCGGGGTCCTTGGGGAACGGATTCGGGGTCCTTGGGGAACGGATTCAGGGCCCTTGGGGAACGGATTCGGGGTCCTTGGGTAACGGATTCGGGGCCCTTGAGGAATGGATTTGGGCCCTTGGGGAACGGATTTGGGGCCCTTGGGGAACGGATTCGGAGTCCTTGGGGAATGGATTCGGGGCCCTTGGGGAATGGATTCAGGGCCCTTGAGGAATGGATTTGGGGCCCTTGGAGAATGGATTTGGGGTCATTGTGGAACAGATTCAAGGTCCTTTGGGGAACAGATTCCCAGTTAATTATCTTCACGGTGTCAAGACCTTTTTCTTTTCTTGTGAATCTTAATGGCTGGTACACTTGAAACAATTCTGGGAGGCTGGTCTATTGAAAAACTCTGGGATTTCCCGTTGCTCTTTTTAATTGCGGCTTTAATTGGGCTGCGTGCTAACCGCATTGTTTTATTACTGTTAATTGGTTTCTTGTTTATTTTTATGTACCGTTTAGCTTCAAATGACATTGTAAGCCAGCCAGGGATGACTCTTTGGCCTTCAGTCCTTACCAAGAGTAGACCCATTGCATCTGTGGGGCTTCGGTTAGTCACCACTACCACAAGTCCAGATGCTTTCGGTGGGTCTACTCCGAGTCTGGATCCAAACGAGCAATAACTAAATCGGACCCTGCACCTCGTATCTACAAAAGCAGCTACAAACCAAACAGAGGATGTTGCCTGGTGTGACTCTGCATGTTGTAGTGTTCTGCTTTTGTTTTCTTTTGATTGGCCTATTAGCACTCTGCATGGGCTGTGATTGGATGGTTCAGCCATTCCCAACGGAAACATACTGGGAATTGGCCCACCCATCTTGGGGGAGGCTGTTTGTTGCTTCTCTGAAAGAGTCACTGGGCTGGACCTGTCCCTAACGCCGTAGCAGCCACCGCGGTTCAACCTGAAATCATCACATCACCTGACAGAGCAGCGGTGTTGAACTGCTTTCAGTCCGAGGGTGAAATTTGGGGACGCTCTTGAGGGCTGCGTCCCAGTGATGGGTGGGGCTTAAGGCAGAAGGGCGGGGTTAATTTCCCCTTCCCCTCAAAACAGGCCTATTTTAGCTTAAAGCTCTTCCAGACGGTAACTCGGCTTGAAGGGTGAGTTTTCAATTTTTTAGAATGGCGGGAAGATGTCACAAAGCCCACCAAACAATCCCTGGTTGAGGGGAAGGGGGCGGAGTCATGGGAAGGAAGCAGGGCCACCCAGCGAACCCTGTATTGGGACCCCCGGGCCTGTGATTTCAACCTCCGCCGCCCCCTCCCACAGTTCAACTGTTCAACACTTCCTGACTCTGTAATGGCATCCCCGTATCCGAACACTCGGGCTCTGACTTTTTTCTCCTCCCCTTTCGGCGGTTCCCCTCCCTGGAGACGGACGCCCACCTTGATCTCACACTTGTCTTCCCTTCCTCCTCTCTCAGATCTTCCACATGACCTACGACCTGGCCAGCGCGGTGATGCGGATCATTAACCTCATTGGCATGATGCTTCTCCTTTGCCACTGGGACGGCTGCCTGCAGTTCCTCGTGCCCATGCTCCAAGATTTCCCCAGCGACTGCTGGGTCTCCATCAACGGCATGGTGGTGAGTGACGGGTGTCATTTGGGTCGCGTTGAGGATCTCCGAGGGCTAGGGACATGCCTGGTCCCCGTAGGCGCCCTGTTCTGGGGTGATCTGAAGCAAACCTCACCTGACAGGCTTGGATCTGAGCAAGTAAGGCAAGGTTGTGCTAGGTTGGTTGAGTCCGGGCAAGGTGAGCATGGCGGGCAAGGCAAGAGAGGTAAAGACAGAAGCCCTCTTGTCTACAGAGTAGCTGCAACAGGACCATGGACAGCTCAGAGCTCTCCCCTGCTAGAAACAGAGGAGGATGTTGTCTCAGCGGAGAGCCGAGGCCAAATGTAAACAGCCGTAATCCGGAGGAGCTGGCTGGACTCTTAAAGGGCCCTCACTTGATTCTGCCAGGCTGGGGAGATGGCAATTCTACCAGGGACTCCTCTTCTGATCCTGAAGCAACAGCAGGGCTATGTCCTCTGGCCCTCAGGCCCCTTGATCCAGGACTGGCCATCTTCTCCTGTAGTAACAAAAAAAAAAGTGTGGGGGGGGGAAGGCACCACTGAAACTGTGTGAGTAAGAGACTGAAAGCTCTGGTGCTTGAACTATCAAAATGATTTTTTATTGCAGCATACAATTTCTGTAGCAAGTTTTAAACTAAGAAGATTTACTTTCTCAGAGTTTGGATTACAATAAAAAATCGTTTTGATATTTCAAACCCCAGAGCTTTCAGTCTCTTGCTCACACATCTTCTCCTGTACCCTGAAAAGGCTGAGGGTTGGGAGACATGACGGTTATTCTCCTCCCTTCCCCTCACCAGCTGCAAAATCTTCTGCTGACCTCAACATTTTTTTCCTGTTCTCCTTTTGCTTTGCAATCTGTCGCTTGCCCTTTAGCCAAAACACGGCACCCGGGGTGGCTTACAAACATCAGGAATGTGACCGTTGCTGCCTGCAAGTTTACAATCTGAAAGCTGCGACACAAAAGGAAAATGGGTTGGGAGGGAGGAGGAAAATTGAATTAAGCGGAAGCATGGGTTGAATGGGTTCGTGTGTGTTTTTAGAATTACATTTTAAGCCCTTGCTTCCCTGGCCAATGGATGAGGTTAGGGTATCTCCACCGCCCCACCCCACGCAGAGATGGGAGACTTACTCCGGGAGGAAGAGGCTGTCCGCTGCATCTCTGTATGAACTGCCATTCTCGGATGGCCTTTTTCCGAATTGGGCATGTGCTTAGAAATGTGTGACTAACACAAATGCAGAGGTCATTTGTCCGATGTGGATCATTCATTCTTTCAGATGCTTACCGGTGTCGGCTATACGAGCCAGGGGGTGTTGCTGGTTGTAAATATGGACAGGGTTATATTACCGGTCTCGGAAGTTTTGTGGGGGAAACACTACCTTACATTTAAGCCAGAGGTAATCAACTTGTTCTGTCCAGTTGTTTTAGACACCCAACACCCAGAACCCCTTAGCCAGCATGGACAAGGAGTCATGGGATTTGTGGTCCAAAACACTTCGCCGTGGTCTCACCTGCGGTAAGAAAATAAAAGTTACTATCGCAGCGATCCAAATTCCGTGACGCCACGAGCCGAATCCCGCGACCTGTGAGAACGATGTACGTTTGCATGGGTTTCTTTTTTCGCTTTGTGTAACTTTGCGTTTATATTTACGCTCTGGGGTAATTTCGTTCCAGCTTTGCTAGCGAGAGCGGCAGCATTACGCTAAGAAACTCTACCAGAAATCTTACTCAGTCACCGTGTCTGGCCTTTTAAGATTTCCCCCCCCAGGTGTGTGTGTGCCCAAACACTGCCAAGCATCCCTTCGGGCCCATGAGGACTAGAAGCATGGATCTCGAGTTACCTATTTTTGAACTGGCAGCCGAGATAGTCACGGCAGTGGTGCCGTTTGAAGCTGTTTCCTTTCTCTTGCCCTCCCAGAATGACACCTGGAGCGAGCTCTACTCCTTCGCCCTTTTCAAGTCCATGAGCCACATGCTGTGCATTGGGTACGGGCGCCAGGCGCCGGAAAGCATGACTGACATCTGGCTGACGATGCTGAGCATGATTGTGGGCGCCACGTGCTACGCCATGTTCATCGGCCATGCCACGGCCCTCATCCAGTCTCTGGACTCCTCCCGCCGCCAATACCAGGAGAAGGTACGGAGGGGGGGGACGCGGGGTTGTGCAAAGGCATATCTGCAGGGGCGCATATGCGCCCGTGGCGTCTTCTATGTCCTATATAAACCAGCGGTGTAGGACTTCTTTCAGCCCCGGGGCTGAGTTGCCTGTTGGGGTGGGCGGAGCCAAAAGGCCAGTGATCCCAGCGTGTTTTTGATTTATAATTGATCTTGGATGTAGGATGTAGCCATAGTAGTAGAAGCAGTAGGAATAATGTTGTTGTTGTTAATATTATTGATGTAAGAACATCAGAAGGGCCCTGCTGGATCAGACCAAGGATCCGTCTAGTCCGGTACTCTGTTCACACGGCGGCCAACCAGGACATGGTGCCACAGCACCCTCCTGCCCATGTTCCCCGGCAACTGGTGCACACAGGCTTCTGGCTGTCTCTAACTTTGCAAGCGTGTTTTTCGGGGGTGAAAAGAAGGAGGGGAGACGGAGAAGCAAACGCAATTCCTGGTTCATCTGCACAGAAACGTCCCTCGTCGGGGTACCGTTCTTGCAAGGGTGTGGGAAATGGAATCCAGGAACCTGTTCAAGACGACACGCTAAGTCAGTTAAAGCGTTTTGAGCTGAGCGTGTCACGGGAACCGTTCCATCCCTCCCAGCTCTAAAATTCTGCCATCTCCTCTGATATTGTACCCGCTGCCTGAATCGAGCTTTTAATTGCAAGTCCCTTTGGGGGCATCTTGCTAGGATAGAAATGCATGTGGGTTGGGGGGGGGCGCCTCTGCCTTCTCTAAACATTTCAGGCATCAGCGTGCCTCTGATTTTAATTTGAGGCCTTGGCTCTCAGGCGCCTGCCTTTTACCAGCTTCGGGCTCTGCTGGACAGGGATAGTTTGGCCACAGTGATGCAGGTGCTAGTAACCTCAAGGCTGGATTACTGCAATGCACTCTGTGCGGGGCTGGAGCTAAGCGCAACTGCCGCTTTTCAGCATGCAACTCCTTCGCAGAGTGAGTTGCGCTAACTGCTTATTCGCTACCAGGCCAGGTTTAAGGTTTTGGTACGAGTATACAAAGCCCCAAACAACTTGGGATCGGAAGACCTGAGAGAGGGCCTCCTCCTTTACCAAGCTGTGCGGTCAACTGCGGTCATCAGAAGGTTCCACGTGGCCCTATTGGAATCCACCCAGAGAAGAGCCTTCAGTGTGGTGGCCCCTTTGCGTCGGAATTCGCTGCCTTTGGAGGTCAGGCAGGCACCAACACGGTGCTGCTGCCGGCGCCTCCTGAAAACAGCTCAAATCTTTTTCCTGTTTTATTTCTTACGTTCGCTGCTCCGGAATCTGTTCGCAATCCGGAGCGGTCTAAAATAAAATGAAAAGCAAAACGCCGCTTGTCGTTTGAGGCGACAGCGGCGCTTTGCGGGGGCCGGTGTCGAGGTTGATGGCTGGACCCAGCGGAAAGCCTGCCCCCGAATCAAGTCCTCACGGATCCGAGAGCTTCGAATGATCCATCACCGGAGGCAGCTGTCACCCGGCTTCTGCTCATCCGCGGCTCCCCCGGGGTGGAGTGCTGTTGCCGCGTGAAGGGGCCGGCAAAAGCTGTCTCCGTGTCGGCTCCCTCCGACATCTTGACATTTGCCTTCCTGGCCAGGTGGCTCTACAGGGGATATCAAGGCCTCTGCCCTGTCAGGCGCCCTGGACAACTGCAGGGACAATCCGCCCACACGCTGTGCTGGTATTTCTCCTCTGCTTGTAAAGCCGTGAAAGTCATAGAATCATAGAATAGTAGAGTTGGAAGGGACCTCTCAGGCCATCCAGTCCAACCCCCTCTTGAAAGCCTCGAGTGTGGGAGAGCCCACCACCTCCCTAGGTCACTGGTTCCATCGTCGTACTGCTCTAACAGTCAGGAGGTTTTTCCTGCTGTCCAGCCGGAATCTGGCTTCCTGTCACTTGAGCCCCTTATTCCGTGTTCTGCACTCCGGGATCCTAATTGTTATTTGGAGTATGTGTGTGCACGTTTGTCTTTTCCCGGTGTGCGCGGAATTGAGAGTTTTGTCGAGGATGGTCCACAGAGAAAAGGGATGACGATTGGTTGGTGTGTTTTTAAAAACACATCTATATCTCGCTGCTGTGATTCCCAATCCATCCCATCGCTCTGTGAGGCAGCAAAGAGGCCTGCTGTGCAACCCACAAAAGCTTTATTCAGTAGAGAGACGTCTCTTCACACCAGAAGGGAGCGTGAATGCGAGGAGTTATGCTCTAAGCTTAATTAGTCAAACGAAGTAAGGCAGTTGCTTATCAATTAAACGGACGGCTTCCCGCTGTGCCCAACAAGGTTTCCGGGAGGGTGTTCAGGCTGGGAACGCTGCTGGTGGACTTTTTTCCACCTCCACCTGCTTGACCCTGCAGCCGGCTCTGGGATGTTGATTCTGACGCTGCCCATTTATGTCCTTTCTCTCTCTCTCTCTCTCTCTCTCTCTCTCTCTGTTTGCCTCTCCACCCTATTCCTCTGCAGTACAAGCAAGTGGAGCAGTACATGTCCTTCCACAAGCTGCCGGCAGACTTCCGGCAAAAGATCCACGATTATTACGAACATCGGTACCAGGGCAAGATGTTTGACGAGGACAGCATCCTAGAAGAACTCAATGAGCCCTTGCGAGAGGTAAGGTTCGCCTCCGGGCCGCACGGATCGGGCAGCGAGGAGGAGAGGGGCGGAGGGTTCTTCTCCGTTGCCCCAGAGGGCAAAGGATCCGTTCTCAGCTACGGGAGGGGAGCAGGGGGCGGAAAAGCCAATCAGGACAAAAGCGCCACGGCCAGGTTGCTCGAGGTAATAAAACAATGTGGTGGGTTGGTTTTTAAGGCGGCAGCTCAATAGAATCATAGAATAGTAGAGTTGAAAGGCTGTCGAGTCCAACCCCCCCCCCACTCAATGCAGGAAACAGCCTGTAAGGTTTTTAAAGAAACGTTTTGAAAATTATTACCGTGTTTATATCCCACCTTTTTTCCCTCTTGCAAGGAACCCAGGAAGGCTCACCTCCTCTTCCCCTCCACATTATTCTCACAACAACCTTGTGAGGTTGGTTAATCTGAGAGTCAAGGACTGGCCCAAAGTCACCCAGTGAGCCTCTATGGACTCGAACCCAGATCTCCCCAGTCTTAAACCAACACTCTAACCACTACAGCACACTTCCTTCCTTCCTCTCTCTCTGTCTTTCTCCTCCTTCTTTCCTTCTTCTGTCTTTTCCTCCCTCCCTCCCTCCCTCTCTTCCTCCCTCCCTTCCTTCCTTCCTTCCTTCCTTTGTTCCTTCCTTCCTTCCTTCCTTCCTTCCTTCCTTCCTGCCTGCCTGTCTTCCTCTCTGTCTGTCTGTCTGTCTGTCTGTCTGTCTGTCTTTCTTTCTTTCTTTCTTTCTTTCTTTCTTTCTTTCTTTCTTTCTTTCTTTCTTTCTCTCTCTCTCTCTGTCTTCCTTCCTTCCTGCCTGCCTGCCTTTCTTCCTTCTTTCCTTCCTCCCTTCCTTTCTGTCTGTCTTCCTCCCTCCCTCTCTGTCTTTCTCTTCCTTCCTTCCTCTCTATCTTTTCCTTCCTTCCTTTTTTCCTTTCTTTCTTTCTTTCTTCCTCCCTGCCTGCCTGCCTGCCTTTCTGTCTGTCTGTCTTCCTTCCTGTCTGTCTTTCTCTTCCTTCCTTCCTTCCTCTCTGTCTTTTCCTTCCTTCCTTTATAAAATGTATAAACTGCCCTCCACCAGATCCCTGAGCAGTGTACCAACATAGCATCAAAAAACAAAACTAACACAACATAAAAACTATAAACTCACTCATGAAAACAATAAATTAAACAGCAGTATTACACAACCAAAACCCTCTGACGGGCAAACCAAACAACTAATCGGTTCCGTTTAAAAAGTAACTGATGTGTCATTTATTTTTTTAATCAGAAAATATTTGCATTCTAAAGGATTAGAATTATAAACTGCCGAGGCCAAAGGAAACACGTTAACTTTTTACTTTAGGAACATAGGAAGCTGCTTTCTGCTGCAGCAGAGCCTGGGTCCATCTATTATTATTATTATTATTATTATTATTATTATTATTATTATTATTATTCATCATTTGTATACCGCCCCATAGCCAAAACTCTCTGTGCAGTTTACATAATATTAAGACACTCAAATATACAAAAATAAAAAAACCACAAAAACATACAATATACACAAACATTTAAAACCACTAGAACAACTTTAAAAATGAGGAGCCCAAAAAACAGACCCAGGCTCATTTCAGATTGCTAAATGCCTGGGAGAAGAGAAAAGTCTTGACCTGGCGCCGAGTGCTACCAGCACTGGCTGGCAGCAGTAGCAGCTTTCCAGGGGTTCAGGCAGGCGTTTTCCTGGCCTTACCTGGGGATGCTGCCGGGACTCGAATCTGGGATCTTCTGCAGGACAAGCCAGGTCTCCACCACGGAGTTAAGGTATTTCCCCTAACGGCAAAGTGAGGTTCTAGTCCTCATTGTTCTAAACAAAGGGCTGATTTATACAGGAATCTGAGTCAGACCTTTGGTCCATCTAGCCCAGTATTGTCAGCACTGACCGGCAGCAACGGCTCTGTAGGGTTTCAGGCCAGAGTTTCTCCAGGGCTTCCGCTTTTCTCTCTCCGCTCTGCCTCACTCATCCCCTCCTCTCTCTTCCGCCTCGCTAGGAGATCGTCAATTTCAACTGCCGGAAGCTGGTGGCCTCCATGCCTCTCTTCGCCAACGCGGACCCCAACTTCGTCACGGCCATGCTCACCAAGCTGAAATTCGAGGTCTTCCAACCCGGCGACTACATCATCCGCGAAGGCACCATCGGCAAGAAGATGTACTTCATCCAGCACGGGGTGGTCAGCGTCTTGACCAAAGGCAACAAGGAGATGAAGCTCTCGGACGGCTCTTACTTCGGAGGTGGGTCCAGCCGGGGTGCGGTTTCTGTGCGGTGCCGGTAAAAGCCTTTGGACCTGCTCAGTTTTGTCCCGCCCAAACCTGGCCGTTCTTGGGTCTCATCCTGGCCTGCCAGGGTTCCCCAGAAGACCACGCCTCCTTTTTCTAGCCCCGCCCCATTTCCTGGCCAGCGATCATTGGGCGATTTCCTTGCTTTTCTGCAGTATTTCTCCCCCCACAAACACACACACTCAAAGGTCAAAATGCCTCTCCTGAAATTGAGTCGCTGGCGGTAAGAGCTTTAAGCTAACATTGGGTGGTATTTTGACCCCGCCCCCTTTTGCCATTGGCTCCGCCCACCAGAAGAAAGCTTCTCCGGAATGGAATTCGGCCCTCGGGCTGAAAGACGCCCAGTGGGAAGTCTTTAAAACGAACTCAAGTGTAGAGGTGCGAAAAGTTTGCGAGAGAGAGAGCCTGCCACTGCTGGCACATTTTGGTTACCCACGCCCTCCCCAGATTAAAATTTGGAGGCGTGCTGTGCTGTCATTGGCCACGACAGCAACATAGTTGTTTATTATGATTTGGAACCGAAAAGTCTCCCCAAGATGGTCCCCGTAAGACCAGTAAAGAAAGTTCCTGTCCTTCCAGGCTTACACTGAAAGTAATGCCATACGAAAGGAAACAGAGGAATTGGGGATAGGGGGATAGGAGAGGAATAGAAGGAGAGCCAGCTTTTAAAGTTATGAAGTTCTTATAATAACCAGCTTGAATGGAAGAGGGAGAAGGACACAAAAAGCCGATGGTGTCTCAGCCAAGCCGATGGAGTGGGCCCTGCTGACCTGTCTCCCTCTACTGGAGCTAGGTGGAGTGGCAGGTCAAGGAAGACAGTTGAGGGAGAGGGGGAGCCAAGAAGCAGATGGTGTCTCAGCCAAACCAACCAAGAGATGGCATACCTGTGAGTACCAGATGCTGAGGACAAACACCTTGCAGGTTCCCAAGAGACAACTGGCTGTCCACTGTTGCGAGTAAGATGCTCTATTATTGGATGTGATCCATCAGAGAACGAGGGAGGGGCATTTGAAATCCGCAGTGCTTTTCAGATTTGAACCCCTTTCCCATCTTCTCATCCAGAGATTTGCCTGCTGACAAGAGGCCGGCGGACGGCGAGCGTCCGGGCTGACACCTACTGCCGTCTGTACTCCCTCTCGGTGGACAACTTCAATGAAGTCCTGGAGGAGTACCCCATGATGAGGCGGGCTTTCGAAACGGTCGCCATTGATCGCCTTGACCGCATAGGTAGGTGTTGGAACTGTGCTTGTGTTGAGGGGAGTGAAGGGACTCAACACCCCCCCCCCCCAAAAAAAATGGCAGGTGGACTACTAGTGCTGCTATGAATGCCTCATAGCCAAAGAAGTCCCAATTCTGCAGTTTTTAAATATATATAGAGAGAGGAGGCATTCCGCTTTTCTTATACGAGAGAATGCCTTTTCTCATACCTTCTGATGCCTTCAGTTGTGAAGACGCATTCCTCCCTGTCCTACAGGAGAGAATGCCTCTTCCCGCAATGCATGGCGATACGTCGCAGCTCACATCGCTGTGGAAGAGGCATTCTCACGCGCATGGCTACCTCTCCTAAGATGGCACCAGCACCTTCTGCGGTTGCATGATGATGATGTATGCGTGTGTCACAGCAAAACCCATCTTAGAAGAGGCATTCTCGCCTCCATTTGAGAGGATGCCTCTTCTCCAGTGGCACCAACCACAAGCCGATTTTTGTAGTAAATACTTGTTTTAACTTTTAAAATACTTTTTTTTAGTCAACCGCTCAATTAATTAGAAGTACTCTTAGAAGAGGCATCCCTCCTCCTCACACAGGAAGGAACCCCTCTTCTTCATCTCCATTTTCAGTCAACTGATCAAATGTTAGCATCTTTTCTTGCCTCCTACGGGGAACCGCCGTTGAAGGACACGGGTTCGTGTAAGTGGAGTTGGGCTAGAACTAATTGTGACTCTTCTGTCCCCAACCTTGCAGGCAAGAAGAACTCCATCCTGCTGCACAAGGTCCAGCACGACCTGAACTCGGGCGTCTTCAACAACCAGGAGAACGAGATCATCCAGGAGATCGTCAAGTACGACCGGGAGATGGTGCAGCAGGCGGAGTTCCAGCAGCACACGGCCATGTACGCCCCGGTCCAGCCCCAGCCCCAGGTGACCTCGGCCATCGCCACCCTCCAGCAGGCGGTGGCCATGAGTTTCTGCCCGCAGATGGCCAGCCCGCTGGTCGGCCCGATGGGGCTGGGCTCGCCCCGGATGGTCCGCCGGCTGCAGTACCAGGGGGGCGTCCCCGGGCCGTTCTCCATCTCGCCGGCGTTGCTTCAGCAGCACCACCAGCAGCAGCAGCTGAACCTGCAGCAGCAGCAGCAGCAGCAGCAGGGCGGCCCTCCGCTGCAGGGCATGCACCAGCCGCAACAGCAGAACATCGTCTTGCAGCAGCAACAGCAGCAGCAGCCGCAGCAGCAGCAGCCGCCGCTCCCTCCCCCGCAACCCGCTCCAGCTTCGTCCACCAGCCCCTTCCCCTCCGCGGTGTCCAGCCCCCCCACCCAAAGCCCGCACGCCAGCCGGACGTTCCCCTACGGGGGCGGCAAAGGCCAGTCAGGGTCCCAGCTCTCGCTAACTCAGCAGAAGCCGCCCGGCTCGCCGCAGCGGCTGGCGGCCCACAAAAGCACCCAGGCCCTGCACACCAGCAGCCTGAGCCAGGAGACCCGGCCGCTCTCGGCCTCCCAGCCTTCCCTGCCGCACGGCGTCTCTCAGACCATGAGCCAGAGCCCCCCGTCCTCGGCTCGCGGGTCCAGCGCTTCGATCGCGGCGGGGCAGGGGTCCTCGCCCTCGTCGTCGCCCGCCCCCTCGACACAGAGCGCTGCCGGCACCCCTCAAGCCGCGCCCCGGGCCACCGCCGCGCCACCGCCTGCCCGGGCCAGCCTGCCCCACCAGATGCCCACGGCCACGACGTACCCGGGGACGGCCACCGCCACGGCAGCAGCAGCAGGGATCCAGCAGGACTCAAGTGGCGCTCGCAAGGATTCCATAGTTAGTACCCCCGACACGGACCCAGCCAAATCCCGGCTTCCTTCCAATTTGTGACCTTTGACCTAAGCAGCGAGGGGGAGGGGCTTGCGGGGGAAAAGGGGAGGGTTCCCCAGCAGCCCAAACGAAGCGGCAGCACGAAGCGGCGGTGCGGCGGCCCCGCGAAATCCATCGTGGCTCCTTTTCTCTCATGTTGACCATTACTCGCTCTGCAAACGCGGCGGCGGGGAGGGGGCAGATTGGGCTGCTGTGATCTGCCGCGCGATCGGGTGGGGCCGCCGGTGAGCCTTTGAATCCTGCTTCACCGGGAGGGAGGAGGAGGGCATACATGGATATCTGCTTCTTACGGAGCTAGGAGATTCAGGACAGGTGGGGGGCGTGTGGGTGGGGGCGGAGCCGCTCCTCGGCCAGGAGACGGCGGGGGGGGCTGGGGGGGAGGAGAGCCACCTGTCCCACATAGTTCCTAACCAGTTTGGCCCCCATCTCCCGCCGCCATCTCCATCCTGCCTCACCTCGCAGTGACTGTGCACCAGAAAGCCATATCTAGACTATCGCGCAACTTAATCCAATAGGTGTAAAATATATGCATATATATACATATCTAAAGAAAATTATATATATATATGATCAATTGAGTGTGCAGCGCCTTATACGCCAAGCTCCCCGCTGAGCCCAAACGGAAGGGGATTCCGGGAAGCGGTTAGAAACACAGAGAGAGAATCCCAGCCCCACCTTAAAAACGGTCCACCCCTTTTCTCTTTGGAAACTAGGTCCCCCTCTTTGCATGCCTACTGGAGGACATGGAGCAGGTTGGGGGGTGTCTATTAAAACTGGGGTGCAGCGTTTAAAGGAATGGAGGGGGATCCTTTGTTCTGGTGGTATCCAATACATGAAGATCAATTTGTATTTTCACCTCTTCAAAGCATCACCCCATTTCCCCTTCCTTCCTTTTTTCCCCTTCTGGTGCCTTCTTCCAAAATATCCGATATTAACTTAAGGAATTAGCTGGTGATGGCCCTACCAGGCTGCCTTTATTTTTTGTTGTTAAAGAAGTGGAGGGATAAGTCGTGGCATGAAAGGAAAAGGGATCAGGAGGGAGGAGGAAAAAGGAGGCGCAAACTCAGGCACTGGTTCTTAGTTGCACATTTCTTATAGGTTTTCTTTCTGGCAGGAAGAGGGAGGGAAAAGAGTTGCCTGCAGCTGCTCCTACTCTGGCTGATGGGTGGGAGGAGATGAGGAGGCCAGCCTGCCTGTGGGATCTCCTGGCTGATGGCAAAGGTGTGAGGGAGATGTGTGTGGCAGCGGGGCGGAGCAGGAATTCTGCCTCTCATCATGTCATGCAATGCGGTGATGGCTTTAAAGAAGGACTTGGACAGATTTATGGAAGTTGGCTCTATTGGTGGCCCAGTGGGGCTGCCGGCTGAGTGGAACCTTCACGTGCAGTAGTGACTACCAGGGAGCAAGGACAGGGGAGAGCTCTTGTCTTCGTGGGCTTCCTCTGTTTTTTCCAGGGATTTTATTTATTTATTTATTTATTTATATCCTGTATTTTTCCCAATGCTGGGAAACATATCAATAAACATATCAAGCTAAACACGCAGCAGATGCAGATCAGGAAAAAAAAAAAACTTTGGAAGCAACGTTGGTTTTGATGGGGAACCATTTCCACTACCACCCCACATAGAAGTATCTTCTCTCCAGTCTTTCTGCAAGAAAAAGAAAGTCCCAAATCATCCTCTCAGAGGAGAACAGGAGGAATTGTGTAGAGATAGCGGCCAGCAGTTAATCCCAATCCAGATTTGGCTAGGGGTTTCTGCCGCCTTCCCTTGCCCCCCCCCTCCCCGGCAAAGGTTAAAGTCCTTTATCTGTAGTAACTCATATGTCAATTTGTACGTGTGTAACTGGGCCTGGAAGAAAAAGGTTCCAATGCGTTTTCGGACCACGATTAAGTCCTTCTGCAGGGAAATCTAAAAAAACGACATACAAGATTGATTGACTTTAAATATCCCCTGTGTTCAACGGTACATATCACATCAATAATACAAGTATCCGTCATAGTGAGGCTGGTAACAAAACGTCCCACAGTGGAGGGCTTCTGTTCTGGATTTCAGCCAGCCAGCCAGCCTTCCCCTCTCTCGAAGTACTCCATTACATTTCCCCTTTGCTTCTAGTTGTATGTTTTCCCCACCCCTCTCAATCATTGATCATCCCCATGGTGCATGATACTACCGCACAAACACTTGGTGGTACCCTGATCCTGCTGCTACATGGACGTTGCTGTTTTAGCTGCGAAAGGAACGGCACTCGCTGAGTTCAGGTTGCTATTAGGATATTCCCATCATTCGGGTGCGATGGCTCTTGGGTTGCAACAGATAATTTGTTCCACTGCGAAACACCTTTTTGCATCAGGCTCCAGTGGGCAAAGATAGTCCTGCAAAACATGGTGTGTGTGTGATGGTATCTTCAAGGGCCCCTTCCCAGCGTTTTTTCTTTTAAAAAGAATTTATCCATTCAACTCATTTCTTACATTTTTTAATCCCATCTTATTTATTTATTGCACTTATATACCGCCCGGCACCCCATAGCCAAAACTCTCTGGGCGGTTTACAAAAGTTAAAAACAGCAAACATTAGAAACAAATATACAAAGTTTAAAAACATTAAAAAGCATTAAAAACAACAGTAGTTTATAAAAACAGCTATTCTGGGGTCTGTATTTTATATATTATTAAATAAAATAATAATACCTTCCCTCTGAAGCGCTCTGAGCGATGTAACTGGTCCTCTCCTATTTTCTCCTCACGACAGCCCTGCGGGGATGGTGACCAGCCAAGGCTCACCCAGTGAGTCATAAACCTTGCAGAATTTGCATATGGGGCGGAGCAACTTTCTGCCCCTCCCCCTGGATTTTGGAACCTTCTGGGTTCAGCCGGGTCTGTACAAGTTCGCCCAGCCTCAGGCATGCCAAGCTGGTTTCGGAGAGTTCGAATCACTTCTCTTCTTCAGCCTTGAGGACTAGGGCCTTGGTTTCTACTAGAAAGCTGCTCACCTCCCAACTGCTGTGCTTCGCGCTCCGATTCGGCGGCTGAAATCAATGTGCAACTCAGGCAACTGTTTTTAAATTTCCCTAAACTTTTAGGAGTGTGTGGTTCTCCCGTTTTGTGTGTGTGTGTCTGTGTGTATGTGCAAGTTTTTGGAATTGTGGCATGTTTGTTTGAGGGGCAGGCGTGGGGTGACAAAGTGGCAGGTGGGAGAGTACCCGGGGGTTGTGCTTAGACACAGAAGTTTTGCCCAAACCTCCTCCCCCACCCAGCCACCTTGAGGTCTAGAAACTTGAGTATTTGAAACAAAACTGAAAACATGAGTGTTTTCTTCCCATGTAAGAGGCATTACAAATGCTTTTCATTTCTGTGTCTGTGTGCATTCAGGCCTTCAAACTCCCTCCCTCCCCCTTCTAGAAAACGTACGCTTTAAAGCAAGTCAGTGACCATCTCTTGGGGTGCAATCCAGGCCGGCCAGTTAATTGTACAAGCGAGACGTTTGTCCCCCAAAGCCGCTTTGCATGTTGGCATTAAATCGCAGGATGGAGGCATGGAAATGGCGCGACCTGGTCAGTGTGGGAAGGGATCACAGGGTGGTCTCAATCTGGGAGCAGAAGGCGTAGGCTACGAAATCCAGATTCCTCGGGGACATCGTTTTGTTTTTCTTTTCTTTCGAGTGTGTGAAGTTTTGCTGTTGTTCTGTTGTTTTTTCTGGGTTTTCGCAACCCCCCCATTTTCTTGTCTGTTTCCAAGGGACAATGAGGACTGGGAACTTGATAACCCGATTTGCCAGTATGCCAAATCTCCACGAAGAGATCTGCTTTATTAGCGTGGCGGTGGAAAATGCCCACGCACACCTTCTCGGGTGTTGGATTGCAAGCAGCAGGAGTCAGAAATGAGAGACGTGTTAAGAGCACTTGCTGCAATTATTCGTTATAATAGGTATTTTAATAGGGAGCAGGCTTGTGTTGAAATATCCACATTCGAATCTACAATGTCCCCCTTTTGCCTTTCTTGTTTTGTTTTGTTGAAACTTTACAGTAATAATAATAATAATAATTTTTTAAAAAACTAATTGGATTGACCCCATTGAGGGCAGGGAAGGATCCCTGCCCATGGCTTTGTGGGGGATGATGGGAGGTGTAATCCAATATATCTGTAGGGCATTCGTGTGGAGATGACTTCTAGGGTCACGTTTTATTTATTTAATATTTATTTATATTATAAATATTATAATATATTTCTATACTGCCCAATAGCCGAAGTGTTCTGGGCGGTTCACCAAAATCAAAACAAAGAAGTACAAAATCCCAAGTACAAAACATAACAACTGTATAAAAACACAGGATAAAAGTTCAATATGAACTCACAACCAGGATAAAACTGAGCAGTAATGCAAAGATTAATACAGATTTAAGATACAGATTTAAAACAGCAACGTTAAAAGACTAAGATGATAAACTTAAAACGCTACGAAAATGAAAAAGGTCTTCGCCTGGTGCTGAAAAGAGTATAATGTAGGTGCCAGGCGAACCTCTTTAGGGAGCTCATTCCACAGCCGGGGTGCCACAGCAGAGAAGGCTCTGCTCCTGGTAGCCACCTGCCTCACTTCCTTTGGCAGGGGCTCACAAAGAAGGACCCCTGAGGATGACCTTAGGGTCCGGGCAGGTACATATGGGAGGAGGCGTTCTTTCAGATAGCCTGGCCCCAAGCCGTTTAAGGCTTTGAATGTTAGTACCAGCACTTTGAATCGGGACGGGACCTGGACTGGCAGCCAATGAAGTTGTAAAAGGACTGGCGTGATGTGGTCTCGTCGGCCAGTCCCTGTTAGTAACCGTGCTGCCCTGTTTTGTACCAGCTGAAGTTTCCGGACCGTTTTCAAAGGCAGCCCCACGTATAACGCCTTGCAGTAATCCAGATGAGAGGTTATCAGTGTGTGAAGTAATCTACATGACTATCTAAAGAGAGGCACACCTCTTTGGTATTAGTCCAGACTTTGAAATGACCTCATCACCACTGGAAGTATGCTCTAAACCAGGTATTTGCCTACAACAGTGCCAGCATGAAAAGCAATTTGGCGGTGTGTGTGTGTGTGTGTTAAGTGAGGGGTGGTGTGGGGGGAGGTTTAAGTATCCATTGAGAATGAAGAATTCTTTTAAAACAAGCAAAAAGTTCTTAAAATGCAGTGTGGGTGTCTTTGCAATCTGGGCTCCGGTCCTAAGTGTGTTTGACTATGGTGGAAGCCGGCTGGAATCGGGAATTTACTTTTGAGTAAATTTGCCTGGGATTGCACGGCAGATCCTGTGCAACTCGCTGTCCACCCCCAGATCTTTGCTCCTTCCCCAAACCTGAAGTCAAAACCCACCCCTTTAAGGGGGGTGCACAGGGCCATTCTGACCTGGCACACACACCTTAAAGCCCTGTCTGGTTGGTCTCTTGCCTTGCCTTTCGGTTTGGGAAATACTTTTCTGGAACTGCTTCCCTGAATCCTAAGAAAGTCTTGAGTGCAGTTTACTTTTTTACTAGCCGAAAGTTGATGTAAATGATTTCTAACGGCTGATTTCTAACGGCCTTCTAACGGCTGATTTCTAATGGCCTTATTCCGCAAATGAGTGAGCTGATATCTTTTATGGATGTGATTGCGGGGGGGGGGGGGGGGGCAAGCGGTGTGTTTTGAAGCAACCCCTTGCAATAGTGTCCGTTGCCAGCCATGCATCCTTTTCTGTTGAATGTACAACCAATAACTGATTACGGCTAAACTGACCAAATGTTTGAATTGGTGGAGGCGGTGGGATTTGTGCTGCCCGAAGCTGGCTGCTTCCTGTTCCTTGGGCAAAATGTCCACCTGCTCATCTGGACCCATCCTGTGTAATAAACATGGCAGAACTGAACTATGCCTTTCCGTGTATTTTTCTCCCCAACTCCCCTTCCCCCATGGTTGGACAGGAAGTGGACTCGGTGAAGAAGGAGGGTCTTCCTCCGGCACCGTGTGTCTCAGATTCTGGACCAAGGTAAGTCACATTGGGCTGGGGGAGGATAATCTCAAATCTGTAGGCATGATTTGATTGTGCAAAACTTCCCTGATTTTGCGGAATGGATTCGGACACGATCCTCCCCTCGGGATCCTAGTGGTGTCAATCCTGGGGAAAGGGGGCGTCTAGGAACTTGGCCGGGCATCAAAACCCCATCTGATAACCACTGACAACGTTCAAACATTCTGTTCCCGCAATAAGGACTAGAAATTTGCCTTGCTTTTAAAAACTCGCAGGGTTCTCGGGGTGTCAAGTCCTGCACACAATTTCTCCTTTCTGAGGGTTTTCTTGGGATATGTTTACGCTGCCCTATATTAATTCGATTTCGTTTATTATCTATATTTAGTATCATGGCAAACACGCGCATACTCTAGCCTTTCTTGCTTGGATTCTTAAATTGAATTTAGATTAATTTCCTTTTTATGATTCGGAGGGAGGGAACGTAAGAGACAGGCAATTAACTTGTGGGAAAGACAGGCTTCTCTCAAATCCGAGTGGCGGATAATTAGCACAGGGTCTTCCTCGTAACAGGTTTTTCTGGCTAATTAATCCCAGCGTATTTGGGTTTGTGTTATTATCATTTTTCTTACTGCCTCCTTTTTCAGCTTCTCTTCCTCCCCGTCCTCCTCTCAATCTCCCCCCTGGTTCGGAGAACTTAATTAACGTTGCATCTCACGTGGCTAATAATTGGATCCTGTTGTGCTTCCCGCTGGCCCAACGGCTATACCATACATCTGAAAACCTTTACTCCAGCTGTTCACCCAAAAGTCAACCTGCAGCTGCATTGCGCTTGCCTGCATATTACCCTCCTCCCCCGGAGGGGCTCTCGCTAAATGGGCCCGAACACCTCCAGATGTTTCGGCCCTACAAATCCCATCAGCCTTAGTAGCACAGCTGGTGGTGAGGAATCCTGGGATCTTCATCCCTCTGTCTCTTCTCACAGGGCCAAGTTCCATTTTGGGAGAAGCATCGTGGCCGGCTTCCGGCAGTGGGCGGGGACAAATGTGGCGATGGGCAGGACCGAAATAAAATAAAGCACCAAGGGAGTCTTGGAGTTCCAGATTGAAATTCCGGGCCAAATGTGGACCAGAGAAGGTTGTGGTTAGAAGGCCTATGTGTGACACAGTTATAGAGCCTATTTTACCTAGTGGCTTGCTCGTTCAGCCATCTCCAACCAGGGCCCCCCCAGATGAGCTGGACTACTGGGAGTTGCAGCCTATCACAGCTGGATATGTGGGGCTGGTGGCTCTTAGGTCAGTGGGGTAATGAATCTGCTCCGGGTTTCAGTCAGCTAAAGGAGCCCTCCAAGATGCCGACAGCTCACTTAGAGCCCAGGCCGGCTTGGACTGAAACCCGGACCCGATTCACCGCCCCGCGGACTTCGGAGCCGCTGCCTGGAGGGCCGCTGGATTAGAGAACTCTGCGCTCCCGTTTTTGGAGTCTATCCTGTTTACACTCCCTCCGATCTTCTCCTACTTGCTGGTTTTTCTTTCCTGTTTCGCACACTCCTGATGAGGCCGGGCGGGAGCAGCAGCAGCAGCGAGCCAGGCAAAGAAGATTGTATAACAACAGACAAAGGCCGCGGCTTTTGTGTGCATGTTAGGAGCTGCGTACCAGCAGGAGCACCCTAATTGTGGGTCGCAAGCCACGTTTTCCACCACTTCTCTCGAGGGCCTGCGGTTTGCTGCGCAGCAAGCCCAGCTGTTCAATGAAACAGGCACCATGGGGGGGACGGGACGAAAGGGGGTCTTTGTTTACTTAAAATGCACGGGTGCTCTTTAAAATATCAACGTGAGCTCGATGGAGGCCGAGGAGGTTAGAGAGTGGAGCCCGTGGGCCTGGGGCCTTCTGCACGGAGAGCGCGCCGGATTTTGTAGCCTTGGGCTCTCGGCATATGACCGAGGACCATACCCGGCCGTGCTGCCGGCCCTGACTGGAGACCTGGGACATTCTGCCCCTGAGCTATCAATTTTCCCCCTAAATACCAGGATTCTAGTCCTGATGGCTCTGAAGGAACATTTGATTTCCATGAGAAGCTAGTCTTCATGGTTTTAAATGGGCTGATTTCCATGAGAAGCTAGTCTTCATGGTTGTAAATAAACCATGGTCTACATGGGAAGCTAGTCCTCATGGTTCTAAATGAAGGCTGATTTAAATGGGAAGCTAGTCCTCATGGTTCTAAATGAAGGTTTGCTTTGCATGGGAAGCTAGCCCTCATGGTTGTCAATAAAGGGCTGATTTAAATGAGAAGCTACTTGTGGTTATAAACGGAGGCTGGTTTAATGGGGAAGCTAGTCCTCATGGTTCTAAATGCTGATTTAAATAAGAAACTGCCTGATACCATTTTTCCATTTAGCTCAGGAAGGTCAGCTCTTCTGTCCCCTTGTCCCTGGTCGTTTTGACTGGGGGGTTGACCCCGGGACCGGGGCTCCACCATGGAGCTCCACGCCCTTCTCATACTCCTGCTGAGTTTGGATGGATCCAAATAAAAGAGAACAGTTTAAGGAAGCCATTTTGAGGTTTTCGGTGTTGTTCCTTCTCCAGGCACATGGGAGGTTCACTTAGGACCCCCTCCTCCAACTGTTCTGGACTACAACTCCCATCAACCCAGACCATTGGCCCTGCTGACTGGGGCTGCTTGGAGTTGGTCCAGAACAAGTTTTTAGACCCGTTTGAGCTTTCATGTTCCACTAAGCCCACACAGTTATGTTCTCTCTCATCCCACCACCATCACGCTTAATTAGGATTATTTATTCTTTTATTTAAGTATTTTTATTTCACGGCTCAGCCAAAATGCCTTTTGGAGCAGCTTATGTTCAATCAGTAAAACAAGACAGACAAACTAAGAACAAAACAAACATGCACGACATGCAAGGAAAACGGGATGAGGAGGGAAGAGGAAAAAATGGCGTAGTCTTTCAGCATTGCTGATGTAATGAATGACCTTGCTCACTGCTCCCTCTATTTAAGGCTAACACATGTTGGTTTTCCTTTTCCCTGGGTCCTTCGTCTCTGCACACATGACTGGTGAAGTTACCTGATTTAGGGGGCAATCTTAAGCATGTTTAGATGGGTGGGGGCGTCCTACAACTCTTAGCATGCTGGGAGCTGAAGGGCTTTTTTCATCTAGAATTGCACTCCTAGTTTATATACAAATGCTTCATTCTGGCTGTTTCCTTTAGAATCAAGTTGCAACATTGCTTTTTTACCATTAATATAGCTGCATATATGGCTAAACAAATACTATTTTGATCTTCGTTTATACCTGTAGAAGGTACGTTCTCCCAGGCCTCACCCCTAGCCTTTATAACGGAGCAGGTGCTCCCATTTCACACCTGGGCTTGTTGCATCTTTTGCAATCTGTACCTACTGAAGTTTCCTTTCCATCTTTCGCTAGGTACCAATGGGAACTTGCTAAACAAGACACTGTTTGCCTGTGCCGCGCATTAAACTTTTGTCAAGGGACATGTTGAGAAGGTGTGGAAAGTTTTCCCATCCGGGTTTTGGGCTGTGCACGCAGTGCCCCCGAAGGGTTCATTCTGAAATGTGCGGGGCCTAAAAACACACCTTTTTCCGTTGCACCTGGAGATTTCCTCTGGTTATTTCCCCTGCAATTGGTGCCTTGCCCTTTAATCCCTCTCCTGTTATTTTTCAGGGGGAAATAACTCCCCTTCGGCCGTCCTGTAGCAATTTCCTCTAAAAGCAGCTACACCCTCTCTCAATTTCCCCTGCCTCTTGAGTTGCACCCCAAGCTACTATCAGCTACAGAGGAGGAAAAATGTGGGTGTTGAGAAAAAAAAAGCCTTTACATTTAAAGTTGGTTAAATCCCAACTTTTGCAAGCTGTGCCTTCCCGAAATCTCTGTAACCAGGGTCTGAAAAGAAACTCCAAGGGTCTCAAGTTGCACTGAGGTTTCAAGCTTTCGGTTGTGGTTTATTGATAAAGCTGTTTTCGGGAAGGGGGCGTCCCCCCGCCCCCAAATTGTCCGTCACCCAACCCACCGGTATCTGTGCTCAGCTGACCTGGGAAACTGTAACCAAAATGGGGTTTGGCAATGCTTGAATTGTGGGGTGTCCTGTCCCGTCCTCCCATCATTTTTGACAGCCCCTGCCTAAGTGCTTTCTCAGTAGATTCCCTCTCATGCCTCTTGTCTCTCTCTGCTCACAAAGATAAGTATATAACTGCTAGTCATGATGGCTCTGTAGTCCCTCCCGCGTCGGAGGCAGTATGACTCTGTCCCCCAGTTTCTGTGGGACATGTGCCAGAGAAGGAGGTTGCCTTTCTGCCGGCATGGAGGCTTCCCGTTGGGGCATCTGGGGAGATCTTGGATTAGGCGAGGCAAAGATTTCTAATCTCGGACCCGCATGTGTTGGATTGCAGCCCCCATGTTCCACAGCCATAGTAACTGGGGCTGATGGGAGTTGCAGTCAGGGAGCCCCCACCACGGGGACAGGCCTTTGGTCTGGTCCGGTCGAATTCGTCTTCGGTTCACTGCTCGCACATTGACCCAACTTCGGCAGGCGTTCTGAATCGCCCGCCGTGTTCTGTCACCCTGACCTGTTGTCCCCCATGTGATTGTGGATGATGGGAGTTTGAGTCCAACAGCACCTGCACGGCTGCATGTGTTGGGCCTTCTGTAGAGTCTTCTGGGCTTGCTTCCTGCTCCGTCAGGCTGCGGCCTTTGACGAAGGGAGTTTGCAGGCCTAAAGGAGGTGGGATCTGGACCGGCGTTCCCTAGCCGGCCTCTGAAGCCATGTGGCCCGTGGCGTGGCTTCCTCACTGTTCCCAGCACAGTGAAAGCCGCTGACGTTTTGCTGGGAATAAAACCCCCAACACTCAATGCTTCAGTTGTGATGTGGCAGCTCCGGCTTTTGCCTGTCTCGATGTGCCTGCATGCGACGGCGTGTGTGTGCAGAATGCGACGGCGTGTCCACGCCACCACATGCAGGGTGAGTCAGCAGCTGCATTCGTCTGAGTCATGGGTGAGGGCGCATGAAGGTGGGCGAAGGTACGTTTCTCTGGCAGGGGCTGCCGGCTTTCCAAATGCAGCGCACCTCCAAGTCACCTCCAGCTGCCTTTCGGCTGGGGGATGATAGGAGTTGGAGTCCCATGAATGGAAGAGACCGGTCTCAAGATGCTGGAAGCAAGTTATCATTTGTGTGTTTTTGTTTTTAACCAATAAAACTGTTGTTCCGTCATCTTGAGACATAACCTCCCTCTTCTCCATTTTATCCTCACTGCAACAACCCTGTGAGGTGGGTTGGGCTGAGAGTCTGTGACCGGCCCAAAATCACCCAGTGGGTTTCCATGGCTGAGTGGGGACTCGAACCCGGAACTCCCAACTCCCAGTCTGACACCTTAGCCACTACACCGGACTGGTTCTCTCAATGGCTCTTTGGCTACTGTTTCTGGAGAATTTTTGGGTTCTCCCATTATAGTCCCAGACAATTCAAGCCCTGGGTGACAACAGGTAGAATCCAACGTGTGTCCTACTTAGAGGAGTCCCATTGAAACGAATGGGACTTCAATTGGTTATGCCCAATTTAAATCCCATTTATTTCCATGCAGCTGGTGGTTTGGTGAAAATACTTCCATGTGTTCCAAAATAATTCTCAAGCAAGACACGAGAGCCCTCTAGTGACCTACGCGGATCACACATTTCCCCTATAAAATAGTTCTACCCTGTCGGCTGTGCGAGGGAGTGAAAATAGATAAAACCCACGTCGACCATAAAACGAAAAAGAGATTAAACTGGAAAACGTTGTGCTGCTGACTTCCTAGAATACATTTCTTCAGAAATTTCACAGCTAGGGTGCAGTCCAGAACCTACTTCTTAGGGGGGAAACCCCGTACAACTCAATGGGGCTTACTCCTGAGTAGCCATGCACAGGATTGCAGTCTCCCAGGTGCAAAAAGTTGGACTACAACCCCCCCAGCATTCCTGACCATTGGACATGCTGGCTGCAATCAAAGTCCACCAGAGCTGAAGGCCCCCTGGTTGAGGACTGCCGCTCTAAAACATGGCCCTCCCAAGATGTGGTTGAATTGCAGCCCCCATCATCCCCGACCAAGCTGATGGGAGTTAGAGTCCAACCACACCCAGAGACCCTGCTCTACAGGTCCAGAGTTCCCACCGCGAGTGGATTTGACAGAGCGATGCGGGTGTCCGAAAGGCAGACCTTTTGACAGATAACTGGAATTTTGAGGCGTGTTAGACCAGGGCAATGGAAATACGCTGAAGTGAAAAGCCATCCAATCGGAGGCCAAAAGCAGGAGGGCCTTTTTGGCTGCAGAAAACGGACAAGCGGAGACGGGAAATCCCTGCAGTGAGCAGGGGGGTTGGACTTGATGGCCTTATAGGCCCCTTCCAGCTCGACGATTCTGAAATTGGCACACTCCGGCCAAGAGCCTTTAGCAAGATGCTCCGGTTTGCCAGCTGTCCAAAAAACCATTGATTAAGCCTTGCTTGATGCAAGCTGAGGCATGGGTTTTTTCTCTCCTCACCACCATTCCCAAAGCAGTCAGAGCTGCAACGGGCACAGCCCCCGCGTGGCTTGTTTTGTCTGCCAACTGCTTGCTACGGCTGTGTTCAACGCAGCGCTACGGCTGTACCCCGCGCGTTACAGGAAACCTGAAATTGCGTACCGACTTCATGCAAAGCCCACAATCTATTAAACCTACAAATGCAATCAATTCGCACAATTTGGCCCTGTTAACTATTCTGCACAACTTTTGTGCGTGCGTGTGTGCGTGTCAAAGAGACAGGGCAGAATTCCTCCCCTGACCCCTCTTTCCCCGTATTTAGCCCCCCTCCCCTTTTGATTCCATGCACAATTCTTTAACCATAGGGGCTAGAAACTTGACATTTTTAAAAACCAAAAACCATCTACTTTCTGCTAAGGGCAGCAATTTTTTTTTTTTAACATCACCATTTTGTGAGGTAGCTCAGGCCGAGGACGTATTCGGGGGTCAACCAGTGCGTCTCGTGAGATCAATGTAGATCAACCACTGAACGCCACTGGCTGTTCAGGAAGAAGATATCTCAAGGAGGCTGAACCCTGTGCCGGTTGCCGCATTCTCTGAGCCAGGCTTCCCCAGCCTCCTGATGTGCTGGGTGGCAATTTAACCCCAGCCAGCTGGGCCAGGCTGCTCTGGGTGTTCTCTTGGCTGAAAATACCACAGCTCTCAATTCAAGGACCAGCTGTAGTTTCCCCTCGCCCTGCAGGGGGCAGCACTGTCCACAGGTGTCAGGCTTTCTCCCTCCACCCATTTTGCCCCGACCTTCTGTCATCCAATTTCATTAAAAACAAATGCATAAATAGCGCTTTGGTTCTCGACACAAGGTGCAGGCCACGGGCTACAAGCTGTCCAAGAAAATGAGCGATGGAGAAATTGGATGGCTTTAAAAAGGGGGATGGATCAATTCCTGAAGAAGGCTATCAAGGGCTAATAGTCCTGATGGCTTTGAGCTTTCTCCAGTATCCGAGGCAGCAAGCCTGTGTGCCCCAACTGCTGGGGAACATGGGCGGGAGGGTGCTGTTGCAACACATCCTGCTTGTTCATCCCTGGCCGATGGCTGGTCAGCCACTGTGTGAACAGAGTGCTGGACTAGATGGACCCTTGGTCTGATCCAGCATCAGGGCTCTTCTTTCGTTTTTACACGTTTTTAACCGCCCAGCGACACAACCTGAGTGCTAACCAGCCCTCAGGTAGCAGCACGTGCAGGAAAAGGCGTAAAGCAACCTGGAGGGGAAAAGAATCCTTTGTGTTTCGGCCCCAAGGCCAGAGAGATCTGAGATTTGGGGGGTGCAGAAGGTTCGCCAGGTCACCGCCCCCATCGCCACAAATCACTTGGTGGCCTCCCAACTTTTCTGCAGTCCCCGTAATGAAAGGTTGAAGCGCTTCTCTGAAAGCTTTGGTTACCGACAGCAAGTGCTGTAAGCTAAAATATTAGCTGGATGTTTTTGGCGTCTTTAGCTCTGACCCCTTTGCCTTCACGCTCCGCCCACC
Organism: Elgaria multicarinata webbii; assembly: GCF_023053635.1. Taxonomy (NCBI): domain Eukaryota; kingdom Metazoa; phylum Chordata; class Lepidosauria; order Squamata; family Anguidae; genus Elgaria; species Elgaria multicarinata. The sequence goes on along the minus strand of NC_086193.1, from coordinate 11,801,073 downwards.
ATTGAACCGTGGTCCCTGGCAACTTCTCAGAAATGGATCCGGTCCTCTGCCTCCTCCACCCCACCTGAGACAGACCCATCCGTTCCACGTGGCAGCATCACCGGCAGCCCCCTCTGGAAGCGCCTAATTCTGCTGCGTTCCCCAGGTATGTGCGTGTGGGACAGGCCTTGAAGCAAACAGTCTCTGCTAGAGAGAGGCACAAGCCAGTGCAGGCTGGTCAGGAAGAAGCGAGCCAGAGCAGCAACTCATGCAGAGAATGACCGGGCAGCCTCCTCGGAGAAATCCACACGTTTGAAACGAATTTGGATTTGTACGAACCCTGCGGCGATCTGTTTTTGGCGTTGTGAAAGGCAAACTGGGAGACACTGACAATTCACAGGGGGCGTTGAAAGCCTTGTTAGCGTTCAACGGAACACTACAACAACCCTCATCCCCGCCCCCCGCCCATGGCAGGACTACCTTTTCAATGCTGGTGCTTCCAGCTTCTTCCTTCGGACATTTTCTGACCCGCGTTGGACAGCAAACTCCTTGTTCCTCCATCTTGATGTCTCCCTCATGGCTTTATTGCCCTCCTGCTGCTTTGCTTAGGACACTTTGCTACTCATCGCTGAGGTTTCTCCTGGTACAGTCGTTTTTACCCTGTGCTGGCTCCCCCACAATTCAAATGGAAGATCAAGATTCTAGTCCTGTCTTAACACCCACCCACCCACCCTGCCCTTTACCTGATATCCGATCTCTCTCTACTTCAAGCTACCTTTTGGTAGATGTTCTCCTCGTCACCATAAGCCGCCCTCCACCCCGCTTCTCTCGCGAAGAATCCAGTTCCGGCGCAGTTCCTGAACCGCAGAAAACGGCAACTCGAAAAGGAGACTCGGGGGACGGGGAGAGAGACGCGCAGAAAAACGTGAGTCTGCTTTATTTGGAGAAAAGTCAAGTGTTTAAAACAGGCGTACCATTTACACAGTGACCGAAACAAGGGCGGCCGACAGGCAGACCGGATCTTTGCTCCTTTCCCAGACTCCCGAGAGGTTTTGAATGGGGATGAACCCGCCACGGGGTTTGCTCTGCTTCCGCCGCCTCTGGACTCCTGCCTGCGGTTGCAATAGCCCTCGTCGCCCGGGGTCCAAGCTGACAGCAACAGATTAAGTGGAGAACCCAGGAGAGTTGGAATTTGAACCCGACGGGTGGCAGCTTCGGCCCTGTGCCACAGCTCCGGTGTTCAGCTTGGAAGCCGAAGAAGCGATGGTGGAAGAAGCTGCACGTTTTGAGCAATTATGGCACAGTGTTTATGCGGGGAGGGAGGGAGGGAGGGGGGTCTCTCTCCAGAGTCACAGGGGAGAAAGCCACAAAGGGAAAAGAAGAACGCTGTCAGGGAATCCAACTAATTGGAAAGGCAAGAATCTGGGACAAGAGAGCGAAGCTGGTGGGTCTGCGGGGCGAACCCGGCTCGCTTAAGACTCCCTATAGCTCTAGAAGCCAGATAGAAAGCGGGTTTCAGCAGAGAGGGGAAACTTGAACACATCCATATCCACGCTGCTTGGAATTCTGCCCTCTCCCCCGCAAGGTCTGGAGCAAATCAGGAAAAGAGACAACTTTACCTCCATGTCTTATATACTGGCCAGGCTAGCGGCTGGCTGCTGAGATGGAGGCGGCCCAAAATTGAGGGACGTTTGAAAAGCGGAACAGGCTAAGCGTGGACTGGTTTATTAGCTTCCCGTGTGGGGAGCCGCGGACTCGAGGGGCAACGAGACAGATCTCAGCCCACCCTTCTACTTTCTTCTGCAGCAGCGATTCCCGCCCCCGCCCCACGGCTCAACAGCGAGGCCTACGACCAAAAAAACAAAAAGGTGCGCGTTAGAACTGAAAGGTAAAAAATAAAACAAAAATGGCCGCCTCCTGCTTTTTAGTTTTCATTTTTAAAAAACGAAGAACAGAAATTTTACTCTACGGACTCTTTACGTTTAACCGATCTTTGCGAGGAAGCACTAGAATACTCTTGGCGCTGCGGCACGAGACAGACAGACAGACGAGAGAGAGAGAGAGCTAAGCCGCCTGCTTAGCTGGCGTGTCACCTGGGAGAGAGCGGAAGGAAGGAAGACAGAGCACAATTAGGAGTCGTTCATGTTCCCCGGAATGATTATGTGGTTATCTTAACACACGGGGTTATTTTTCTTAAGAACCTGGTTAAGTATCGTGCCTGAATATCTAAGCCATAGCTAACAATGCCTCAAGCTGGGATGGGAAATCACGGCCTGATGTGGGTTGGCAAACCATGGTTGCATGAACCACGGTGGCATTGAGAAAACCATGGTTGAGGTAGTTTCTGAATCCCTCCACTTGCAAGGGGAAAAGAAGGCTCTAATGGGGGTCTCCCACCCCAATACCTACCTTGCTCAAAGGGCCCTGGGATTGGCACAACTGGGGTGTTAACTAGGGTGAAGGCAAGAAACCATGGTTAGCACTAACTGGGGTCATGCCTGCACTGGGTTTGAAAGAACAGGGGAGCACGAAGGCTTGTCACACTGAGGTCAGAAGGCCAGCTTTGATACCAGTCCACTCACCGGTATTTAGCAGGCTAAGGGCTGCATGTTATTCTGCCACCCCACCCGAATTCTCCTTCAGCGCCCTCAACTCTCAGAGGGTGTCCCATCAACCTGGGCTAGTTCCGTGATATACCCCTAGGCATATTCCCAAACACAAGCCAACTCGACAGCCTTGTCCACTCGGCTTCTCCCATCTGTAAAATGGGGGCAAGTGATCCCCCCTGCAGAACTCAGATGACCACTACGGACAGGGCAAGCCGTGTGTGACGTGTTGACCAGGTTCTCCTTCACTCCAATCAACCCCTTTCCTCAAATATGTTCAGGGTGGCCCTATGGGGGGGGATAGCCGGTATTCCCCCCTCCCCCCAACATCCTTGTGAGGTAGGCTGGGCTGGGAGACCGCGACTGGGCCAGGGTTTTGGAGGAGGCCTGGCTGCCCCGAAACGTGTCCCCCCCCCCCATGGGAAGCCGGACTGTCTGCCCACCTCGGCGTCTGCTTAATTTGCATTCCTCTGACGCACGTTCTTGTCCTTATGATTCGCAGCGTTGCTTTTCCTGCAGGGGCGAGGGAAAAGGACAAGGGCCGTCAGGAGCGTGCGCAGTCGCGAGAAACCTGGCAGGAAACCCACGACGCGCAGCCGGATCCCGGGAGCCGCCGGGGCTAGAGATGCCCGGCGCTTTAGGCAAGAAAGCAACCCCCAAACCAGCGCCCCTCTCCAATACAAGGCATGCAATCCGCAAGAGAGCTCCTCCGCCCGAGCCCAGAGGGGAGTTGCGCAACTGCGAAGCAGCTGGGTGGGTCTGACCGAGCGTGAAGGCCGTTATCAGTTCCGGCGGCAGCCAGGGAGGGGATGGCTTTGCACTCCCCGAACCTGCCCTGGACTGGCATTCCTGCGCCAGGCTTGCAACCCACGCGCCGCTGGCATGACCAGCCTCGCGCTTCGCCCTTCACAGCAGCCTTTCTCTCGGCCGGCCACGGCCTCCTTCTCCTCCTCTTCCTAAGCAGCAGCCAGGGGAGAGGGCTCAAGCCGTGGCCGCGCCCTCATTCCTGGTTTTTCCCACCCCGAAAGATGTCAGGTTTTGGCAGGGGCTTAATACTCACAGCGGTGCGGATCCTCCATCGTCGTCTTCAGGCAGCCGAAGGCACGCAAGGGAAGAAAGAGCCATGTCAGAAAGCAGGTCCGGGTTGAGCAGCACGCAGCATTTTCCCAGCCCCCCGTCCCGCCCCCAAAAGCCACCTCTGCTCAAGGCTGCCTGGAACATGTCCGCTGCAGGCAGACACACACACAGACACAGACACACACACACTGCAAAGGGCCCGCCAGAGTCCTCCACAAACCCACGAGCGCAAGCCGGGAGTCAGAGCTGCCCTGCCATAGCGGTGGGAGGCAGCCTTCTCTCAGGAGTGGGGAGAGGAGCTCAACTCAACGCGATGAAGCACGTCCTTTCGCTACCGGGCCACACTCAAAATCAGAACAGTGATGTCAACCAGAAATCCTGCTCACCTTTTTGAACCTATGGTTCAAAACCCGGGGTGGGGTGGGGGTGGGCTGCCGTTCCACGCTAGACGAAGCACCGTGGCGCGACGTTATCTTGCGGCTGCCACGTTAGGATCCGGGGCGCGAGGAGGTCGGTTGATGGAGGTAAGGCCTGGTTTTGCAAAGGCTAACCAGAGCCTCCGTCTTTTGGCATTCAGCATTAACTCAAGGGGAAGGCTCAGAGGCCTGGGAAAGAAGGGAAATGTCTCAGGAAAAAGGCTCCAGATCCCAGACGGAGCCGGTTTTAAACCAACCTCGCGTCCCAGGGCAGGCCAGCCGCTGGCAGGGGGCCCCACGGAGGGCGATAACACGTAACCGTGCGGAGAGGTTTCGCTCCCTTTCTCAAACAAGGCGTGGGCTCTTGCTTGGATTATGTGGGCCATTCTTGTGTTTTTTTATTTAGGTATTAAAACCAAGTGTGTGTGTGTGTGTGTGTGTGTGTGTGTGTGTGTGTGTGAATCTTAGCGTTAAAAAAGGATTTCTCTCCCCACCTAAGTGAAAACCAGGCTGCTTACTTCTACTAAAGACTCGTACGTGTGCTCTCTTCTTTGGGGGTAGTAAAATTAATGTATTTTCTACACACCTCAGCATCTACCCCGCCCCACCAAGGATACAGGAACCTCTCTCTCTCTCGCTCGCTTGTGGGATGCCCCGCTTTGCTTCTGTGTGGCACAGCCCACTGACGGCTAGGTAAATACTCCCCCCAGAACGATGCCCTGAAAACATGTTGGACAGCAATTCCCATTCCTGACAGCCAGGAGCTGCAATCCAGCACATCTGGAGAGCGGGGGAAGCTGGCCTGGGCCTTTCAAGGTCACGTAGACCCGGGACTCCGTTACTCAACTCTGCGGGCGCGGCCCTAACCTGCAGGCACCAACAAGCAAGCAAACTAGCAAGCAGGCTACAAATCTCAGGTCAAGAACTGCAGCACCCTGAAGGCGCACAGAAAACAGTGGCGTCGCGGACCAGGGAAGCCGGCCGCTGCTGGCATTTGCAAGAACACACACATGGACGCTTTCAACACGAGGAGCAGAGAAGGCTTTGCTCTCCCCAGGCAGAGTCAAGGTCTCTGGATTCTTTCGCTTTCCCATACGCACAGACGCACGCTACATCTTGGCGCTAGGAACCGGCACAAGCCTGCCATGGACAGGTGAGACACAGCTGGCAAGAGCGACCGACGGGGGGGGGGGAACAGCTGGAGCCGGCTCTTCCACTTACCACAAGGAGTTAACAGGCAGCAGTGGGAAGAAGGAAGAGAGGGCAAAGATAACGCCAGGAAGACAACACACCTTATATGCCGGGTTGTTGTTTTAAAACGAAAGAATCTTGCTACGCAAAGGGGGTCCCCCTCTTTCTCCTGCCCCCCTCCACACTCAGAAACACACACACCCCCAATATTTTTCAAAGGAGGACACTCCGCAAAGGAGTGTCTGAAAATGACGCTAAAGTATATAAGCCAAGATGAGGGAGGGAAATGCAGAATAGAGCAGGGTTGGGGGAACAGGCGGTCCTCCCAACACGAAGACTGCAATTCCCATCATCCCTCATTGCTGGTTATGCTGGCTGGGGCTGCTGGGAATTGCAGTTCAGTGACGTCTGGAAAGCCGTGGGCGCCTTGCCAGAGGGGCAGGCGCAGATTCCAAAACAAAAAATGCCCAAGTGGGTTCTTAAGAGCCCTGCTGCAAAGGGAGTTTTCTTTTTTAAAAGGCCGCGTTTGATTTCTGATTAAGGCTGGAAGATTGACGGGCTTGGGCAGGAATTTAGAAATATTTTTAACAGCCGCGAGACGAGGTCGCACCTGCCGTAAACGCACCACATGTTAGAGAACAGTGGTTGTAGTATGATTTGTCGCCTTTTCATGGAAGCTTCTATAAAAGTCCAAACTTTGGGCCACTGATCTGGGCGGCAGCGACTCTCTCTTTCGTGAGGCCTCCGCGACAAGCAGAACAGATGAAACCTCCCAGGGCAGCATTTCTGCAGCCTCTTCACAGTGCCGACGCCGGATTTCAGGCTGAATCACAGACACTCGGGGGCTGGATCAGCATAAAGAAGGGCTAACGCAGCTGGGTACCCCGATAAGACGGCCTTCCCTCAACCTGCCAGAAGTTTCAGACTGCAACGCCCATCGCCCCGGCCGTCCTGAATGGGGATTGTGGGTGTTGCAGATCAAAATATCCAGAGGGCTCCAGGTTAGGCGAAGGGCGCGCTTCGAGCCCAGGGCAGGTTCTACGATGGGTTGCCTTTGAGGGAGAGGGTAAACCCCCTCTCTGGAAAGGGGTGCAAGAGCTCCTCGTTTGCTCAAGAATAAGAACATGAGAAGAGGGCCCATCTAGTCAAGCACTCTTCTGTTCACACAGTGGCCAAGCAGCTGTTGACCAGGGACCCACACAGCAGGACATAGGAGCAACAGCAGCCTCCCACCCATGTGCCCCAGCACACAGGCTTACTGCCCTTTGACACTGGAAATAGTACATAGCCATCAGGGCTCGTAGCCATGGGTAGCCTACTCCTCCAGTGATTTATCCAGCCCCCTTTTAAAGCCATCCAAATTGACGGCCATCACTACCTCTCGTGTTAGTGCAGCCTTCCTCAACCTGGGGCGCTCCAGATGTGTTGGACTGCATCTCCCAGAATGCCCCAGCCAGGCTGGGGCATTCTGGGAGATGCAGTCCAACACATCTGGAGCGCCCCAGGTTGAGGAAGGCTGTGTTAGTGAGTTCCACAGTTTAACTCTGCGCTGTGTGAAGAAGGACTTCCTTTGCTCTTTCCTGAATCTCCCACCCACCAGCTTCACGGGATAACGGCCCCGTTGGGTTCTCAAACTCAAATTCAAATAGTTCTTTATTACGGTGGCAGCCCAGCAAAATCAACACCAAAACATGCAAAGGACAGATAAAAAGTGACATGACAACAAAACACAGCTTGGAGAGTTGCTTCTCTCAGAAGGGCTGCAACGTCGTTTTTCTAATTTGCACTGAGGTCATGAGGAACTTAGAGACCCTCTCAGTAATAACCGTTGGGTTCTAGTATTTTGAGAGCGGGAGGAAAAAAATGTCTCCCTGTCCACATTCGTCCTCCACACCGTGCATAATTTTGTCCACCTCTCTCAGGTCATAGAATCATAGAATAGCAGCGTTGGAAGCGGCCTACAAGGCCATCGAGTCCAACCCCCTGCTCAATGCAGGAATCCACCCTAAAGCATCCCTGGCAGATGGTTGTCCAGCTGCCTCTTGAAGGCCTCTAGTGTGGGAGAGCCCACAACCTCCCATTGGTTCCATTGCCGTACTGCTCTAACAGTCTGGAAGTTTTTCCTGATGTCCAGCCGGAATCTGGCTTCCTTTAACTTGAGCCCGTTATTCCGTGTCCTGCACTCTGGGAGGATCGAGAAGAGATCCTGGCCCTCCTCTGTGGGACAACCTTTTAAGTATTTGAAGAGTGCTATCACGTCTCCCCTCAATCTTCTCTTCTCATAGAATCATAGAATAGTAGAGTTGGAAGGGGCCTACAAGGCCATTGAGTCCAACCCCCTGCTCAATGCAGGAATCCACCCTAAAGCATCCCTGGCAGATGGTTGTCCAGCTGCCTCTTGAAGGCCTCTAGCATGGGAGAGCCCACAACCTCCCTAGGTCACTGGTTCCATTGTCGTCCTGCTCTAACAGTCAGGACGTTTTTCCTGATGTCCAGCCGGAATCTGGCTGCCTTTCACTTGAGCCCGTTATTCCGTGTCCTGCACTCTGGGAGGATCGAGAAGAGATCCTGGCCCTCCTCTCTGTGACAACCTTTTAAGTCTTTGTCACACAGAGGAGGGCCAGGATCTCTTCTCGATCCTCCCAGAGTGCAGGACACGGAATAACGGGCTCAAGTGAAAGGAAGCCAGATTCCAGGTCTCCCCTCAGCCTCCTTTTTTTCCAAGCTCAACAATCCCAGCTGCTGTCACCTCTCCTCCTAGGGGAGAGGCTCCAGTCCCTGGGTCATTTCAGTGGCCCTTAGTTACACAACTATTACAGAGTATGGCCAGGCAAGACCTTCCAAGGCGTGCCCTTAAACTCCCGTTTTTAATTCCTCTGACTGCGAAAATCTCGAAGGAGACAAAGGGTTCTTTTAAAAAAAGGCCTGCCGAGAAGAGGAGGTTTTCTCCTCCCTCCGAAGCCTCCCTCTCCCCCGTCGTGTCCCCGGCGCCTTACCGTCAGGGACCTCGTTGGGCTTTCTCCTCTTCTCGTAGATGAAGATGATGGTGACGAGGACCAGCACTTCGGCCACGATCCCCAGGAAGGGCCAGAGCGCCGCCAGGCGGCTGCGCACCCGCAGGCCCACCACGTCGCTGCCTTCGCCCACCTCGTTGGTGCCGTTGCACATGTAGTCGCCCGGGTCCTTCTGCAGGTCCAGGGAGGTGACGCGAAGGTCGGTCCGGTTGCCTTCCGACTTGATGAAGAAACGGTCCTCGGAGCCGTTGACGACGGGCTGCGGAGCGGGGGGGACAAAGGCTCAGCCGCTATTACCGGGGCAAGGCCCCCCAGGGGGGACGGGACGGGACGGGACAGGACGGCTCCTTGGGAGATTCAGTGCGAGCGATAAACTGCGAAATCTGGCGCAGAGTTAGGAAGAGAGGTTCCCGCCTTGTCAGACCTCTCTAGGGTTTAGACGGGTCTCTCCCAGGGCTTATATAGAACAGCCTTCCTTAACCTGGCCCCATTCAGAAGTTTTGGACGAGAACTCCCAGCATGCCCCAGCCAGGCTGGGGCATGCTGGGAGTTCTCGTCCAAAACATCTGGAGAGCGCGAGGTCGGTACACGCACGCTTAGCTAGCGCTGGAAAAAGGAATATAGATGCATAACATCCCACTCTTCAGTTATTATTATTATTATTATATTTATATGTATCCCACCTTTTGCCCAACGCTGGGCCTCAAGGCGGCCTTACAAAGTTTAAAATATACATATTGGGGGGGGGAACAAAACCATAAACAATTAAAAAAATACGCAACAAAATTATAAGACATTAACATAGATGGAGGGCCGGATTATTCGCCAAAGGCCTGCTGGAACAAAAAAGTTTTAGCCTGCTTCCGAAAGCCCATCAAGGAGGGAGCCAGCCTAGCTTCCCCGGGAAGAGAGTTCCAGAGCATCGGAGCAGCCACCGAGAAGGCCCTCTCCCATGTTCCCACCAAGCGTGCCTGTGAAGAAGGTGGGACCGAAAGAAGGGCCTCTCCAGAAGATCTCAAAAGCACGGGCAGGCTCCTAAGGGAGAATACGGTCTTTCAAATAACCTGGACCCGAACCATATAGAGCTTGGATTGGTGCACTGTTCGTGACCAGGATGATCTCCAACTCTACACACACACACACACACACACAGCGCTGTAGTCTGTTTATACAGTGACGGTTCGAGCCCGTCTCGGAACTCGTCTCTTTTATAGAGACGAGTTCCAAGGGGAAAGACAAATGGGCGTCTCTGCTCAGGAGGGAGGCAGCGGCGGCGTGGGAAAACGTTTGGCCATGTACAGAATTAAACCGGAGAGGAGGCGTCTCGAACCGCTGAGGGAGCTTAGAGTTAAAGGCCGGCAGGTAAGAAAAAGCAGCAGAAGTTATGACTGCTTCCAGGCAGCCGATTGAGAAAGGTGTAGCAAGACCTCTCTTTCTCTTCTTCTTTTTTCCCCTTGTCTTAAAAAAAGGTGTTTAGGTTCAGGATAATTTCTAATTTGCTCATTTGAAGCCCAGAATTATCCCCCCACCCCCATTTTGAAGGGGTGAAAAGAGGAGAATGCAGCGTGCCCAGAGGACATGGGGCAGAAGTTGGTGAAGACCCGTGAGAACGTTACAAGGACAGTGCTGGAAATTGGGTTCTGCGTGGAGACCGTTTGCACGGTTCTTGCTGCAGCGAACCAGTGCCCATTCTGCCGGGGGGTGGGTGGAGGGTGGGCAGAAGGGGTAGGAGGTTTGCTACATCCACTCACCTGGGGCACATTGTCGACTATCTTGAACCAAGACCACTGGGTGACAGGAGGGTAGGAATGGGCCTTGCAAGTGAGCACACCAGTATCCCCCTCGTTCGCGTGCTCCGACTTCTTGTAGGCGACCACGTGGGGCTTAACTGCAAGGAAGAGGAGAGAAGCCAGTCGGTGAAGGGCAGCCAAGGGCGGGGGAGGGAGGGAGAGAAGGGTGTTGAGCAAGCAAGCCCTTGCTCACCTAGGGCGAGCAAGGCTGGCGACCAGGAAGGGAATTTTTGGCAAACTGGCCCTGCTATGGTCACAAACGACTTCTGTGTGTAAGAGCAGGCAACTAGGCTAGTAACAATTTTGTAGGCGAAGTTTTGCAGGCTCATTTGCAAGGCTGGAGGAACACAGGGAGCGGCCCTTTCCCCATTGGTCCATCCGTCTCAGTATTTGGACACCTCCGTCCTCCTTTACTCCGTGCGAAACAAAAGGTGGGTGAAATGCCCCCTTTCCTTGTCGAGAGCACAAAGCCGCGAGAAGAGCGGCGGCCCGATCCCCGCGGTACAAAAGGGACCCGCCCTTTGCAAGCACTCGTGTCTCCGCCATAGTTACCTTTCACGTTCACGGCCCCTCGCGAGAGGGGAACGGTTTCAAAGACGCACTCGTACACCCCCGAGGTTTCATGATCCACTTTCGGGATCCTGGAAGGAAAACACGCGTGTCAGGGAGGCGGTGAGCCGGGCGCACAGCCCGTCACGGCTCAGCAGCTGGGAACGACAGCCTCACGCGTGTCTGTAGGAGTGCGCGTGTCGCATGGAGTCCCCCACCCCACATTCTGGCTTGGGGCCAATTCTACCCTCAGGCCAAAAGTGGGTTCTTTTCCCCATCCACCCTGTAATTTAAAGGACCAAGTTCCCAAGTGAAAGATCACACACACACCCCCCGACAAAAGGGGGGGTGAGTGGGTGGGCATATTCACTCCCAAGTAAAATTGCAGGAACACCATTCATTTGCAGGCAGGGGAAAGAGGAGGGTAAGAGAGAAAATGGAAGGAACTACAGCAAATGCAGCAGCCGCAGTGCTGGATAATCCATTCCCACTCAGAATTCAGTCCCCTCTTACTGAAGGAGGTTCTCACCAATACATTCAGGGGTTTTCAAAACACAGGGAAAGGAGAGGTGGCGTCGGGGAGCATACTCCCCCTTGAGCCTAGAGGTAGCCCAGACATTGGCATCTCAATTAGGAAACTTGCGCTGACCGGATTTTATGGATCAGCCAGGCCGCTCCACAACACACACACAACGCTGATTCTTTCTGGGTAGGGGAGGCTGCTGTGTGTGTGTGTGTAGGATTTTTGCCACACAGGGAAGAGCAAAGACCGCTTTCCTTCCATCTCTAAACCTTGGGCTGGTTTTCGACACATACACACGGAGAATTGAGGGCAGGCGAGGGAGGGAGGCCGGGGCATAAATACTTTAATCCCTGCTCAGCTCCCCGTCGCTACAGGGAGAGAGGCACGTTGGCTAAGCCGCACAGGGAAGGACGTGACGCCTCCCCAGCCGGCTGGGCCTCTGCCAACAGGGTGAGGCGGTCCAGGACGGCCGTCACAATGAGGCCGGTGTTTCGGGTCCTGGGAACGCAACGACCGGGGCAGCGAGCCATGCGGACTCGCTCCGAGCACAGGAGGCGAGGGAAGCGGGTTTGCAGAGCTCTCCAGCTCATGGGGTTTGTTGAGCAGAGACCCGAAGCGGGGAGAGGCTGCCGTTCAGGAAGGCGGCCCACAGCAGGTCTTACGGACACCGGCCGAGCCCCTGCGGGCCGGCTTGGCTTGTGTCAGCCCACCTATCGCTCCAGAGCAGGAAACCCCTCTCCCTGGGGGATTTCTCTTTGTTTCAGCGAGGCTGATGGGTAATGCTTGAAGGGCATCGAGCCCTTGTGAAGCGCCTCGCTCCTGCAAGGCAACCGAGAGCGTACAGCCGGATGTCGGGCTGTGCGCACCGGCAGGTATCGAGACAGGGACAGCGCGGGCTTCCCCCTTCCAGCTTGGGAACTGTGCTAACGTGGGCTCCGCGTCCCCGCTTTGCCGGCCCCTGCGATACTGGGGGGTGCGGGGGAGGGCTCTGGCATTGGCCTGCAAAACACAGGTCAACAGGTGGAGACGGCAGGAGAGCCACCTCGCCAACGCTCGCAGCAATCTAGATTTCCGCTCGGGGGCTTCATTGCTCGAGCAAAGGACGCCACCCCTGCCTTCTTCTCTATCTTGGAAGTGGGCAGGGATTGCCCCCACGGCGTGATGACAGACAGGAGCACCGGCTAGGCCGAGAAAGGCGGGGGGCCTTCTGCCGCACAAAAACAAGGCCCTGCTGCCCCTCCCCTACGTCTAAAAGTTTGGATGAGAGCGAGGAGCACCCAAGAGCCTCCGGTGGAGACGCAGCCTGCAGTCCCGGGCTCGTTGGCTTCGTACGCAGGCTTCCTGGGGAGTAAATCCCACCGCATGCAAGGACAGGGGGCTGGCCTGGAACTGTAGCTCAGCCGTCCCCAACCTGGGACTTGTTTCCAAGTAAACGGTCCTGGGTTTGTGCCGAAGTGGAGGGGTGTGTGTGTTTCCTAGCTGCCCCAAAGTTGGGCTTAGTTTGAAGTGCATCGTGCAGCACTGACATGAGAGCGTAAGAAAGCGCCCTGCTGGATCAAAGCAAGGGCCCAGCGAATCCAGCGCTCTGTTCACAAAGTGGCCCACCAGCAGTCGGACCAGGGACCCGCAAGTGGGACACGGTGCAACGGCACCCTCCCGCCCATGTTCCCCAGCACGGGCGTATCTAAGCTTACTGAGCAGGGGAAGGACTCATTTTGGCTGCATTGGGACACGCAAAGCTTCCACGAAGTGACAAAATGGATTTCCCAGTTGGAGATGATGAGGGGATCCCCCCGCCCCGAGACAGAGCGCCCCCAAACAAACATGCGTGCACATGCGCCTCAACCCGGAGACACCTACGTGTACGAAGTGAACTCCGAAGCCGTCTCGTTCGAATCCAGCTTCGTCTCCCCCTTCATCCAGTAGTGGCCTTTGATGGGCGTGGGCGGGTCGCTGATGTTGCAGGAAAGGACCACGTTCGAGCCGTCCGTTACGTCTGGAGTGGACGAGATGACGGGACCTGGTTTCGGGGAAGAGGAGGAAGAGGGGTGAGGAAGACGCGGCCAAGGCGGCCCGCTCCAGCCGCTCGCAGCCAGAGCGTGCCGTTCAGTGGCCTGGAAGCGTCGGGAAAGCGACGTGAAGCGGCTCAGACTCACTTCTGTGCATGAAACTTATTCTGGGAGCAGTATTTGTGAGTTTGGGGACAAAGGAGGCCACGGGCTGAATCCGCTCTCTGCCCTGCCCCAAGTTCAGGCCCCGCCCAAATACCTCGGAACCCGCAGAAGACACGTTGGTCACTATTCCACCCCAGCCATGTGTGCTCGCATCCGGGGCATTTTAGAAAGATTTGATATTTAGGGTCTGTGCCGGCAGCAGTGACCATGCTGGGATTCCTAAGAGAGTTCGAAATGAGCAGGCCAGCCTGCCCCACGCTGCTCCCCTCCAGATGGGTTGGCTGAGATACTCCACAGTCGGCTGGGGGATGCTGGGAGTTGTAGGCTGGCCCATCTGGAGGGGAGCGGCGCGGGGAAGGCTGGACTAGGCCAGCAGCAGGCAAGCAGGAGCCTCTGGGCCAAATGCAGAACTCGGGCAGCTTGTTTTCTGGGCCACCATTCCCACCTACCGCCATTTGAAAATCCTTTCGGGGCAGAGAAAGCTCCCATAGTGGGGTGTGTGTGCGGGGGGAGAAACCTGGAAATGTTCCCTGCTGCCTACTTCCCCTAGGAATGAGGTGGGGCTGCACAAGAACGTCAGAAGAGCCCTGAGGGATCAGGATGAGGGTCCATCTAGCCCAGCGCTCTGTTCAGCTGACGGCCAGGGACCCACAAAGCAGGACACGGTGCAACGGCACCCTCCCACCCATGTTCCCCAGCAACTGGTGCACACTGGCTTACTGCCTCGGATACTGGAGATGGTATGTAGCCATCCGGGCTAGTAGCCCTCGATCGCCTTCTCCTCCTGCAGGAATTGATCCAACCCCCATTGAAAGCCATCCAAATTGTGGAAGCGAATAAAATAGTTTAACTCTGCCCTGTGTACAGAAGTCCTTCCTTTGACCTGTCCTGAACCTCCCTGGAATGACCCCGGTGGGTTCTGGCATGATGTCAGGTTTAGCGGGAGCAAAAGGCAACGGCCCCTCGTCGCTACGGGCTGCAGAGCCAGGTGACTTTGCCTATGACTGCCCCAGGGCTGTGGGCACTGGCAGAAATGCCCGTCTCCGCCCCCTGGGGTCCCAGGGGGAGAGCTCCGCTCCACATCTTTGGAGGAGTGACTCCAGACACAAGTGGGTCATTGGTAGAATCGGCTACATTGCTGTTGGGCTCGTGAGAGCTGGTAGATCTGAAGTACACCAGGTTGCGTGCATAGAGCATGGCTCAGCTCCGATAACAAGTGAGTCCACGCGGGCGGCGGTTCTGAACAGAATTTGAAAACCACTGGCAAGAGGAGGCAGCAACAGCGAAAGAAGATTCCTGTCGAGATCCAAACGGGGGGGGGGGGGGTCAAGCCCGATTCGTGTGCTCAACGCTTCTGCCACGAAGCGAGACGTTTCCCTCGCTGCTGGGGGGGAAATTTGGACTTTCAGATGGGGTGGGGTGGGGACGACGACGACAAACTAACTGGTCAATCCACAGCACGGACAACTAGACATGTTACCAAGTGGGGCACAGAGAGAAGTTGCAACAGTCACAATCAAAGACACAGTTTTAAGCCAGCTTCCCACCACCCGTCTCGCAACTCGTCCCCCTAAGGCAGCCGGGGAAAGCAGAAAAGAAGCGAGGCTGTTTTGTGCGCGGGAAGGAAAACGAGGAAAGAGCTGCGGGGAATGCGGTGGCCGGGAGCAGAGCCAGCCCCCCCCCCCCCCGATTCCGCGTTTCCGAAGAGGAGGCACAACCGAGGAGAAAGAGGCAGGCGATTCGGGTCCCGAAAGGTCCAGGGTCGTCCAGCGGTGTGGTTTTGGGGCGGACCAGCAGTGAGAGAAGGGGTTGACGGGAGCGCGGGGACGTCTCTCTGATTTCTACACACGTGGGGGAAGGGAAGGTGCAGGCGGGTTCTCAGGAAGCCACAGGACACTGGTGAAAGGAGGGGGGGAGGGCCCCCGGCGTGGCACAGCTGGGCGGCCAAGCCGATGCCGTCGCCCGGGGCTGCCACTCACGCTCAATGACAATCACGTTCGCCTGGGAACGGATCCACTTGACTTTGGGGCTCTTCGACAAGTGGTTGCGGTCGGGGTCGTTGCTGGCCCGGCATTCGTACGTGCCGGAGTCGTTGAGCGTGAGGTTGGCGACGTAGATGGCGCTGGTGGAGTGGTGCTTGTAGGTGGCGTTGATCCTGACCCGGTCCTGCCAGGCCCCGTCCCACAGCTGGGTGGCTGTCTCGTTGGGCTGGGCCCCCTCGTACCACCACTGGATCTCGGGGATGGGGCTGCCGACGGCCTCGCAGTGCAGCTCCACACTGTCTTCCACCAGCTTCTTTTGAGACAGCGGCGACTTGATAAAGCCAGCTAGGAGTCGAAGAGGCGTTAGTGCAAAGCGTTAGTGCAAAGGCGGAGAAAGAAAAGAACGGCTGGGGGGGGGGGGGGAGAGATTAGCAGCTTTTTAAAAAGAGCGGATCCAGGGGAGCTCAACTCAGTTCGGCCGTCGCTGCTTCTGTTACAAGATGCAGAAAGTACGGAAGGGAAGGAGGACGTGGAGGCACACGGCCAGCTTTTCTTCCCCTCGAAAGACAAGGCCTGCCGAAGGAGAAACAGGAGGAGGCCAAGGTCTGGGCGGTTTGTAAACCGCCCAGAGAGCTTTGGCTATGGGACGGTATATAAATGTAAAAAATACATCGATAATAAATGTCCCCGGAAACTTCTTGCACTCTCTAGAGCAGGCTTCCTCACCTGGTGCCCTTCAAAACTCCCAGTATCCCCCCGCCCTTTCGCACCGCCCAGTTTACTACAGAGCAGCCCGGTCTCCGTGGCTTCACCAAGTCGGGACCCCTCGGCAGATTGGCAAGTGTCAGAGGCGCTTCCCCCAGGCATCGAACAGCACGTGCTGAGGTTTTTTTTTTTAAAAAAAAAACACTGACCCTGGAATAGTTGTTTTAAATCCGCCTTCCACAACCTGGGGCGCTCCAGATGTGTTGGACTACAACTCCCAGAATTGTAGAGCTGGCTGGGGCATTCTGGGAGATGCAGTCCAGCACATCTGGAGCGCCCCAGGTTGAGGAAGGCTGTTTTAAATGGTCTGTTTTTATGCTTTTTAATTTTGTGTATTTGTTTTTCGTGTTCACTGTTTTAATCTTTGTAAACCGTCCAGAGAGCTTCGGCAATGGGGCGGTATATAAATGTAAGAAATAAACAATAATAATAAGTTTCTTGCAGGAGGCGGCTTTCAGGAACGTGTTCATACCGAAGCCCTCGGCTTCAGCCCAAGGAAATGTTCCCCAATTCCCTTCCGTTTTGGAGGGAGCCGCCGTGAGCTGTAAGAATTGTTTCTTATGCGTCTGTGACAGTTTGTCAAACGTTTAAGCCCTTGCGGGGCTGGGAGAGGGGTCCCACCCGCGCCTCCCTTTCTCCTGCAAAAAAAAGTGCGTGAGTGTATAATAACTCAGTAAGGCAGGTCATTTAGAGACACACTCATGACAAAGACAGCGTCCTGTGTACCAATCGCCAGACACGGCACAGTTTAGCTGCCAAGGGAGTTTGCCCCCATGGCGAATCCGTTCAGTTCTTCTGCCAAGGTACTAAGACGAGGCCTTTCGGGCAATTATTAAAGAGAAGGCGCCCGCCACAACCGGAGCGCGTCCTCGTGTGCACCACGCAAGGGGAACAAGTGATCCTTTGCCTACCCTCGCACGGCCCGTGGGGTCAGCTGACCCAAATTGGGTAACGCCTGGCACACGGCTCGGCCCCAGTGACTGGGGAGCATTGTGCGGGGTCCCTCATTACTGACGCCGTTCTGCCCGCGCTCTCTGTACTCGCTAACTCGCTCTACTTCGTGAGCCTCCGGCGGCCTCATTCTCTCAGCAGTGCGTCGGGGACACGGGCGCCCCGGCCGAACCTTACGCAAGCCAACGGCAGGGAGTCAGGCCAAAAGAAGGCAGGAAATGGTTTGCCGAGGCTGGGAGCAAAGTCCACTTCCCTAAGCCTTGCCCAGAGCAATTAGCGTTAAGACCCCAGACGCTGGAAGGCCTGGTCATTAGCAGGAGATCAAGAGGAGAGGCTGGATTAAGAAGGCATTCCTGTTGCGCTCAAAGGAACGAAGTGCAGAGCATTTCTCTTACTCTACCTGTGCCGTTAACGTGGGCTCCATAAGCAAACAGCTTTGCAGAAGGACAGTCCCAACTAGGACTAGATTTTGGGTGGGGTGTGTGTGTGTGTGAATATCCCTCCAAAGACGGGAATGTGTGGGGGGGGGAAGAGCGTGTGTGTGTGTGTGTGTGTGTGTGTGTGTGTGTGTGTGAGTGAGACAGCAAGCTGTACTAACACTTACAGGTTACACGGCACTCAAGGATTGCTGGTTTTCTCTCTCAAATTCAAGCCAAGGCACACCTTGCTATTATGGGCTCTAGGTTAGCCGCCAGCCAATAAATCTTACTTGTTTAGCAACCCGTTAACAGGAATGCTTGCTCAGAAGAATGTGGATTTCAGAATGGGACGTTTGATTTCAGCTGACGATTTCAAGATCGCCAATGGTCCATCCGTCCTGGTTTTCTGGGGACAGAAGTGCTGACGTGAACTCAAACACAGCCGTCGAATCGCTCTTTCGGTGTGACGTCTAGCAAGTCGTCAACCCGACGTGGCCCTGATTCACCTCTTGATGAGGGTCTTCCCAACATGACTTGCCCGTTTCTAGCTGGACTGAGTCACCCGGAGAACTTAAAACTGCTTCGGTTACGTGCGTGCAGTGTTTCGCAATGCATCCTGTGTGCACCAGGCAGGCCTTGCTGGCTCTTTGAAAAACTCTGCCAGCTTTCCAGAGACACCCGCAGGGCTTCTCGGCCTACGGAGTGCTGGTAAAACGCAGTGGCGAAACATACCAGGTTGATATAAACAAGACGCTACCCGCTTAAAAGGTGCTCTAAATTTGGCTGCTGAATCCCAACAAGCAAGCCAGGCCCAAGAGCGACTCCGTAGGCTGGCCTTCGCTCGTTTGGCCAACAGCCCCGTTCACCCATAAAAAGACGACACCGGGGAAGGGAGTTTATGCCCACAGCAAAGTAACTGCTGCACTCTGGGGCGAAGGAGGAGGGATTGAGGTTTCTCTGCCTCTTGCATAACGCTCGACCTCAGGGTCACCCCATGGAATTGTTCGGCCCGTGATGCAGGATGAGTCGAAATAAAAGTGCTACACAGAATGCAGGGGACGCAGGGCAGTGGAATAGATGGATGTGGGGCACACGGCCCCTCCTCCAGCTGGTGCGTTCAGCCTACCCTGTTCGGGTCAAACATCTGGACGGGGCTCTAGACCATGTAACAAGAGATACGGATCCAGGAACCAAACCCTGTCCCAGACCCAGATGTGAACACTGTCCTCATATTTCCTCTAGCACACGGTTACAGGGGCCTAATAACGCCGTCCGCAACACCAGGAGTTCGTACACCTGCTCAGCTTCCAGCAGCGCCCTACCATAGCCTACAGAGCACAAACAGGCCAGTCGAACGACATCTAATTAGCTGACCGTGGCTGGGTTGTCACCCAACCACGTTGCTGTGAATGGGCAGTATTAAGAAAGCAATGACCACTGGCTGTACTTTCTGCATTTCTCACTGTTTACAATCCCACCTACCCCAATCACATGCGCGTCCAGCTGTAACGTAGCACAACCCTCCACGCATCTGACGAAGCAGACTCCAGTCCACAAAAGCTTACGCCGGAATCAATTTGTTAAATTTCTAAGATGCCACAAGACTGTGCTGTTTTTGCTGCTAACTAACACATCCGTCTGGTAATGTATGAAGATGGCTCCCCTCATGTTCGTCCATTCCAAAAGCAATTACAAGGTGGGGGGGAAAAATCTCTCCGCTCTGCCCCAGGGAGAATTCTTGCCCTGCGGAAATCTGGGCTCTGAAGACAGTTTTATTCCATCGGCTGATTTCACCATTTCTGTATCGACACCTTAGATATGGATTCTGATGCATTTTAATACTTGCTGACTTTAAGTTGTTTTATTTTCCGGGGGAATCTTTTGATTGTAAGCTGCCTTGGAAACATTTCCTCCCCCCTCCCCAACTGCAAAAATGGAATATAAATTAGTAAAATAAATTAATAAATGTTGCAGCAAGGACTTGGAGCACTTTGTGGGCTTTCATTTTACTTCCTGATGATGGAAGGCGTATTCAAGGAAGATCTTGGAAAGGGAAATCTTGTGATGTGCGTTATAAACAGATATTCAGTAATCCTCTAATTCTGAAGAGGTTCCCATGCAACTGCAAATTATTATTATTGTATTTGTATACCGCCCCATAGCCGAGGTGCTCTGGCTGGTTTACACAGGATATAAACTGCAGCCTTATCTAGTACTTAGCTTTTAAAACAAAGGCGCTTGGCTTACACTATAGTCATAAGCTGAAGTTACTCCAGGGTTACTAGGTTTATGTTGTTTATTGTATTGATTTTATTACTTCGAACCACCCGGGAGCGGCTTTGCGTGCAGGCCAGATGCATCAAATAAGCAAGCTCTAAAGGTTAGAAGGGGCCAGCCTCCCCCCGTCGTAGGTCACACTGGCTAGACACCTCAGCGGCTGTTTCCTACTCCCAATAAACCAGAGAATGCACAAGGGAGAAGATCCAAAATAGCGCCTACTCTTTGAGTACAAGATGTATTGAAGCAAGGGCCAAGCTAGGGGATTGGCTTCCAATGGTGCCCCCAAAGGATTGCTGGCCAGGAGAGATGGATGAGGCAGGTTGTGCCGGACAGGTGACAGCTCTAGGCTCAGCCTGAACACAATTACGCGGAATGGTTGTGTTTCCGATGAAAAGCAGGGGGAGAAACAGACTTCCAAATGCAGCCCGCCTATAACTCTCAGAACACTGTGCTGTGAGAGAGCTTTTAAAAGCAAGGACTTTGAGAAATGCTGAAGTACTACCAGGGGAGGAGTGGGCATGCTAGCGGAGAACAGGACCCAGAAGCCAGCAGGAAAGAAGGGTCCCGGTTTACTCCTCTTCCTGCCATACTAGATTTCTAGAAGCAAGGACGGCGCTTCGGTTTGCTCATCTTAACACGGGGGGGGGGGCATTCAATCTGAGGAGGCCTGAAATCACACAGTATTTCCAAACGTGGGGTTCTGTTCCTTGTCCCTGTAGAGGATTTACTTCACTTGGGGCAAAGGGTCCGCCAGGCACTCAACTTCCAGCCCTGCTGTGACGGGGAAATGAAAGTTCGCTCGAAAGGAGCCAAAATCAAGATGGGCCGAACGTTGTGTCGAAAGGCAAGAGGTGGACACGGGTTTTCTCAGCTGTTTATACCCAGCTTCTATGCAACCCGCCCCGAGGAAGAACACATGATCGGCACATTCGCTCCAAACTAAAGTCACCTTCAGCTAAAAACAGACACTCCCCACTCTGAGCCGAGGGGAGGGATTGATGGGCAGTTAAGAGCCACGGACCCATTTCTCTGCTGCTGGTCTTGGCCAAATGCCACGTCCTTTCACAGACGCAACCCCCTGGCTTTGGTTATTTTTAATTTTTAAAGCAGAAGACCCAGCTAGCCGGCCAACTTCTTTGGACAATGGTCTCCATGTCCCAGGGCTGGAAATCAGAAATACAAATGGCTCTCCACCGGTCAAAACAATTCAACCTAAACTTCAGTGCAGCTCTCTGCACGCAAAGAGGCTGGCTGCTCGGTTCAAATTTTACAGATAACTAAACCCGGCCAAAGATATCTCCTCCCTGGCACTGCAGAACTGAGATAACATTCAAAATAAGATTGAGCTGAAGCGAAGGGGTAGGTGACGCTTTAACCTCATTCCTACATGCCAAGTCCAGGGAGAAGTTTCATTTTTTCACTGGGAGGAGGCTTCATGTTGCATTAAGGGTGTTCAAACCTGAATAGCGGCTTGCCAATAAAAACAGTACTAATAAAAAACCCGTAATCACTTGCAAACCTTCACTGACAACCCAAAATTGCCTCCTGATGCAGCTGCCTCAATCTGCCCCAGGGGTAGTTCATAAACTAGGAAAACAAACAGATTCAGGAGGAAAAGAGATGAGGAAAAGCCCAGAGGTGTCCGCCCACCAGCTGGTAACTCCATGGCGAAACGAGTGAAAATCTGCCCCGAGAAAGCAGATGAAACAAGATCTGAAAGGGATCTGCAAGGCGGTAATTAAGCCGACACATCAAAGCACAACACTTGCCTTTGCATCTGGAAAGTGCCTAGATAGCATGGAGACGCAGCAGCCATCTGGCCAAAGGCAGACGTGCTCTTATCCAGGCACACACGCTCACACGCTTCCTCTCAACAGAGTCATAACCGCCACGCCACCACCAAAATACGCATCCGTAGTGCCTCCTTCCTTACCGCCAATACGAACTTGATTAGTGTTTCTGCCGAGCAGATCTAGAGGTGACGATGAAAAATAGAAAAAGGACAGTTCTTACACTCTGCTGTCACTTGCAAAAGGCAACCTCCCTTGACCGTTCATGATGCGGGATTTCCGGAAAATGTCACATTTATTTGGCTAAATGAATCTCGTCGTACAGGGGCAGCTGAGGCAAATTAGGATAGTTTGCACGGGGGAATTTGCATTGGGAAATTTCCGTTCGCATTGGAAAATTAGATTGATCTAATTCGACATATATATATATATATATATTTAAAAAGTTTAAAGCTTTGAAAAGTACCAATGCACCATAAATATTTGAAAGGTTGGAGGAATAAAATTGAAGGGTACAGCCCTATGCACGGTTCGACAGAAAGAAAAAAGCGTCCTGCTGCCTGTCCCAGTCAGTACGGCTAGCTGGAAGTTGTAGGACGTTCCCCCCCACCCCCCGTCTAAACATGCATAGGATTGCAACTTTAATGTGATTTAAATGTGTGATATAGAATGTTTTTACTGGAATACTTGTACACATTTAAGACATTAACAGGTACGCCTGTCTCCTACGTTGTTCAAATTCAAGTGCGGGGACCCGGTACGAAAAACGGTTGACACCCAATCGATTTTAGCCTCCCCAAAGAACTCTGCACGATATACGCTCACAACTTAAGCGAACGTTAAGGCTGCTCGGTATTGTTTTTGCAATTAGCAACCGTTCATTGTTGTCGAACGAACTTATGGAATGGAAACTTTTCAGCGGGGGGGGGTGGGAATGGAAGCACTGGAAATGTTTCTTCCCCTGCCTTGCCGCACCTGTGTGGTGTTTTTAAGGAAGGTGGGGACGGAAGAGGCCCACGGAGATGGAGGGCAGATAAGGAATCTCAGTGAGGCAACAGGAGAATTGCAAGAGATCTGATGGAAATGTAAAGGGAACCTGAGGTTTATTTCCTGGCCAGGGGCCTGCCTCTCTCTCTCTCTCTCTCCAACAAAGGACATGCTTTGTTTGCTGAAGGCTCTGGGTTCAACACCTCAGGCAGCAGGGCTGGGAACGACTTTTGCTGGGCTGGGCTAGATGAAGCAATATACTCTGGCAAATAAGGCAGCTTCATAAATCCACACCTGATTTAAATAGCCGCGAGCGAAGCGATAAGGACTGGCGGGGTTTCTTTGGAGCGCGGAACCCGGCTGCACCTCGAACCTCGCGGCTGAAGGGGAGCACTGAAGTCGCGGGGGGTTGCAGACCTCCTGTGCTCTAAAGCACCCATCCTATGGTTCGAACCCAGCGGTGTTTTGTCCCAGTCAAATCCAGAGGGCAGCTACAAAGCTGCGTCACATGCACAGACTCAGAGCGGCTAAGCTAACGAACTGCTCAAGGACTGGCCCGATCAAACATTAATCTGCCGGTTCGTACACAGAGGTCAGCCTCTGCAATGGAGTCGCCCGAGTAAACTATCAGTCGCGATATCCCACAACATGGAGGCCTTGTGGATCACGGAAACTGCGTCCTAGCCTTGGACGTGGGTAAACAAACGCCGGCTTGCGCTCAACTCTTCGGCTTCCTGCATCTAAAATGAGGGAAGCTAATGACCTACCTTACAGGGCTGCTCTATCTCAAGCACACTGTGATTTCTATGGCTTCCTATCATGACTTAGGGCATCGATGATCGGATTGCTATTTGCCTACTGGGAATGATGAGAGTTACAGTCGTAAGAACATCAGAAGGGCCCTGATGCTGGGTCAGACCAAGGGTCCATCTAGTCCAGCACTCTGTTCACACAGGGATGAACAAGCAGATGAACAAACAAGTCGGAACACATTTGGAGGGCACCAGGCTGGGGAAGGGTGGATTCCTAGGATTACAAGACCTTCTGCCATCTCAGGGCCACAGCATAAAGTAGATTGGCACATAATTGCACAAAGCACGTCCCTCCTGGTTTGGTGGCCCGTCTCCTGTGGTTTGTCCAGCTAGATTGCCTCTGGAGAGCCCACATCTAGGGCACAAGGGCAGCCGTGGACTCAGCAACCCAATGCAGGCAAGTGAGGGCTGGCACGGGGGGCGGGGGGGGGGGGGATGGATCTCTGCCTCTCTTCCGCCACTCCACTCAGTAGAAGGCAACTTTTAAAATAACCTGCAACGCGGCGAGAAGCCTGCGCTTGCACTCAGGTGGAGAAAGAGGGACGTTCCCTTTTCAGCGGCCAACACAGAAATGCTGGCAACGAAACTCATAGCAGGCCAGGACATTCTTTTGCAGGCTGCTCTCCTGTGGGGGGAGCGTTTGCAAGGCGCACAAAGGCAACACCCTTCCCCTGTTCTATGTCTCCGGGGTCTAGCGTTCATGGGTAAACAGCCTCTGAATCTGGAGGCTCCAGCACTGGTAGACCAACCATCTAAGTGAGAGGCCATCGCTGAAATCTTACGACCATGAGTGCCACAAGCTGCGCATTGCACGAGAAGAAGTTTCTCAGTCCTGAGCCGGCGGCCCGTTGGTTTCATTGGCTGAACTGGAGTTCTGGCCTTGACAGCCGGGGCAAAACACCACTTTAAGAAAAGGTGTAGAAAAGCCAGTGACACTTTCTCTGTTCTATAGCGTTAACGTTGCACGCACTTCAACCCCCCCAAAGCATTCCAAGTGACCTTCAGCTTGCAGCACAGGGTGGAATATAAATTTAAATAACTAAAACACTGGGAAGCGTCCAGTGGTGTCATTCCACAAACTCAAATTGCGCTAGTGGGGTTGCAGAAGCAGAACGCACAACCACACATGCATAAGCGTAACTTTAGTTGAATTATTTCCCTGGTGCATAGTTCAGAACCAACACGATGCCGCTTCTGGTGCCTCCTGAAATCGACACTTTTCAAGGAAGCATTGCTCAATGGACCGTTTTTGATTGGTACTTCCCTTTCAAACCGATCGATTTTAATTTACTGTTTTTATTCCTATGTTCACCGGCCTGGAATCTATTTTAGATACGGAATGGTATCTAAATACTGTAGATACATAAAAATAAATTAACTTGGTTTCCGCTAACACAACGTCGTTTGCGAACGGGACGACATAGTTAGATCCTGACCTATAAAACCAGGCAAGACTGTTGAAAGATACAAGTTCAGATTCCAGAGTTGCACGTATCTTGGAGAACGAGAAATGCCAGCCAAAGGGGTCGAGGCATTCTGGAAAACTTGCTGAAGGGCAGATGTATTCTAGGGGAGAGCAGAAGCAGACGTAAGAAGCTGGACTTGCCAGCGTGAGACAGGTTCACTGCCTCTCACGGGAAAGGCTTTTTAAGTCACAGCCTGATTAAGTGTTTGCAAACCTAGCCTGGCGTTTAATCTTGAGGGGCTTCATTGGGTATGAACGCTTAGCATCAATGGGCCTTTATTAAAATAAAAACAGAATCAGGCAATGTGGTTTCCATGCAAAAGACGATTGCCTGAACGCCAACAGCTGAAGATGAAAGGTTTGGCGGGAAAAAAAAGTCTCTGCTTCCGCAAGTGACAAAACTTTAGCGACTGTGAGTAGACAATCAGAGGGCGATAGGTCTTCAGGTTAGCAAATATGGAGAAAGGTCCCCTTGTAGATGCGGTTTCTGGCCCCACTTTTTTTGAATTACGTTCCAAGTGCTTTATTGTTATTATTTTCAAGAACTCTGTTGCCAAAACACAGGAAGGACATGCAGATCCAGTCTGACCCCCTCCCAATGCCGCACAGCCATGAAACGCAAGGTCTTTGGCCCTGGGTTTCCGCATGCCGTCGTTCCCTGCCACTTTCAGACCTTGGAATAAATAAAATGCTAGAAGTCGGAGCTTATTTTGTGCTGCAAGCCCCACCCCCTACCGCTTTCAAAGCAAGCTAAAACAATATTAGAAACGTCATGGAATACCAGGACGGGGTTCATGTGGGGTCACCATGAATGACAGATCCTAATTTAAAGACCTTGCCAGTTGAGATCTGTTTCAGAAACAACAGAGAGGTGTTTAGATGAAATTATGGCCGCACTGATAGCATCTAGGAAATGCACGGATGGCAGCCTTTTTCCATTAGGAGATTAGCAAATTAAAGACCGTGTAGGCCCCGAAAGGACTGAAGATTGGTTTTCCTTTTACTACTGGTCAAGCTTTATGCAAGCTGAGGAATCCTTCCCGCCTAGTCCTTTAGCTATCAGCGAGAAGCCAACGCCAAGTTATTTATTTTGCCGTTTGGAAGCAGGGCGGAGGAAGAACGGGATCAAACCAGCTCTGGATTCAAAACAGAACACGTTCATTACACCGTTCAACCTTTAAAAAGGAGAGTTTCCACTAATCTCACGGCCCCCAGAAGATACGGGCAGAAAAAAGTTGTTTCGGAAAGTGTGAAGAGCCCTACCATTAAAACCTATCATTTCGCTCCCTTCGACACCCTTTCTCCATTTCCAGATGTTGGGGGTTCGGAAAGAGATACTAGTGCGAAAAGCAGAGGCTGGCACAGGGGAAGGCAGTTCCAGTGAGGGCAAAACCCCTCCCCACATTAGGGGAATTAGCACGTGTGTACAAGTCCTACAGCCAAGCACCCCCACTTTCCAGGTCATTGCAACAGAAAAGCCCTCCCTCCGCTTTCATAATTCGTAAGCAACCTTCTGCCGGGAACATACTATGTTTTATTAGTGTCATATTTGCCACCATTACAATGCCACCCATATCACTAGTGACGTTAGTGCGATGATGGTCTCCCACACTGCTGAGATTCAGACTGTAGACACCTCGGGGGCAAGGACCTGAGCTTTAGACGTAAACGGTACCGTCAATGCCCCTGCTATCAGGCAGGCGACACACTGAGAAAGGGCCTTCCAAGTGGTGGCACCCTGCTTGTGAAAGTCCTTTCCCAAATACATTTTTGTTACACTTTAAGCACCAAGTGAAGACTATTCCCTTTGCCTACGCTACTAAGTAAGACAGTAAAGCGGTTTTACAGGATTTTGCTGTTGTGTTGTATTTTTGTCTGGCTGCTGATTTCTGCCTTTCTGTTAAGGGTTTTACACACAGCTCTAATAAACGTTCTATAACAATCTGCCTTTCTGTTCTGACAGGGGAACGGCCTTGGTGACGTCTTCTTGCAAATATTGGAAGGAGGGATTAAAGAGAGAGAGAGAGAGCCCGAAATCAATTAAAAAATAAAAATCATAACAATAATTTTAAAAAGAAATAAAGAAGGCCTGCCTTGATTCCATAAATTCTTTTTGCTTTTAAAATATACTTTTTAAATGCATAAACCCAATAAATACTGCTGTCAAAATAGTAAGATATGCATATGTATACGGGAGATACATAGCCAACTAACCCCAGTATGGAAATCTCTTCAACTGCCCACCATACACCTGGCTCACTCCTTCTCTGTATTATAAATGGGACCATCATCAGTCAACCTCAACCCCCCCTCCCTTCAGTCCCCCCTCCCCAATATAACGTATAACAGTTCAGTCTCTTGCTTCCTATAACCCATGGGGCCATTCCGCCCCCCACCCCGCACCTCTCTCTCTCCCTCCAACCTTCCCCCACACCCCATATATGAGTGGCTTCACTCTCCCATGATGTATGTGGGGCCCTTGTCCTCTGCAGCCCCACAATCCTTACAAGTCTCCCCATCCTCCCCGCCTCGCTCTGTTATATCAGTGGCTTCCTCCTGTGCGTTGTGTAGGAGGAACAATCTCCCCCCACCAACCCGTTATGAGACTGTGGACATTTGCACATTTCCCCCTGCCTCCCCCCATAATGCAAGTGGGGTGTTTGTGCACCCATCTGCCTGCCCTCTTCCCAACAGGTACGTGGGGGCCATCTTCTCCTCCCCGCTCCACTAAAAGACTGGGACTCTCCTCCCCACTCATATTATATTAGGGACTCCCTCCCCCCTCATAGCACAAGCCACAGAAGACTGCAGCCCTTGTCAGAGATCTCTCCTTGCTACCACTACACTGGGGTGTGTGTGTCCCCCACCTCCTCCTTCCCCCACTGCATCAAGGTGACGAGTCCCTTTCCCCTCCCCCCCACTACATCAAGGGACAACCCCCTCCCCCGCTCTACCAATGGGAGACACCCCCCTTTCCCCATTCTCAGGGGGAGACCTCCACCACCACATCAAAGGATGGCCTCCCCTCCCCACCCCAAACATCACGGGGATGATCCCCTACCCCTCACTACATCAACAGTATATCCCCTTTCCTCCCACTACATCGAAGGACGAACCCCTCCACCATTACATCGAGGAGACACC
Source organism: Elgaria multicarinata webbii (assembly GCF_023053635.1). Lineage (NCBI taxonomy): Eukaryota > Metazoa > Chordata > Lepidosauria > Squamata > Anguidae > Elgaria > Elgaria multicarinata. The sequence continues at coordinate 11,773,159 of NC_086193.1, read as the reverse complement.
CCCATCCCCACTATACGAAGGGGATACCATCCCCCATTCATGAAGGGGGTGCCCACACTCCACACCCCCAGCATCAAGGGGATGCCCCCCTCCCCCATTACATGAAAGGTGCACCCACCCTCCCCTTCCCTCACCCACTACATGGAGACCCTCCTTCCCCCCTCCCCACTATCAAGGGGAGTCCCCCCAATTACATCAAATGACAGCCCACCCCCACTAAATCAAAGGGAGAAACCCCCCACTAAATCAAGTGGAAGACCCCCTCCCCCTCAACCAAGTGGAAGACCCCCCCTCCCCCCACTAAATCAAGTGGAGGACCCCCTCCCTCCCAAATCAAGTGGAGGACCCCCCCTCTCCCTTCCCCTCCCTCAAGGGGAGGCCCCCTTCTCCCCCAAATAGGGGAGGGCCTCCTTCTCTCCTTCCCCCCAAATGGGGGGGCTCTCCCCTCCCTCAAGGGGAGCTCCCCTCTCTTCTTCCCCCCCAAATAGGGGAGGCCCCCCTCTCCCTTCCCCCCCTCAAGGGGAGGCCCCCCTTCCCCCCCCAAATGGGGGGCTCTCCCCCCCCTCAAAGGGAGCTCCCCTCTCCCCTTCCCCTCCAAATAGGGGAGGCCCCCCTCTCCCTTCCCCCCCTCAAGGGGAGGCCCCCCTTCCCCCCCAAATGGGGGGGGGCTCTCCCCTCCCTCAAAGGGAGCTCCCCTCTCCCCTTCCCCCCCCAAATAGGGGAGGCCCCCCTCTCCCTTCCCCCCCCCTCAAGGGGAGGCCCCCTTCTCCCCCAAATGGGGGGAGTTCTCCCCTCCCTCAAGGGGAGCTCCCCTCTCTTCTTCCCCCCCCAAATAGGGGAGGGGGCCCTCTCCCTTCCCCTCCCTCAAGGGGAGGCCCCCTTCTCCCCTTAATAGGGGAGGGGCCCCTTCTCCCCTTCCCCCCCCAAATAGGGGGGCTCTCCCCTCCCTCAAGGGGAGCTCCCCCCTCCCCTTCCCCCTCCCTCAAGGGGAGCTCCCCCCTCCCCTTCCCCCCCCAAATAGGGGAGGCCCCCCTCCCCCTTCCTCTCCCTCAAGGGGAGGCCCCCTTCTCCCCCAAATGGGGGGAGCTCTCCCCTCCCTTCTTCCCCCCAAATAGGGGAGCCCCCCTCTCCCCTTCCCCTCCAAATAGGGGAGGGACCCCCTCTCCCCTTCCTCCCCTTCAAGGGACCCCCCCTTTCCCCTTAAATAGGGGAGGCCCCCGTCTCCCCTTTGCCTCCGCCCGTACCTGCCGCCGAGGCGCCTCCGAGGGCTCCGAGCAAGGCGCCCAGCACCCACAAGACCGGCCTGGCGCCCATGCTGCCTCCTCCGCTCCGCTCCTGGCTCCTGGCTGCCCGGCGCTACTGCTGCCTCCGCAGGCGCTCGACGCTTCCCCAAAGGCGCGAGCCGACGGGGCGGGCCGGCACGCGGCAGCCAATCGCCGGAGGGCGCGAGCCCGGCGACGCGCGCGATTGGGCCGGGCGAGCGAGAGCGGCGGGAGGGGGAGCCAATGGGAATTGCGGGAGCGCGCGAGGCGCGGCGGTTGGAGGGTTTGGGCGGACGCAGGGAGGGAGACAGGCAGGCGCCTTCACCAATAGGAGCGGGAGGAATAGGTTGGCGGGGCTGAGGGTCGGTCGAAAGGAGGGACTCGCCAGTGAGGAGGCGCGAGTGAGGCGACCGAGGTGTGATTGATGCAGGAAGGCGCCAATCGGAAGCGTCAGACGGGGCGAATCAAAAGCGGAGCCGGCCGGTCACGTACGCAAGAGGTGGGAAGCAACACCTCCAGCCAATGGATGTTCATAGCGCGCACCAATCGGCGCGCCGGCTCCCCAAAGTGGCAGCGGCACCGACCAATTAGGCGGCTCCGTCCCTATTCAGCCCTACTTTGACGGGTGCTACGGAAGGACAGAAAGCCTTCAAAAGCGTTGCAACGACCTTTTTTTGCAGGTTGAGGGCGTTGGGAAAGACTTTCTCATTCGCACCCATTGCATAGCTATAGAATTATATATACACATTACAATAAGAAAGAGAGAATATAATAATTAAAAAATTATGTTAACATAATAAATTAGGCATTATATTCCAGTATATTTATAAATGCAATTACATTGATAGAAAATACAATTATATTGAAAGGAACATAATAAATTAGACATAAAAGATTTAAAATTATATATAATTATATCCCAGTATATTTTTAAAATACAATTATATTGATAGGAACTATAAGTATATTGTGATAATCAAATAGTCAAGGGCAATTTATCTCCAAAAACCACAATATTCATTTACCAATATATTTATTACCAATAATAATAATAATAATAACAACAACAACTAAGGTAAACCACTGTGTGTCTAATTCCCCAAAATATTTAATTATGCATATACATTTTCATAAATCAAATAATAAAAGTTAAGCATGGATTCTGGCTCGGTTTCTATATTGTGGAAAGTATGCTATAAAATTGTTCCGGCAGGCCTATCCAGTAGAATTTTAAGATGTTTTTAAAATGTTTTTAACAATATATATTATGATTTAATTGAGTATTAAGTGTTTTGTTTATTGTTCCCTGCCTCGATCAAAATGGAGAGGCGAGTAAGAATAATAATAATTATTATTACTTCATTTTAAGACTCCTGGACGTAGGGCGCAACCTCTATGCATGCTTAGCCAGGAAAAAGTCCTGCAACTCCCAGGATGCCTTTATACATAAAAGGTTTACATACACAGGGTTTATTCCGGCTGCTTCCCTTGGAATCAAATGGCAGCACGGCTTTTATACTAGATTAAGGAGTACAATCCCGGTCTTCCAGCCTTTCTAAATGAGCGTCTGTCCCCCATTTCATCATCAAGGTTTTGTTTGCCATTTTGCAACCTGCACGGATTTGGTCAAAGTTTCTTTTCAGTCTTTTGCTCAGTGTGTTCTAGTATTGCAACGGGAACTTTGTAAATGACACATGATTTGTCTGCTGTGTTCAAAGAGGGCGCCGCTGGGAATTGTAGGGCTTTCCCCCCTCTGCTGAAACATGCATAGGGTTGTGCCCTTAAAATCCCATGTGCTGTGAAGACTCCATAAACTACATAAGAAGACCTGAGCTGGATCAGGCCAAGGGTCCATTGAGTCCAACATTTTGTTTACACAGTGGCCAACATCAGAAATCCACAAGCAGGACACAAGTGCCACAGCACACACACACCCATGTTCCCCAGCAACCAGTGTACATAGGCACACTGCTTCTGATACTGGTGGTAGCAAATAGCCATCGGGGCGCCCTTGATAGCCTTCTGCTGCAGGAATTTCTCCAACACCCCTCTCTCTTTAAAGCCATCCAATTTGGTGGCCATCACCCCATCTTGTGGTAGCAAGTGCTAGTTTTTACTATGTGCTGTATGAAGTACTTCCTTTTCTGTCCTGAATCTCCCTTCCATCAGCTTCATTGGATGACCGTCGGGTTCTAGTATTACGGGAGAAAAAGGTCTCCCTCTCCAGCTTGTACAAAAGGCAGTATGATACTGACAGTTTTATTCTCAATTCCTTTTCTTATAACGCCTAACATGGAGTTTGCCTTCTTGACGGCGGCCGCACACTGGGTGGACACTTTCATCGAGTTGTCCACGACAATCCCAAAATCTCTTAAGTCAGTCACCACTAGCTCAGATCCCATCAGGTTATACTAGAAGTTGGGATTCTCCCACCCACCCCAGCGTGCATCACTTTACACATGCTTGCATTGAACCACATTTGCTGTTTGCATACCCACCCGCCCAGTTTGGAGAAATCCTTTTTGAGAGAACCTCACAATCCCTTTGTGCTTTTAACCACCCTAAAAATTTGGTGTAGTCGGCAAACTTCGCCTCTTCACTCCTGATTCTAGCTCATTTATGAGAGGAGGGCCAGGATCTCTTCTCGATCCTCCCAGAGTGCAGGACACGGAATAACAGGCTCAAGTTAAAGGAAGCCAGATTCCAGCTGGACATCAGGAAAAACTTCCTGACTGTTAGAGCAGTGCAACAATGGAATCAGTGACCTAGGGAGGTGGTGGGCTCTCCCACACTAGAGGCCTTCAAGAGGCAGCTGAACAACCATCTGTCAGGGATGCTTTAGGGTGGATTCCTGCACTGAGCAGGGGGTTGGACTCAATGGCCTTGTAGGTCCCATCCAACTCTGCTATTCTGATTCTATGAACAGGTTGAAAAGCATTGGTCCTAATACAGATCCCACTATTTATTTCCCTTCACTGGGAGAATTCGTTAACCGGTTACTGGTCTTGGACCACTGTGCCTTGATTTACAGCTAAAGATTTAATTGGCAAAGACCAGCTTATTGCAAATTTGTACAGTTCTGTCTTTCTAACTCAGCCTCCGCCAACTCTAGACATGTTGGATCGCAATTCCCATCTTTCCTGAGAGCTGTGGTTGCTAGGTTGGGCACGGCTGCTCTCGCTCAATGGGTTTTTCTTACACCAGATCAACAGGGCAGCAGCATTGCCATCCGCAACGGCGTGTTCTTTCAAAGTCCTTTTATTAAATAGTTTCAAAACCAGGAGAACAAAACAAACGAAACGTAACAGAATAAAACCACAAAGCAAACGGAAAAGAAAAACGCCGGCCGCCGACTTAAAATCACCAATCCCACAAAACCATTTCCGGCCCACGGACCGCCACGTTTTTCTATCAAGTCCTCCTGCCCTCCAAGGTTTGAAAAACACACCGCCGAGGTGCAAGCAAACCCTTCCGGATGAATGAGAGGGGGACGCGGGGCGGGGGGGAAAAAGGTCAGGGGAACGGCAAGTGCTCAGAACGGATTTGCCCTCTGTGGCGCCAAGCCAAGGACGAAGCCATGGAACTCCCAGATTCGTGCGGCTAAAAGTACGACCAACACATCTGCAAATCTATGCAAATCCTCACTTTCGCGGAGAATTCTCCCAAAGTAAGGTGGTCTAATTTTTTTAAAACAACAACAATCTAATCGTCCAAGTGCTGTGTTTGGTTAATCCAGAGACTGAATGCAGGCAGGCAGGCAGGATGACCAGGGGCGTTGCTAGGATCTGAAGATTCAGGGCCTGCGTGGCACGAAACGGCACGGAATCTCTACCCAAATTCAGAAAGGATCACTAGGAATTGTTTGAATTCCACAGGAGGCAAAGCCAGCCAATTCTGGTCTCAGCCAAATCACTTCCAATCCAGTTCTTCAATTAATTTGTCCCCAGGGCCCAGATCGTCCCAAGGCAATGAATTTTTCTTCCTCAGCTGTGTTGCCCTGCAGGGTAATCTGGAAAGGGAACATTACACACACACACATCCCTTGAATCTTTCCCCCTGCATGGCGTCAGTAAGAGGAAGAAACTTTTATTGGTTCCAGGATATAGATCCGGGGCCCGTCCTTGCAACGCCCCTGAGGATGACCCACCAGCATGCAGGCAAGTTGGATCTGGAGGAACGACCTACCCTCTCCCAACAAAAAATGAAAAAAACAAAAACGAAGTGAAAACACGCAGCATTTTAAGCTGAATTGTACAAGTGCCACCCGCCCCCACCCCTCCCAAAAAACAGCCCACCCACCACGCCAAGCAGAAACCAAGTCTCCCTCTTGAGGTAGAGTTTTTTTTTTGTGTGTGTGTGTTTCGTTTTTGTCTCAGGGCAAAAAAAAAAGAGTTTCCCAAAGTCTCAGCCGGTTGCGTCCTGGGTTCAAGTAAAAGAGTCAGATAGTTTATTGCTACTATCAGGAGCGGCGGCAGCAGCAGGCGGTGGCAGGATAGGGAGGGGAACGGAGGGGGGCGGGGGGAGAGAAAGAGAGGGGGAGGATCCTCGTCAAGACTCCTCGTTGCCCGAGTCGTCCTCGTCCCCGTAGCAGCTGTCGTCGTCGTCCTCATCGTCCATTTCGTCGTCCTCGTAGTACTCGTCGTAGAACAGGTCGGAGCCTTCGTCCGGCGCGGGCGTCTTCGTCTTGACGCAGTACTCCGCCAGCGTCGTGGGGACTTTGATGCCGTCCCGTTCGGCGTCCACCTTTGTGCCCAGGACTTGCTTCCTGGAGGGGAGGACACATTTGTGAACGGACAAGGGGAAACGGAGACGGGTGGGCGGGCAAGTCAGGTTCTGGGTGTTGAACTTAACGCAGTGGGTCCTATGTGCTGTTTATTAAACATATAAAGGCCTGTTTAAGGGGCATTTTTCTTCTTTCTTTTCTTCTTTCAACCCTAGTTGTTGGAGGGTACGGAGGCATGAGAGACACCTACCTTCATATGTAGGGTGCAAAGGTGTGGGGTCCAGGTCTTTGCCTTCAGCAGAGAGGTCACAAGAAATAACACTACCTGCAAAATTGGGACTACTAACAAGGGAGAGGGCCTTTTCAGTGGTGGCCCCCCAATTATGGAAGGATCTCCCCAACGAGGCTCGCCTGGCGTCAACACTGCTATCTTTTCGGCGCCAGGTCAAGACCTTTCTCTTCTCCTAGGCATTTAACAGCATTTAACAACATATGCGAAGTTCCCCCCCCCTTTTTAATGGACCCCAGAACTATTGTTGTTTAAATGGATACTGTTTTATAGTGTTGCTTTTATATTTTTGATGGTTTTAAATTTTGTATACTTTTTAATGTTCACTGCTTTTAACTTTTGTAAACCGCCCAGAGCTTCGGCTATGGGGGCGGTATATAAATTTAATAAATAAATAAATAAATAAATAAATAAATAAATAAGAGTAGGCCTCTAGAGCGGCCAGCTTCTGCCGAGAGAGATGGGTATCAAGTAGGGCTGTTCAAGCCTCGGGCTTCAGATTCGGACGTCCGAATCGCAGAGGCCGTTTTAGGGTGGATCCACCGTTTCAAAACCATTTCCTGGCACAGACCTAGGCCCCCACGCAGAGTACAACTCCCAGCATCCACTGCATGGGAGGGCTGAACTTACCAGGGCCTTGCCGCCACCATTACCCACTCTGGAGGAGCCAATCTCACGGGGTTTTTTTGCAGCCGGTGATCTCGCGACAAAACTTGATTTTGTTCTGACTTTATACTGTTAGTTTTACCCTACCCAGTGCCTGTTTACCCTACCCTGTGCCTGTTTGCATTCTCTTCCCCTCCTTATTGTTTTATTATGATTTTATTAGATTGTAAGCCTATGCGGCAGGGTCTTGCTATTTACTGTTTTACTCTGTACAGCACCATGTACATTGATGGTGCTATATAAGTAAATAATAATAATGAGGCGATTACGACGAGGAGTGGGCAATGGTGGCACAGGCAGCATGGGGACCTACCAGCCTCTGTCTTAGCCGCCCTTCCCAACTGTCAGTGTCTCCAGATGCTGTCGGGTTACAGCCAAAATTAGGAACGGCTAGAAGTTAGGGGCGATCAGCAATTAGGGGCGTTCCTTCTAAAACTGGCCATCTCAGCGACTTCTGGATCGGCACTCAGACACAGAGTTGGGGCCAGGCTGGGGCCCTCCACTGGAGATGGGACTACAGTTCCCAGCATTCTCTGCGGCCAGCCCGACCGGGATTGGGGCAACCCATTTGCCCCGACCCACCTGATGAGGTCCGTGTATTCCTGATCGTTCCCTTTGCTCTCCTTCCACTTCCGGTACATCACAGAAGCGTCGACGTTTGCCGGGGAGAAGGTGTTTGGCTCATTGAGTAGCGAGATCACGCTCAGGAGGATCGTTCTGAGATGGGAAGGAGGAGAAGCGAGGAAAAAGAGAGGCAACGTCGTTAGGGCAGGGGCGCAGAGCTTTTCCATGGCAGCCTCCTTCCAGGAGGCGTCTGGCCCTTGGGATGAAAGATGTTCGAATGCCCCTGAAACAAGGTGTATCTCTGCATGCATTGTCGTCCCTCCTGTCATGCGTGAATGGATGCCCACCCGCCCACCTCCCCGCTGCCATGAACAGTGTCAGTTGGGCTCCAGGTTTTTTAAGCTCTCTGTTATTAGCTGTACTTTAGGAGGGCAACCAGGACGATCAGGGGTCTGGAAACAAAGCCCTGTGAGGAGAGACTGAAAGAACTGGGCCTGTTTAGCCTGGAGAAGAGAAGACGGAGGGGAGACATGAGAGCACTCTTCAAATACTTGAAAGGTTTGTCACAGAGAGGAGGGCCAGGATCTCTTCTCGATCCTCCCAGAGTGCAGGACACGGAATAACGGGCTCAAGTTACAGGAAGCCAGATTCCAGCTGAACATCAGGAAAAACTTCCTGACTGTTAGAGCAGTACGACAATGGAACCAGTGACCTAGGGAGGTGGTGAGCTCTCCCACACTAGAGGCCTTCAAGAGGCAGCTGGACAACCACCTGTCAGGGATGCTTTAGGGTGGATTCCTGCATTGAGCAGGGGGCTGGACTTGATGGCCTTATAGGCCCCTTCCAACTCTACTATTCTATGATTCTATGACCCAGCTTTGCCTGGGTTGCAATCATCCTTTGCTTGATACAGTGACCCCTTCGAGCAGTTATGCACCTGTCAGAGTTGGAACGCATTGCCCCTACCCCGTGTGAGTGATGTCAGACCCATTGGCACCTCTAGGCACCTACCTTGCCATGGGGTACTCCTATAGTCCCCTGAAGGAGGGATCTGCCCGCCCCATTTCCCTGAGAGGAGCTGACTCACAGCAGGGGAGAGGCATCTAACTCTCTTCTTCAGCCTCCTAATCTCCCCTGGCGTCAAACTATGGAATGCAAAGCTGCGTGTTGGTTTGAAAAGTCTACCACCACATTGCTGAAGATGTTTTTGCAGGCTTCAACCACACGAGACATTTAAATAAATTAAAATTAATCACTGCATTTGACCACAATACCTGACGTAACGCCTCTCCCGACATGAACCTCCCCGTACACTGTGCTCAACATCTAAGGTCCTCCTCTGAGTGCCTACTCCGAAGGAAGCTCGGAGGGCGGCAACAAGGGAGAGGGCCTTTTCGGTGGTGGCCCCTCAGTTATGGAATGATCTCCCCGACGAGGCTCACCTGGCGCCAACATTGTTATCTTTTCAGCGCCAGGTCAAGACTTTTCTCTTCTCCCGGGCATTTAACAGCATTTAACAATGCTAAGTTTGTTTTCTAACGGACCCCAGAACGGTTGTTTTTAAATGGATACCGTTGTTTTTATACCGTTTATGTTTTTGATGGTTTTAAATTTTGTATACTTTTTAATGTTCACTGTTTTTAACTTTTGTAAACCGCCCAGAGAGCTTCGGCTATGGGGTGGTATATAGAGGACCTTCTCTTCTGCTGCTCCCAGACTGTGGAACGGCCTGCCGGAGGAGACTCGTCAGCTTCACAGTGTTTTAGCATTCAAGAAAGCTATCAAGACTGATCTCTTCTGGCAGGCCTATCCAGGAGAATTTTAGGGCCAGGATCTCTTCTCGATCCTCCCAGAGTGCAGGACACGGAATAAGGGGCTCAAGTTAAAGGAAGCCAGATTCTGGCTGGACATCAGGAAAAACTTCCTGACTGTTAGAGCAGTGCGACTGTGGAATCAGTTACCTAGGGAGGTTGTGGGCTCTCCCACACTAGAGGCCTTCAAGAGGCAGCTGGACAACCATCTGTCAGGGATGCTTTAGGGTGGATTCCTGCCTTGAGCAGGGGGTTGGACTCGATGGCCTTATGGGCCCCTTCCAACTCTGCTATTCTATGATTCTATGATTCTAATCAGTATTTTATGTATTTTATGATTGCTGTTGTTCCCTGTCTCGATCCAATCGGAGAGGCGGGTAAGGAATACATTATTATTAAATAAATGTATTATTAAATAATACATTATTAAATGTAATAAATAAATAAATAAATACAGCATAACCCTGAGGTGGACGGCCCTAGGGTCCACGTAGCACGCATGCCACGTTTCAGGTGCCCAGGTTTCACAAACATGGCCAGGATGGACGGGCAGACAGACGCACCTTCCTTTGACTATTAGAGATTGTTCTGGACTGATTGGTAAGCTGCTTGGGGAAGGGCTTTCGTGGCCCAAAGACAGGGTAGAAATCTCTAAATTCGTCCGTGGATGCAGGGCTCCCTGTTCATTATAGACACGCGCAACGGTGCGGCGTTCACTTGCTGAGCCCAGAGGCAACCGCATTCGGTCACCGTACACCGAACCTTTAGTTCTGTCTTGAAGTAAGTGGCGGAGATGGATCCGGAGGCTGGCAGTGTCTCCGGCTGTTCTCACAGAAACGGGGTCCAAGTATCAAACTAGCGGTGGATAAATCATATCCAGGGGAAAGAGCTCTGCTTCATGTTCTCCCTCTCCTCCAGCTCTTGTAGCTTCTATACTCGATGCATTGCCAGCCTTGCAAACATTCTACTTTTTGTTGGATAATAGGAAAAACTCCAGACACTAGGGGGCGATAGAGAATACCTTGTTGTTTTCAGCGGTTTGCATTGTTTTAATTTTTCTATGGTGCGTTTTGTATTTTTATGAATTGTTGTGAACCGTCCAGAAAGCTTTGGCTATGGCTAATAATAATAATAGAGACAACAATCATATTATCTCGTAGCTTGATCAATTCCGATTTCCTCTTCCCTCGCCTCTGCAACAAGCACCATGCAGGCTGTCCCTGAAGGATTCAAGTAACCCTATCTCATACCTTTGCTTACTTACACGAATGCACCCAGCTTTAGCGGGTGCTTGTAGTTAAAATGTATCAGACAGCCTTCGCTGACAATGTGTGTAAAAGCACTAATAAAGTAAGTTGATTTGAATTTCTTCTTAAATGGTTCTTGCCTGCGTAAATTGCCTCCGATACTAAATACTGCGTTGCCACGCTTTCTCTATCTGAAGCAACTCTGCTGTAACCAGACTTTCCAACACTTTTCTCGCTTATCAAAACGGAGGGACGTTTACTTTGGATTTTTAGAAACAATTCGAAGTACTTGAAAATAGATGTGTGTGTGTGTGTGCCGTCCTCTTTGCAACCTGGTGGGGTTGAGCGGAGGAGGGAAGAAGAAAGAGAGCTCACCTCACGTTCTGGGTCGGATTCCACCTCTCTGAAGGCAACTCTCCACTCTGTGGGTCGTCCACCGGAGGATGCAAGATGGAGATGCAAACATCTCCAGTCTGAAAGAGAGAAGGGATTTCTCTTTTTTAAAAAAGCATTTATCCTAAGAACATAAACCATGCAACCATGATGGATCATACGAACAGAAGAAGAGCCATGCTGGATCAGACTGAGAGTCCTTCTAGTCCAGCACTCTGTTCACACAGGGGCCAACCAGCCATCGGCCAGGGATGAACAAGCAGGACATGGTGCAACAGCACCCTCCCGCCCATGTTCCCCAGCAACTGGTGCACACAGGCACAGCAGGACATGGTGCACACAGGCACCTCGGACACTGCAGGGAAGCACATAAGCATCAGGGCTAGTAGCCCTGGATCGCCTTCTCCTCCTCCTCCTCCTCCAGGAATTGATCCACCCATTTAAAGCCATCCAAATTGGTGGCCACCACTACATCCTGTGGCAGTGAGTTCCACGGTTTAACTCTGCGCTGTGTGAAGAAGTCCTTCCTTTTCTCTGTCCTGAATCTCCCACCCATCATCTTCGTGGGATATGACCCCGCTGGGTTCTAGTATTTTGAGAGAGGGAGAAAAATGTCCCCTTCCACATTCAGACCAAGGGCCCCACTAGTCCGGTGGCCTCTCCAAATGGTGGCCAACCAGATGCCCCTGCTAGCCACCCCAATTCTGCTAGCCCACTCACGGCACCTGTAGGCCCCTCCTTCTCCCTTATGGCTATCAGAAAGTGCTTAACTAGCCTTCACCCATATAATCCTGCCCATACCACAGGGGTCCATCCATTTGGGTGGTTTTGTTTTTATTCGAAAGAAAGTAATTCATTGGTTTAACTCAGAATTCTAAATTGTACGCCCCGCAATTTGCTCTGGATACTGGAAAGAACACGCGGCTCCTTACGCAACAAAAATCCACGCCTGGTGATGCCCAAGCGTCCCAATTTGAGGAGGAGAGAGGACGTCACTCGTTGCCGCCGTGGTAACACACTTGGGAGTCAGAAACCGTTGCCCAGCTACTGCAAATCACCCAGCGATCTGCCGGGAGATCCCATCTGGCCTTCCGCTACCCCTGCCGTGCGCTAAGGTGAGGGCCCTTTTTCGAGCGCCTGCCACTGCCATCCGTTAGCTTGGGCCGCTCAGAAGAGACGGGGCCTTCTTGGGGATGGCCCTATAGAACACTGGGGATCTCCCTTCCTATTGATGCGCACCCAGCCCAGCCTCTCCCAAACTATCAACCTTCAAATGACCGTAGGAACCTACCGTCTACCAAGTCAGACCCTGGGTCCATCCATCTCAGTGTCGCCAGCACTGACTGGCAGCAGCTTCCCGGGTTTCAGGCAGCCCTACTTGGAGACACTGCCGGAAATTGAACCTGGGACCTCTTGCATAGAAAACAAGCTCCCCGTCCTCACCGTTTGAATAAAGAGACGATTCAGATAGGGTCATAGGAAGCGGCTTTATACTCAGACTTGGTTCATCTAGCCCACTATGGCAGCAGCAGGGGCCCTCCCACTGAGCTATGGCCCCTCCCCCGGCTGGGGCTCATGGGAGTTGTAGTACAACACATCTGGAGGGTGCCAGGCTGGGCAGGGCAGTCCAGCTGCTTCTGTGCAGGCATATCGCCAGGCAGTAAACACCGCCTGCATTTAAAGCTGCCATGAACAGAATTTGGCAGCGGCCATGCTGGCTGGGTGTGATGGGAATTGCAGTCCAACACCTCTGAGAGGTTGGGAAAGGCTGAGAGAAGTGTTCCGGGGCAGTGCTTTAGACCTAAGAGGGGAAAGGCAGGTTAAGTCTTTGCCCTCCATTCCCCCGACGGTGGGGCGGGGGATGTACCTCGTATATGTTAGGATGCCACATTTTGGTCAGGAACCTGAAGGCAGGCGGCGAATATGGGTAGTCAACGGGGAACCTGAGACGAGCCTGTGGAGAAAGAGGGTGAGGAGGAAAAAGGTCAAGAACGGAGACTGGCGCGGCTCACGTAGGTTATGATCACACCTGCCCTGTCTCGACCAGCAAGGGATACGAGCCTCCTTTGCTGCACCACTCAGCCAAGTGCTCAGCCGGCCGCTGGCCTTCTCCCTGCGTTGCATCACAAGGCTCCCTGGCTGTCGGGTTACCAGGTCAGGCAGAAGCCGGCTCGAGGTTTAAACCGATGACACGTTTCGTCCGTCCAGCTAGACAGGTCGTTTTTAAGTCCCCGACACCTACTTCCCCCATCAAGACCGCTCTCTCACCGCCCCACCCGAGACAACCTGATCGTCCTTGCAAACATTCCGTGACCTCACAGCAACTCAAACAATGGCTGGGCACGGCTCCCAAAAGCTCAACGGCTCATTTGTAGCCTCCCGGAGACCCAACACCTGATGTTTCCTTAAAACACACCGTTCAGTCGGTTTTATATCGCACACACGGTGAGTCATGCACAGCCAACGTCAACACGACACACCCTGCCCCACTTCTTCTTAAACCGTCCCAGTAGTTCTAAGTTTCGACCACCGCCCAGTTAAGGAGTGCGGCCTTGCCCAGGCTTGTCAATAACTAGTCGCCTAAGGTGCACGAAATTCGGCTCCAGGGGACCAAGCTTTTGTTAATTAGAAGGCAGCGCCAGCTCACTGATCTCCCCTTCTGAAGATCTGTAAATGAGTAACATCGTTACGAATGGGCCAACTGGGGGGGACGGGGGGGGACACATCTGGCAGATAACTGCCAGACAGACTTTATTAAAGGCTGCAAACCCTACGTGGGAGATCCGAAAATTAAAGCTTCAATTCGGCTTCAGAACCTAAGAGCCTCTCTCTTTCTCTCCACTTCATCCGCAACAGGTTCTGAACATGAAACACATCGGTCAGCGTTGAAGATGGTCAACCCGCGAGGAGATGTCTTCGGGGGGCGGCCCGCCCAATTGTGTGTGTGGGGGGGGGAGCCACCGGGTGGGCCGTGAGCCCTCCAAGCTGACTCAGGACTGGTTCTGGCTCCACCTAGCCCCATCAGGAAGGGAAAAGGGATCGGGCGAGAAGCCAGGAGTTTGCAAAACAGGCCCATCAACCTCAGCAACATGACTTCCTCTGCCAAAACCAGCCCAGAGGAAACAGTCTGCTTGTTTACTTCCCTCGAAGCCATATGACCTACTAACCATTTACCCAAAACCACGCACACGTTCAGTCCTAGCTCCTCCCCACCAGCTCAGGAGTGAAATGAAGGCCCGGTCCACACATAACAAGACGCCCAGTGGGGTGTAGCGGCTGAAGTGTCGGACTGGGAGTCGGGAGATCCGGGTTCGAGTCCCCGCTCGGCCAGGGAAACCCACTGGGTGACTTTGGGCCAGTCACAGACTCTCGGCCCAGCCTACCTCACGGGGTTGTTGTTGTGAGGATAAAATGGAGAGGAGGAAGATTATGTGGGTTCCTTGGAGGAAAAAAGGCGGGATATAAATGCGATAATAAAAATAAGATAAAATATATCAATAAGCAATGGTTTAGGCTGCATGAACCTCTCCAGCACGGCCACAAAGATAAGGTTCCCCTTTTGTTTTAGACTAACCGCAGTTTTGCATTATGTCCGAACCCTAAACTGTGGTTCGTCCTAACTACGGGAAGTTGAAACAACCCAGCTTCTAAACCATAACTCAGCCGGCTTTTAAACTACAACAACCCAGCTTCTAAACCATAGTTCGGCCTTCCCCAACTTTTGCCTTCTACACGTGTCGGCTGGGGGATTGTGGGAGTGGTCATCCAACACGTCTGGAGAGCACCAGGTTGGGGAATTATGGTTTGAAGCTGGCTTGTTTCCTCTAACCACGGTTAAGGCTAGCACTAGTCTGTCCAGGTTTGCACACCACAGCCAGCTCATCCCCGTAACACCAAACCACGGTTTAGCGGCTCATGCAAACGTAGCCAAGGAATGTGGACGGGGAGAGAGCCAGATGTAAACACCACGCCCCTGAGACAGAAATATTCCCTTTCCCCCCGGCACCCAACCTATTGGGGAGTACAGCATGACTGGGGGAGAAATGTATTTACACCCTGTCAAGATTAGTGTGGGTTTATCACCTCATTTCCAGTCCATGACCCTGTTCAGCGAGCTGAACATTAAGGCTTAGTGTGAACCATTCCTAACCACAGTGGCTACATAACCACGGTTTAAACATGCTCGACAACCATTTGCTGAAAAAGGGTGAGCAGCCCTAACCACGGCTTAGCGTGTTGTCTGAACAGGACCAGCGTCTTTGCCCACTGCTGGGGGGGGGGGAAGATGGGGGGGGCGGGCGCTTCCTCTACAACAGCCTTTCTCAACCCGCTGCCCTCCTGATACGCTGGGAAGTTCGGTGGATGGCAACAAGGGAGAGGGCCTTTTCAGTGGTGGCCCCCCAATTCTGGAATGAACTCCCCGACGAGGCTCGCCTGGCGCCAACGTTGTTATCTTTTCAGCGCCAGGTCAAGACTTTTCTCTTCTCCCAGGCATTTAACAGCATTGAACAACGCGAAGTTTGTTTTCTAACGGACCCCAGGACTGTTGTTTTTAAATGGATACCGTTGTTTTCATACTGTTTATGTTTTTGATGGTTTTAAATTTTGTATACTTTTTAATGTTCACTGTTTTTAACTTTTGTAAACCGCCCGGAGAGCTTAGGCTATGGGGTGGTATATAAATGTAATAAATCAAATCAATCAAACTCCAATCAATCCAAGTCAGCCTGGTTCATGGTCAGGGATGATGGGCAGTGTAGTCCAACATCAGCCAGTGACCCAAGGTTGAACCCAAATCAGGTTTCACTACCAATGCCCTCTTAAATATAACTCCACCTTCTTTTCTTCACCCAGCTGACCCCAGCCTTGAAAGCATGCTGGGAAATGTATTACCCATTCCTGCTGGGTCAGTTCTATCGCACCTGTATGCTGGAACGCCCTTCCCTAACATGATGCACTCCAGATACTTTGCACTATAGAATCACAGAATAGCAGAGTTGGAAGGGGCCTACAAGGCCATCAAGTCCAACCCCCTGCTCAATGCAGGAATCCACCTTAAAGCATCCCTGACAGACGGTTGTCCAGCTGCCTCTTGAAGGCCTCCAGTGCGGGAGAGCCCACCACCTCCCTAGGTCATGGGTTCCACTGTCGTACTGCTCTAACTATCAGGATGTTTTTCCTGATGATTTGTCATACTGCTCTAACCATCAGGAAGCTTTTCCTGATATCCAACCGGAATCGGGCTTCCTGCAATTTGAGCCCATTATTCTGTGTCCTGCACTCTGGGGTGATCGAGAAGAGATCCTGGCCCTCCTCTGTGTGACAACCAATCATGGACACTACTGGATGGGGATGAAGGGTCTTGTAATCCAACACATTTGGTGGATGCAAAGTTGGGAAAGGCTGGCCTGGAAAGATTAACTCTTTTCCAGTTATTAAACAGTAACCTGGAAGCAATTCTTAACTGGTCCTTTGTGGGAAACGGTGATTTTTAAACCTGATTTAATTCTGCGCCTCATTCAAGGTAATCATCTTCCACCACCCAGTTTCAAGGAAGATGGGAATTATTTGTGTGGGATAACCAACGAATTTCCCATGTGGCACAACACCAAAGAATTACTACGGTCAAATATTACTTTGTGGCCATGGGAACAAGACACCTGTTGCACTCTTGAGAAACTTGCTTCTGAGAAAACACATACAAGATTGTTGTCATTCGAATTTCCACTGTTAGTGGGAACAGTTTTTAATAAACTGCAGCACAGCCAATGGTCAAGGATTGTGGGAATTGTAGTCCAGAACATCTGGAGGGCATAAGAAGCCTCCAATATGATTCTTTGAACGCTTTTCATTATTGCTTTTTTATACTTTTATTTTTCTAGCTGTCTATCGAAGGAACAGGAGAGCGCGAATTAGGTGCTTCTTGTGAGGAGAAACGGGGAAATTACACAACTCCTTGATGTTTCCTGCAAATAGTTTCTACTATTCAAAATAGATCCATATTAAGTTTTTCGGTGGGGGGGGGGGGAATTCACCCAAATTCTTATTTGCAGGAATTGTTGCTCTTATCTAGGAGAATGATTCCCAGTCACCCTGTAAGAAACTGGGAAGGAAGTTCAGAGGAAGTGGAGCGGGATGGAGGTTGTTAAACACACACACCACACAACCCGCATCCTGCTGAATTCTCCGTATAACTGCGAACTGTTGTCACTGAATGTCAGTTATTGAGATTACTTGAAAGGAACGCAGCTGTTGGGGTTCAGGAAAAAACAACACATTTTTAATATTACCAATTCCAACTGTTTAGATTGCAGGAAAGAGCTTGAGAACAACACGTGAAACGCTGAGCGAGACAAACAAGGAAATTACTGGTGTAATTGGGAATTATTCCCGTCATTTAAGTCACACTGGCCGAAGGGAAAACAAGTGATTTTACTGCTCATTCCTTAGCATGTTTACTCAGAAGCAACTCATTGCTCAACGTAAGATTTATTATTAGAATCTGAATTACTCAGAAGACGTACTGGGCCAGAGAGTTCAAAACTCAACAGCTTTAAATACTGATATATTTTAGTTTTACTTCTGCTTACTTATACATTCGTGGTACAATCTATACATGTCTACTCAGAAGGAAGCCCCACTGTTTTCAAGGGAGCTTACTCCCAGGAAAATGCATATAGGATTGCAGCCTTACATAGTCCTATAGTTAACATTTATATATTTAACAATCCCATGTTTTTGTTTCTTGTTTTAGCTGTCTATTTTGATCTTGTTAAGACCCATATCTGATTTTTATCATTACTTTTTGTACTCCGCATTGGAGAAAATGTGTGGTTTAAAAGGCAGCCTATACATCTGCAATGTCAATAAACAAATTTGAAGTTTACACTTCCATTTGATCAATTCAATAGGCCTTATCTTTACTACCAGTGGTGTGTGTGTGTGTAGATTAATAATTATTTTTTCTTGTCTTTGTTACAAGGAGGAGATTAAATAATTATTTTAGGATTATTATGGAGGGTGGGGAAGAATTCCTTTTTTCCTTGTCTTTATTAGTAGTTGTGTGTGTTGGGGGGAGGTTAAGTGATTATTTTATAATGGGGGAAGAATTCCTTTTTTTCTTTATTAGTAGTGGTGTAGCAGAGGGAGGTAAAGTTATTATTTATGATGGGGGAGGAGAAGAATTATTTTTTCCTCTGTCTTCATTACTAGTGGGGGGAATTAAATTATTGTCTTATAACAGGTGCATGTGAGAAGTATTCCTTCCCCTTCTTATCTTTATTACTGGGGAGGAGGGATAAAAATTAAGTTATTTTCTCACAATTTGGGGAGGGGAGTCCTTTTCTCCTTGTCTTATTCCGGGGGGCGGGGGGAGAGATTAAGTTATTCTCTCATGATTATGATGGGGTTGGGGGGGGGAGGAGAATTCCTTTCCCCCCTTGCCTTTATTACTAGTGGGGGGAAATTAACTTGTCTTATAATCCGGGTGGGGAGAGAAGTATTCCTTTCCTCATTATCTTTATTACTGGGGGGGGGGAATAGAGATTAAGTTATTCTTTTGTGAGGAGAGGATAATAATTCCCGTTATTACCCTTTATTACTGGGGGTGATAGAGATTAAGATTCTTTTATGAGGGGGGAATAATAATTCCCTTTATTACCCAGGGAGATAGAGATTAAGTTATTCTCTCCCAATTGGGAGAGTCCTTTCCCCCCTTGTCTTTATTACTAGTGCGGGGGGGGGGAATTAAGTTATTGTCTTATAATGGGGAAGAAGTATTTATTCTCCCCTTATCTGGGGGGGGGAATAATTCCTTTCCCCCCTTGCTTGCCTTTATTACTGGGGGGTGATAGAGATTTAGTAATTCTTTTGTGAGGGGGGAATAAAAATTCCCTTTATTACCTTTTATTACTGGGGGGGATAGAGATTAAGTCATTCTTTTGTGAGGGGAGAATAATAATTCCCCTTATTACCCTTTATTACTGGGGGGGGGATAGAGATTAAGTCATTCTTTGTGGGGGGGGATAATAACAGTAATAATTCCCTATTCCTGGGCGGCCCCTCCTGTCCTCCCCCCCTCCCCAGGCCCCTCTCACCCAGCCCCCCTCACCTTGAAGTAGCCCCCCTCGTAGTGGGTGTTGGGGGGCCCGAAGATGGCCACCTCCCAGTTGTACAGGTCGCCCTCGTCGACCAAGCTGACTCGGAAGCCCTCCACCGGCTCCTCCTGCAGCCCCTTCAGCTCCAGCAGCAGGGCCTTCTGCGAGCTGGGCACGGCCGGCCGGGCCATGTCGCCCAAGGCCGCGGGGGGAAGAAGGGGAAAGGGGAAAAAAAAAAAAAGAAGGGGTAGGCCGCGCGTGAAGCCGGGGTCTCGCGTGGACGCGGCGGCCGGGGAAGGCGGCGGGAGCGGCGGCCGCGGCGGCCGGAGTCGAAGACGGACGCGAAGGAGCGCCGCTGAAGGCAGAACGGCGATGACAACAGAGCGCGGGGCGGCCTGGGACGCGTAGTTCCGCGGAGGGGAGGGAGGAGCCACGCCGCCGCCAATGGCAGGCCGGCGGGGAGCGGGAGGGCGGGGCCGAGCGGCCGAGACTACAGCTCCCGGCGGCCCTTGCGGCTTCGGCAGCCAGAAGACACAAATAAACACATAAACAAGGACCAGATAGGCGTTGCACCACGAGGTTCCCCAACCCGGCGCCCTTCAGATGGGATGGAGCTACAACTCCTCTCATCCCCAGTACGGGGTGCTTTGGCTGGGGATGATAGGGGCTATAAGCCTATCCAGATGGGATGGAGCTACAACTCCTATCATCCCCAGTACGGGGTGCTTTGGCTGGGGATGATAGGGGCTATAGGCCTATCCAGATGGGATGGAGCTACAACTCCTATCATCCCCAGTATGGGGTGCTTTGGCTGGGGATGATAGGGGCTATAGGCCTATCCAGATCAATGTTAAATCAAGAATTTTTAAGATGTATTGGTTCCTGTTCTAATGTTGTTCCCTGCCTCAATCTAAAGCAGCGGTTCTCAACTTGTGGGTCGGGACCCCTTTGGGGGTCGAATGACCCTTTCACAGGGGTCGCCTAAGACCATCAGAAAACACATATTTCCGATGGTCTTAGGAAACTGTATTGACTGAACTATGTCATGGATCATCTTTTGTATTATTAAAGCTATTGTTATGTATTATTTTCATTAGCAAACCATCCCATGACAATGGATCGTGTAGAGAAGAACGAAAATAATTTTATGGTTGGGGGTCACCACAACATGAGGAACTGTATTAAAGGGTCGCAGCATTAGGAAGGTTGAGAACCACTGATCTAAAGGGAGAGGCGGGTAAGAAATTATTATTATTATTATTATTATTATTATTATTATTATTATTATTATTATTATTATTATAGTCCAAGCCACTTGGGAGGTGCCAGGCTGGATAAAAGAGACACATTTGGTATGTATATATGTGCATTTACATACATGTGTGCGTAAATTCGTTTATATCATAAATAGACATATTTTTGTCTCCTATTTGTGAACTGCCCAGAGACCTTTGGCTGTTGAGCAGAAATTATGGTAGAGAAAAAAAGGGGGGGGGAAAGGCACCACCAAAACTGTGCGAGTAAGAAGCTGAAAGCTCTGGTGCTTGAAATATCAAAACGATTTTTTTTTATTGTCATCCAAACTATAAGAAAGTAAATCTTCTTAGTTTAAAACTTGCTACAGAAATTGTATGATGCTCAACGTTTTAGGTCTGAGGACCCTTCGTCAGGAGCTGTACAGCATCACAGTTTTTTCCCTTGCAATAGCTGTAAATTCACAAGCCTTTTAAATAAATTTTAACGAACTGCAGTTGAGTTTGTTCACTCTCCGAACGAACAGAAATGAAATGAAAGATTTATTCGTTTTTTTTAATTATTCATTTTAGGTTATTATGACTGTGTTTTTATTAATCCCTGTTCTGTTTCTTGTTTTTCATTCTGTTGCATGTTATTCTTTTTAAATAATTGCATTGCATTTTATGTTTGTAACGGTTCTAACGGCGCGTTAGTTTTCTTAACTGCTTGCATTCCGCCCAAAGGACATTAGTTATCGGGCGGATTAGAAATGTAATTTTTTAAAAAATACAAAATAAATAAATCTACTCAGCTGTGTCCTCTTCTTGAAACAGCATTCCTCCATCTGTACCTGACAAGCTGTTTGCCTCACCTCTTTCAAATAATGTAGATACACACACACGGGGTTTTTGATATCATTAGCGTAGGCTACTGAGAGGTATTGAAAATAAATAAATAAGGCACTTCATCATGTTTGGAATTCGTGGAGGAGGCTATCCATGGCTGCTAGCCCTGATGGCTCTTTGCTACCTCCAGTATTTGAGGCAGTAAGCCTGTGTGCAGCAGTTGCTGGGGAACATGGGTGGGAGGGTGCTGACGCGCCATGTCCTGCTTTGTTGGTCCCTGGTTGACAGCAGGTTGGCCGCTGTGTGAACAGAGTGCTGGACTAGATGGACCCGTGGTCTCTTCGTATGTTCTGGAGCTACAAAAACGTGAAAACAGGTAGTTTCTTCATCACTCTTTCATAAAAGAGGGGGTTCTTGGGGGGGTGTCCGAAGCATATTCTCAAATCGGTAATACACATCAATACCACATGATGGCCCAGTTCGGATGCCACAACAACGCATTTTATTTTATTTTTAAGCCTGGGATGTTGTGAATGAAATGGGTGTGATTGAGCAGGCTCCTGCCACACGCGGAAGATAAACAATCCAGGTATTCCAGCTCTGGGTTGCTTGCTCCAGCTCCATTCACAACAAACAAAACAAAACCTGGCTTGTTGTGCTGTCTGAACCAGGCCAGGAATTTGACTATATGGGTATTCCTGCAGAAGTCTGAACAAGGGTGGCGTGATCATTCCCTCTATTTCTGACGGTCAGAGCTGAGTGCCGGTGCTTATGTACATAAAATGGCACCACACACACACTCAAAATGGAGAGATTGGTGGGTTTGGGGATCCCCCTTCCCACCCCTCAAATAGCCAAGGAATGCTGACAGTTGGTGGGGAAATGGAAAACCAAATGGAACCAGGGAGACATGACAACACACTTCAAATACTTGAATGGTTGTCACACAGAGAAGGGCCAGGAACTCTTCTCCATCATCCCAGAATGCAGGACACAGAATAAGGGGCTCAAGTGACAGGAAGCCAGATTCCGGCTGGACATCAGGAAAAACTTCCTGACTGTTAGAGCAGTACGACAAAGGAACCAGTGACCAAGGGAGGTGGTGGGCTCTCCCACACTAGAGGCCTTCAAGAGGCAGCTGGACAACCATCTGTCAGGGATGCTTTGAGGTGGATTCCTGCATTGAGCAGCGGGTTGGACTCAATGGCCTTAGAGGCCCCTTCCAACTACTATTCTATGATGCTATGAATCTAGGATTGGGAGAGACCTTGGTTTCTAGCAGGAGGCAAGTAACTGTGGAGAACGGGAGAGATATTTAACAAACAACACACACACCAGAGAATTCACAGTTAAAAACAAATTTAAATACTTCCTTAATCCTTCAAACCCACCCAACCTTTGCCGTAATAATCGACAGAAAGAGACACAGTCCGGCCAACTCCAGCAGCTTGGCGTCGCTTGCACGGGAGTAGAGCAACAGAAAACGACAGGGGAAGTCGACCCGTTCTGGCCCACGGATCCCCACACCCGGGAAGCACGAAGCAGCCGCCCTCATTCCATGTCCCCATTCGCCGATCGGGAAGGCCGAGAATCCAAGCGCTTGCCCGGCGCTCAGGGTCAGTTGACGGGTTTCATTTTCGCGATGAAGATGGCCGAGGCCCTCTGCAGGAACTCTTCCTTCTGCAGGCCTTCGCTGGCCTTCCTCTCGCTCAGCGCCTTGTCCATGGCCAAAGCCAAGCAGTCCGGCCCGAGCTTGGACCCGGTCTCCAAGTAACGGATGGGAACAGAGACATCGGTGGCGCGCAGGGCGTCCTCCAGGGTGCCCAGGACCGCCGAGCAGATCCGTTTATCCGCCGCCCCGCCGCCCAGCGCGTCGTACAGGGTGCTTGCCTTGGCCAAAAACTCCAGCAGGACCAAGCAGGTGAGGGCCCCGTGGCGGAAGACGTCGAACGGCACGGCCTCGTGCTCCCGGCACGCCACCTTTTGCAGCAGGGGGAGCGCGATTGTGTCGGGGGCGCCCCTCTCTCGGCACAACAGCCTCAGCAGGTCGCCATACAGCTTTCCGGTGACACCCGGTTTCTTGCGCCTCCCGGCGGCGGCCAGGGTGTCATACGCCATGCTGACATTGTTGTTGAAGGCCGTCCTGACAGAAGATGGAAAACGCCATTATAACATGAGAAGAGCCCTACTGGATCAGACCGAGGGTCCATCTAGCTCAGCACTCTGTTCACACAGTGGCCAAACAGCTGTCAAACACCGACGAAGAAGGACACGGTGCAACAGCACCCACCCACCCATGCTCCCCAGCAACTGGTGTTCATAGGCTTATTGCCTTGGATACTGGAGGTAGCACACAGCCATCAGGGCTAGTAGCCATGGGTAGCCTTTTCCTGCAGGAATTTTAAAGCCAGCCAAATTGGTGGCCATCACTACATCCTGTGAAAGTGGATTCCATAGTTCAACTCTGTCCCAAATAACACCGTATTTGCAGTCTTTGGCTGCGGCCATTGCTACATTATTTATTTGTATATTATAATATTTATTTATGTTATTTATGTGTTGTTTATTTGTGCGCAGCGTTGCTCTCGTCTCGCCGCCCCCCCCCCCAAAGAGCTCAGGAATTGTTCCGTCGTTTTCTGCAGCCTTTTGTGCTATCGCCTGTACAATGACCCTGCGAGGTAGGACAGGCTGAGAATGGGAAAAGAGAGCGCGGAAGTGCGTATGTGAGTGAGTAAAAAGGGTGAGATAAAAAGCAATGCAAAGAAGTGATGCGTGGCGGATCCTGTATTATTAGGGAGCAAGAAACTCCAGCGCAGTCTGAGTCACGAGTTCGAAATACGCACACATACACGGTGCAGGAGAGGAAAAGCAGCCCCCAGCCGTTCTATATTTGCATCTTACTCTTGTAAACGGCTGGGTGGATGCTGGGGGTTGTAGTCCAACACACATCTTTATTCCAAGAAGCCTTTCTCTAACATGCAGCCTTGGATTACTGTTATTGCTTCTTTTAAATTTTGTTTTAACTGTTTTTATTCTGTTTTTATTTTCATTTTACCTTGTACACCATTTTTCAATGGGGAGCGGTATATAAACATTCTAAATAAATAAATACACCTGGAGGGCACCAGGTTGGGGAAGGCTGCCCCACACCCACGCCTAGGAATGCATTTCCCATAAAGCCCCGCGCTCCCCCTCCAAAGAACCGCATTTCCCAGAAAGCCCCCGCCCTCCGCCCCGGGGCATTGTGGGAGCTGTAGTCCCGCGCCTCAGAAGCCGCTCCTCTTCCCCCGCCGCACCTGTGGGAGTGGTGGGCTAGGCCCAAGTACCACGAGGCCCGGGCGAGGCGCAGCCGGAGCTGCCGCTGCGGGTCGCCGCCGTCCGTCGCGGCCTCGTCCGCCTCGCCGCTGCTCTGCGCCAGCTTCTCGAAGTAGCCGGCTAGGAAAGCCACCGGCTCCTCCGGCCTAGCCTCGAGCACCTTCAGCAGCGCCTCGCGGACCATGTCGGTCACGCCGGCCTGCCGCAGGAACTCCGCCTCGGCCTCGGGGCCGGTCGCCGGGCCCGCCCGAGGCTGCTCGCTTCCCGCCGCCGCGGGCGAGGGCCGCCGCTTCTCGCTGGCCGCCATTTTGCTTGAGGGCGCCGCGCCCCGCCGGCCGCCATCTTGACTCAGGGCCGCCCGGCCGCCATCTTGGATGAGGCTCGCGTCTCTCGGGCGCCCGTCTCGGCGGCGCCATCTTGAATCCCTGGCAAGCCAATCAGGGGCCGCCGAGGAAGTCACCTGAACCCGCCGCGGCGGCCATTTTGGTTGTGGTTATCATGGACTGGCAGTGGTTCTAAATGCCTCAAAGCGGGATGTTACTCCAGGGGGGAGGGGAGGAACAGAAAAAAGTCCTTTTTGTCACTTTTGGTCTAACACTGAAGTGAAACCTTCCTTCACAAAAGTTTCCATCGAGAGGGAAAGGCCTAGAATGACTCCCCCACATAGACCACTACGGCTAATAGCGCCCTATACCGGAAATGTAGGCCGCACTCCTCTGAACTTCGTTTCTAAAACTGAACTGATTTTCCTTCTCCTGAGAGTTTATGGCGTACTAGCACTCTCCCAATAAAGGCCCAACGTCCCCTATTAATAATACACTGTTTTTCTCGGTTCACCATAGACACGCCATGGGATAGAGCGGTGCCTATCTAGCTATACGTATAGGAGCCCATCCTAGCGTTTGAGTTTTAAACAGAACTATAAAGGCCCATTTGACCGGAAGTAGTTTTTATCGTCGCTCTAGATTCTCGACTCTATCGTCATGCCTCGGTTCCCCCCAGTCCAGGGTTGAGGAGGAACTCTCGCGAGAGTGAACGTCAGCCAATCGGAGCGCGGGGTTGAGCCACCAGTGGCTCCTGTGCGGCCATCTTAACTACGGGCAACGCGGCCTGGCAGCCTTTCCCCATAGACTCAGCGCCAGTTTCTGCCTGGATTGTTTTCATGCCTGAATATATTTCAGTATTGGGGGGTTTGCATTGATTGGGGCTTCTGCTCTCGGGACCGTTTGGGCTTTTCCTTCGGGATTCAAATTTAGTAAGTGAAATTTGCAAAAAAAATAAAAATAAAAATGGGGTGGGGCTTGCTTGAGTCAATTTGGGGAGGGGGCTACCAATGGGGAGGGTGGGCTACTAACGGGGCAGGGGGCTTTTGGGAAGTGGCTGGCTGGGAGTTGAGCTCAGGAAACCTGGGCCCTGGAGGCGACCACCCAGTCACGATTTTGCCCACTCACTCTGCCAAAATTGTATATTTTTGATTTATTTATTCATTTTCTTTAGGGTCATTTAATAAACAAAAAGCCTCCGGCGGTGATCTTACAAGGAATTAGTAAAACGAGACTTGGCATCGGAAAAAAGACCCAGCACGCAAGGAAAATCAGTTGAGGAGGGAAGAGGAAAAAAAAAAGAAAGATTGAATTTCTTAGTAGTTTCGGTGGCATGGCTACTGGGAAGAGGAGCCACCTGGTCTTGTTGCCAGAATTACATTAAGCCAAGCTAGGGAAAAGGGTGAGGGAAGAAGCGTCAACCCATTCCTGCTCATGGATCCGTCGCTGTTCAGGTGTCGCGTGAGTCGACGTGGTAGCATTCTGTAACCTACTCATCATCCGGGAACCCCCCAAAGGGATTGAAGCAATTTATTTATTGCATTTTTATCCCGCCTGTTTTCCTCCAAGGAACCCAAGGCGACGTACATAATCCTCCTCCTCCTCCTCTCCATGTTATCCTCACAACAACAACCCTGTGGGGTAGGTTGGGCCGAGAGTCTGCGACTGGCCCAAAGTCACCCAGTGGGTTTCCATGGCCGAGTGGGGATTAGAACCCGGATCTCCCGACTCCCAGTCCAACTGTGTGTGTGCGTGGGGGAGAAGTAAACTTATAAAGTGTCCTGGCCTGGTCACTTGGGATGCAATCTTTACTCACCACTGGCGACTATTTACAAGACTACAACAGGGTGCTTTCCCATGGTGACCTCTAAGGCCTTCTATGACGTAAGGAACTGCCCTGGATCATTTCCCCTTTGAGCCTCTCTGACTCTCAGTGGTTTTCCAGGTCCCCCCCCCCCGCCCCGCTCCTTCTTTTTAGAGATGCTGAGTGTTGAGTTTTTTCACGCAAAATATCTGCTGTACCGCAGCGCTGTGGTCTTTCCCCGAAAGCGAAAAAACCAAGATTCCAGTCCTCATCGTTCTAGATCAGGGGCTGATTGAAAGAGGACGTCCCGCCCGGTTCCATACATTCTGATTGGCAGCGGCCTCTCCGGGCTGTCAAACAGAGAAGAGGCTCTTCCCGCCTTGAAATAGTTGGAATAAAGAAAGAAAAAGGCACCCGTGCCCTGCTCGCTGACCTGTTTAACGGAAGAGGCCGGAGATTGAAACTGGAACCTGTGTTCGTGCGTAAGATTAGATTCTTGGTTTTATTTCCCCCGCCCCAGGCGATTCATGGACGCGGGATCGAGCCCTCCCCAGCCCCGGGCCCGCAAGAAGAGGAAGAAGGCAGCCGGGGGGGTGGAAAGGAAAAAACCCCGAGCCCCGGAGCCCGACGTGGCCCTCTACCACTGTGACGTCTGCGGGAAGGACATCAAGCACCAGGCGAACTTCCGGGAGCACCAGCGGATCCACACGGGCGAGCGGCCGTACGCCTGCCAGCGGTGCGCCAAGACCTTCACCCGCTGCGCCGACCTGATCAAGCACCGCCTGGTGCACTCGGCCCGGCGGCCGTACCGCTGCAAGGTCTGCGGCAAGCGCTTCAAGCTGCGGGCCGACCTGGACAAGCACGGCAAGGTGCACTCGGACGAGGCGCCCTTCGCCTGCCACCTGTGCCCCAAGCGCTTCAAGCGCACCTCCTGCCTGGTGAAACACCTGCGCATCCACACCCAGGAGAAGCCCTTCGCCTGTGCCCACTGCGCCCGGCGCTTCAAGTGGGAGGCCTCCGTCAAGGAGCACGAGCGGGTGCACACGGGCGAGCGGCCCCACCGCTGCGGCCAGTGCCCCAAGGCCTTCACCCACCGCTCCTCCTTCTTGCAGCACCAGCGCACCCACCAGGAGCACCCGGCCTTCAGCTGTGAACACTGCTCCAAAGCCTTCAACCACAAGTCCAACCTCCTCAAGCACGTGCGGGCTTTGCACGCCTAGGGCGCTCGGACGGAAAGGAGGAGGACACCACCACTGCTAAAGTTGCGGGGGCAGCGTTGGGCCTTCCTCAGTTTGGGAGCTCCGCAAGGCCCTAGATTGGGGAAGGGCACAGGTTCGCTAGGGAGTCCGCAAGAGGGAAAGGTGCCGCCTCCATCGAAGCGCCACGAGAAAAACGCCCTCGCGGGCTAGAAGAAGCGGGAGGCGGCCCGGTGCTGTTCGGACCGGGTCTTCCTTCCCAAAGGAGCTGTCTGTCTTGACCCACATACCTCTAGAACAATCAAATGATTCCTACTCAGACGAAAGACGCGCGCCTCCAAGGGAAAGGATTCTGTGCCTCAGGATTGGTTTGGAGGACGAGACAAACGGAAGGGAGCGTGCAGTCCTCGAACACACACTCCTGATTATCGTCCTTTCCCCGTAAGTCTTTTCGTTTCAGCCGTATAATTTCAGGTATCTTGTCGCTTTTGCTGTTAATTATCTGAGAGTCAGAAATCCTTGCTGATCTACCCCAAACCGCCTGGAAACCTACCAGTAAATCCAGCTTTTCTTCTTTCCCTCCACCCTACAGACCTATAAATGCCCAGACAGGAGCATTCTGGGAAAATTGGCTCACTTAGTTTACATCCTAAGGAAAGGATTCGAGTCCGTGATAAAACCGAGAGCTTTCGCCCTCCGTTTTGTGAATATTTGAGGCTAGGATGGCCTTCCTGATGTTTTGGACACAACTCCTGGCTGTTGGTCATGCTGGCTGGGGCAGATGGTCATTGTAGTCCCAAAGATCTGGAGGCTGAGTTAGAAGCAAAGGAAATGGCTAAATTGTGTATATATTTTTAATCTAAGTACGCGTCCAGGGTAGGCAAAAAATAAATTGCAATCTGTTGGGTGATTGGTAGATGACCTTTTTGCATTTCCCCGGAAATTAGCAAGACTTTCTATTTCCCAATTGTTTGACACTGGCATGAAAGACTCCCCCTGAAAAAAAATCGAAATCATTTCTAAAAAAAGATTTGGCACCTTTTTGCTTTTTAATAGAAAAAAAATTCAAATAACAAGGCAGTAAGAAAGAATCGCAGGTCTGTAGCAACGTATACGGATTTGTTCTCCTTATACGGCTGAAATTGCCGTGACGTCATTCGCACAAGTAACAATTGCTTTAAGCGTTTTTAAAAAAGCAAATAGGTGTGAGCCCCTGATGGGTTCTGGTATGGGAAGAGCAGGACTCGAAAGGTTTTTTTTTTAACCCTTTGCCTCCTGAGGTAGTCCCAGTAGACCCGGGTTCACTCCTTCCCTGGAATTTATAGTACGTCAAAGATGTATCAAGTCGGTCCTAAAATCCGCAAGGCCTTCGTCCTCCGATGGGCCTGTGATTTGCAAATGTTTGTGAGTTTGGAAAAGTGGGCTGACAGCGGCTCCTCTAACCTTGAATGAAACCGTCCGGTACCTGCTTATTTAGAAATATGGCAAATATGGTGTATAGAGGAGAGGACAGAGGAGCTGGATTTTAGTTAGAGCAGGGCTGTGGTCCTCCTGGTGTGTTTTGACTGCAACCTCCATCAACCCCAGCCACCATAGCCAATGGGGAAGGACGTTGACACACGCTCCCCGTCCCCGCATGACGGACCCCCCAACCTGGTGCCCTTTGGAGATGTTGGACTACAATTTCTAGCATCTACCCCTGCGGTGATGAATGTCCGGGGAACGGGCGTGGCCCTTGGTGTGTTTTGCCTCGAAGACGAATATGAACTTGAGAACGATGAAACTGAGATGCGAGTATATATATGTTTGAAAAAATATATATAAATAGGAACCCGTTACAGATATGCTATTTTGTTACACGTGGGGGAACTGAATAGGAATTGTATAGGAATGATTCAATTAAAAAAGAAAAAAAACATGGTTGGATTTGTGCTGTCTGTTACCTGCTTGCCGTTGGTCGAACTGCTGTGATGTCACGGAAGGTTTGCGAACGTTCGAACTAACGTTCTAAGATGCTATTTTGATGGGGTTTTTTTTTTTTTTTGGTATTCTGCCTTGCTTAGGGCCTTTAGGGTGCAGTTTTTTTTATTATAAAGTCTCAAGAATTAGATGGGGTGATGGGAGAATTGAAAAAGAAAGGAGACTATGTGACTGTTTAGCTCAAGGACATTTCAGGTTCAGACATCTTTTCTTGTTACCTGTTACTTGATAATTTTAACTGGAGATGCCAGGCGCGGAAGGGGAAAGGTCTTCTTGTAGGAAAGGCTAAGCTTTCCTTTATAAGAGAAGTTCCCCTTCAGGTAAACGGATTTCCCCTGAAACGGGTGCAGTGTCGGGCAAGCGTGCTAAGGAATCTCCCCGCAAAGGTTTGTGAGGGTCCCAGTGGTATAAAATGGAGCAACCCCTTAGGAAAAAAAGGACATGGGTTTAATTACAACGCTTGCAACTTCTGTACACAAAATAGGCCTTGTCTTATAAATACAATCGGTCGATTCGCCGCAGCAGGGGGGCGGCAGACATCGCTGGTCCGTAATAAACCTGGCTGGTTTGGCGCCCAGGGTCCCACAGGTCTCCCGTCCGAGGGTATTTTTGGAAAACACTCTTCTGATTTTTTTTGTGTTCAACCCTCTCTTTTGGTACCACTTCCTGACCAGTCCTAAACGTAAAGAGTTCAGTGTGAATAACGCCCAAGTAAGCTGGGTTTAGGATCGTGGCCCTCTTTGTCCCGCACGCAAACGCGGGCCAGGTTGTTGATGTAACGACGGGTTGAGCAAGGGAGGAATAGCTGCCATTCCAGCACTGCGCTCCTGCGAAGTACAGCGACGGGCTCCCGCGTCCCCCTCGTGCGGCTGTGGTGTCGGTCCCGGAAGGCCCCGTCCTGGAAGAGACCTGTGTCATTTCCCCCCGGCAAAAGAGTCAGTCGATGCCCGAGGTAGCGGAGGAGGAGACGGAGCGTGATGGGTCCCCTTAACCTCCACGCCGCCGTCGCAGGCGGTGGGACACGTAGCCGGTGATCATCAGTCCCAAGAGCGAGCCGGCGGTCCCGATGGTGATGAGGGAGTCCGTGCTGAAGGAGGCTGCGGAGAGACGCACAAAGAGAGGCAAGGTGAGCCCTCGATTTGGGGATCCATTTGTTTTTTTCTGCTGGAATCCTGAGGTTCATTTTACAACAGCAAAGTGCAAAATGGTGCATTGGGGGGTCTGGCTAGAGGCAAAATGGCGGATCAGGGTGGTGGGGGAGCCAACGAGTCTCTGCCCTCAATCCACCAGACACTGGGGGGACCTGAATATCGATATTAATAAAGGAGATGTCTGTCTGTCCCTCTGTCATCACCGTAGCTCCAAGAGAGTGAAACCTAGATTCCTCAGGGTTCTTTTGCTCTGAAAGTGCATTCAGTAATTTTGCTCTTCAGCTTCGTCAATTAATTCTAATTAAATACCTCCGTGCGGTAATGTTTTCAGTCACTAGATGGCAGATATCCCTAGCCGGTCTGAACCATTAGAAGCCAGAGAGGAGGGGGCGGAGGGGCTGCCACCTCCCCCTTGCTGTGGGGTGGCTCCCCCTTTAGGGAATGGAGTGGACAGCCCCCTGCCCCTTGGCCATGGTTAACGGTGCCGGGGGACGTGAGTTTACTCAGACGGGTTGGGAACCGTGTGCCCAAGTCCTGACAGCTGACTTTGCTATTCCCATCTGCATGAAACCAGACTCTTTGCACTAGTAAAATTATTAATCTATATATCTGAGTAACTGGTGTCCTTCAAACCCCAGAATTTTCCACTGCGCTGCTGGCCTTGAACTGGTTTTAAGCTTTAGAACGGGTTTTGCTCTGGTGTGCTCCCATTTCAAATGGGATGAAAAAGCAAAAGTGGAATTTTATTTATTACATTTATAATATAAATAGATTGCTCCGAAAGCAATTGTTCCTGAAAGATGTTATTTTTTTTAACCAAAGCTTTTGCTTTTAAGATTTTCCCCACTTCAGAAGGCAAAGGGACCCCCTCCCCCTTCCTGTGGGATCCTCACTTCCAGCGTAGGCTGGACGTCTTGCAATTATGAAAAGACAGGTGTGTAAATCAGGCGTTCCTCCATGAGGACTGGAAACTTGCAAGGTACGCAGACCCAAGACAGTCTTGAGTCTCTAAAGCTGCTTTACAGTTTCCAGAGGAGTAGCCGTGGCTCCGTCTATTGCAACGAAGACGACCGAAAATACTTCCGGCAACTTAAAGACGAATACAATCATTCCGGCATGAGCTTTCGGAGTGTTATCAAGAGGCTCAGGTTTATATACAGTACATGGACTGGGGAGGAATTTCTAAAAAGTTAGGTGAGAAGACGCTTGATATTGACAACGCTTAACAGTGGTGGTTCACAGCAGAGTTGCTGAAAACGCAAACATGCCAGCCCTAGATCAACAAATGTAGTGTGATAAATTTAAAACAAAACACCTTTATTCTGAGTGAAGCCCCTGGTGATAGCATCGAACCTGTTGATAGATTCTAACTCCTCCTTTTGAAGTCTCTTTGTTCCACCTTGGCAGAGCAAAGAAACGTCAACGAGAGATTTAGGGCAAAAGGTAGCTGAGTTAGCATTCAGCAACAGGTTCAATTCTATCACCAGAGGCTCGAATCAGGATGAAGGTTTTTTTTTTCCCAATCACACTACATGTGTTAATTGGTCTGGATACAGAGCAGGCCTAGAGCGTGAATGTGTGGCTCATACCAGATTATTGTGCCTGCGAACGCAAATGTTTCCCCTCTCCGGTAACGGGACATGCCATCTTGAACCCGCCCCGTCGCCTCCGGATTCCAGCCGGGTTCCCCCTGCCTCGTCTTTGCGCCCCGTGAAACCCCAATTGACTCACCAGCAGACACTACGACCTGCAAGCTCGCTATCTGGGGCTGGGCAGACATCATGGCACATCGGTAGACCCCCTGGTGCTCCATGGTGACGCTCTCGACCACCAAGACGGACGTGCCGTCCTCTTCCTCCCGGCCGTACCGCGACTGCTCAACTGGCGTGTGGACCCAGCGGATTTGGACACCGGCGCTGCACCCCACCGTGCGGCAGGTGATACGGAGGGCTTCCCCCGCGATCCCTTGGCTGGGGACAGGGGTGATCATGGGGCGGCAGGGGTCCTCTCGTGGGGTGGAGCCAGGTGGCTTTTCCGGGACAGCCTCGCTGGAACGGTAGTCCTTGGTGGAAATTGGTTCCATGGTAAATCGTTGGTCTGTCGTAGAAGGGACTTGCGAGGTCACCCCGAACTTAGCGGGGGTCTGTGCCACCGGTGGCGAAGTCTTCGGCTGAGCTTTTGAAGAGCTTGTCCAGATCTCTGCAACTGTGGGATAAAGAGATCCGGAAGAAGCGTTCGCCACCGCCGTGGGGCTGTCGGTTTTTGCCAGGGATTCCAGCGTGCGGGTAGAGGCCACCATGGCTGTGGAGACCCCAGGGGTGGGACGCTTGGTGGACAGAAGATGAGGAAGGCCAGTGGTGGTCCCCACAAATGAGGAATCCTGGCTCTCAGTGGTAAGAGGCTCTGGAGTAGCCACGTGGCTTGTTCGGGCAGTCTCGTTGACAGCAGCGGGGATCTCTGTTGTCGCTGCAAACCAAACAGTAACAAGTATTCTAAGACCTTGAGCTTTCATTGCTAGGTCAATCAACTCGAGTGTAGTTGATTAATCAGAGCCAACCTTTTTCAAACCAGCAAAGCTGTGAGTTATTTTCGGAGGCTGATGTGGTTCTGGCGGACCGAAATGGTGCGTGTGTGTGTATGAAAGAGAAATGCTCAAATTCCTTTTGACGGAGAGCGATGGGATTTGCCAATTAAATTGTAAGTGATCTCCTAGGGTATTGTATATTGCACTCTGTGTTGGTAGCCTAGCCCCCATTGTACATCCTCCACAATGTCCCATACCTAGTGGAATTCCAGGGCATTCAGGTGAAGAGGGGGAAGGCGGCCACCATAGAAAATGAATTGAAGTGTGGGAAGCCAAGGAGGCTGCATGCTCTCAGAGAGATCATTGTACAAGGAAAGGCAGGATATATAAAATGAACTGAAGCGTGTGGGCAGCCAAGGAGGCTGCATGCTCTCAGAGAGATCATTGTACAAGGAAAGGCAGGATATATAAAATGAATTGAAGCGTGTGGGCAGCCAAGGAGGCTGCATGCTCTCAGAGAGATCATTGTACAAGGAAAGGCAGGATATATAAAATGAATTGGAGTGTGGGCAGCCAAGGAGGCTGCATGCTCTCAGAGAGATCATTGTACAAGGAAAGGCAGGATATATAAAATGAATTGAAGCGTGTGGGCAGCCAAGGAGGCTGCATGCTCTCAGAGAGATCATTGTACAAGGAAAGGCAGGATATATAAAATGAATTGAAGCGTGTGGGCAGCCAAGGAGGCTGCATGCTCTCAGAGAGATCATTGTACAAGGAAAGGCAGGATATATAAAATGAATTGAAGCGTGTGGGCAGCCAA
Organism: Elgaria multicarinata webbii; assembly: GCF_023053635.1. Lineage (NCBI taxonomy): Eukaryota > Metazoa > Chordata > Lepidosauria > Squamata > Anguidae > Elgaria > Elgaria multicarinata. Next base: position 11,738,914 of record NC_086193.1, on the reverse strand, counting down.
GGAGGCTGCATGCTCTCAGAGAGATCATTGTACAAGGAAAGGCAGGATATATAAAATGAATTGAAGTGTGTGAGCAGCCAAGGAGGCTGCATGCTCTCAGAGAGATCATTGTACAAGGAAAGGCAGGATATATAAAATGAATTGGAGTGTGGGAAGCCAAGGAGGCTGCATGCTCTCAGAGAGATCATTGTACAAGGAAAGGCAGGATATATAAAATGAATTGAAGCGTGTGGGCAGCCAAGGAGGCTGCATGCTCTCAGAGAGATCATTGTACAAGGAAAGGCAGGATATATAAAATGAATTGGAGTGTGGGCAGCCAAGGAGGCTGCATGCTCTCAGAGAGATCATTGTACAAGGAAAGGCAGGATATATAAAATGAATTGAAGCGTGTGGGCAGCCAAGGAGGCTGCATGCTCTCAGAGAGATCATTGTACAAGGAAAGGCAGGATATATAAAATGAATTGGAGTGTGGGAAGCCAAGGAGGCTGCATGCTCTCAGAGAGATCATTGTACAAGGAAAGGCAGGATATATAAAATGAATTGAAGCGTGTGGGCAGCCAAGGAGGCTGCATGCTCTCAGAGAGATCATTGTACAAGGAAAGGCAGGATATATAAAATGAATTGAAGCGTGTGGGCAGCCAAGGAGGCTGCATGCTCTCAGAGAGATCATTGTACAAGGAAAGGCAGGATATATAAAATGAATTGAAGCGTGTGGGCAGCCAAGGAGGCTGCATGCTCTCAGAGAGATCATTGTACAAGGAAAGGCAGGATATATAAAATGAATTGGAGTGTGGGAAGCCAAGGAGGCTGCATGCTCTCAGAGAGATCATTGTACAAGGAAAGGCAGGATATATAAAATGAATTGAAGCGTGTGGGCAGCCAAGGAGGCTGCATGCTCTCAGAGAGATCATTGTACAAGGAAAGGCAGGATATATAAAATGAATTGGAGTGTGGGAAGCCAAGGAGGCTGCATGCTCTCAGAGAGATTATTGTACAAGGAAAGGCAGGACAGTCACGCCTACTCCTCGGCCACCTCGTAAATAAGATAAGCACCAAAACCCAGCCCATGAGAGCTTCTCTGAATTTTTCTTTCTCCTTTGAATTTCTTTTGGAAAACAATTTCTCCTCTATCAAACTGAACAAGAAGTAGTACCAAAAAAAAAAAACCCACAACCGTGGGAGAAATTTCCGGGACGGCCCTTGTTGGCGCATTCGGCTTACCTTGGGTGCCAACCAGGGCCACCCTCTGGAAGGTCTGTCCTCCAGCCCTCAGAGTCGCCTGGCACTTGTACTCCGCCCCTGCTGGGGCTTCCGGGACCTCCAGGACGGAGCGATACTCAAACAGTTGCTCCTGGGCCTCCTCCATTTCTTGGGCCGTCTCGTCGGAAGCGTCCAGCCTCTCGCCTCCTCGGAACCAGCTCATTGTAAAGGTGTCCAAAGGGTAGATGTAGCTCATGGAACAGGTGAGGCGGGCCGGCCGCCCGCCCGTCACCGCCTTTGGCTCGGAGTCCAGCCGCAGCGTGTCTGGAAAGGCTGAGAAAGGAGGCGCACGGGTGACGAACGGCAGCGGAGCCCAGCTGGGTCAAACCCAAGGGCCCCTCCCTTGTTTGAGACCCCGGACTCCGTGATTTTAACAAACGTTTAAAGGGAAGGGAAAGGAAGGGAATGAATGGAAGGAAGGAAGGAAAGAAAGAAGAAGAAAAAAGAATGGAAGAGGAAGAGGGAAATAAAGAAAGGGAAAGAAAAAGGAATGAATGGAAAAAAGAAACAGAAAGAAAGAAAAGGAGGAAAAGAAAGAGGGAAGGAAAGAAGGAATGAAGAAAAGAATGAAAGGAAGAAAGGGGGCAGAAAGAAGAGGGAACTAAGGAGAGAGAGAGAGAGAGAGAGAGAGAGACCTGGACGTCCTCCCTGAACTCACAGTACACTTTCAGGAGCACTTTGGCCTGGCGGTCTTGGCCCTGGCACTGGCCGGTGCACATCTTCACGCCTTCCATGCTGATGGTGGCGTTGGCCACCGTCAGGACGCTGTAGGTGTGGTTGGAGGCCACGTCGCCCAGGTCGGTGTCCAGGCCCACCCACTGCAGCTTCCCGCCGGGGCAGTCCATGGAGCAGGTCAGCTGGACAGAGCCCCCGCGCTCCACGAGTGGCTTCAGGGGGCGGACGGTCAGCTGGAAGGAGGCCGGCTTGCCTGCAGAGGGGAAGAAGGAGAGGCGTGAGCGAAGGCCAAGCATGGCGGGCGCAGGGGTGCCGAACCTCGCTTGGGTTCCATTCCAGGGGCCGAGTCCCATTGGTGGGCGGGGCCGAGGAAAGGGGCGGGGCCATTTGGGGAATACCAGAGGGGGGAATTTGGCTTCTGAGCCTCAAGTTGCACACCCTTGGAATAAAGTATTTGCTTGGCGCTGGAAATCTATCGAGGTGGGCACAAGGAAAGCCTTACCAGGGACGAAGTGTCCAAAGAAGGGAGCCACCACCGAGAAGGCTCTTGTCCCTGACGCTCCTTATACTAGAGAAGAAAAGCCTCGGGGGATGGCCGCTGTGTGCGGCCCCACTGTGGAGGTAGATTTATGTCTGAGTAAGCACACGTCGGATAGCACTGTGCATTTCAATTCCCAAGCAGGACAGGGACATGCCAGCTGTGTTTCAGAGCGAAGAGCTTCCAAAGTTGGGGACTCTCCCTCTCCCGATGGTGCAAGAGAGATAGCCAGCCCCCTTCGGTAGATGATTTGGCTTTGTAAGACATTTGCCCCTGCGCCGTGGGTCCTGCGAAATTACTGCAAATTGGGCTGTTGGAAATTGGGATGACGGGGCGCACAACCTCGTGGGTTCCTGGGTGGGGTGGGGGCGGAGGATGCGAGCCCTACTTTAAAATATTAGACAAAGTCATGCAATGGCCACTAAGCAGAAAGAAATCAATTAGGAGAAGTAAACTGGGGGAAATGAAAAATATCCAAGGAGCCCCGTTAACGGAACTTTATCTCTACGGGCTGAAAACACACAGTTGTGCAAGAAAGCATAATCGAAATGTACAGTCATGTCGTTCAGAACCAAAAGTAATCAAATGTGTTTCCACCTTGGTCTTCTTCAGTGGTCTAGTATACAGGCAGGTGTGTCTGGCAGCTCCGATGTCCGGGGGATGGTGAATCCGCTTTGGTTTTCAGTCACAACTAGTCAGGACTCTAAAGGTGCTATCTAAGGTGATTTTTCCTCCTCCCTCCCAAACCTCTTTCCTTTCATGATGTGTCTTTTGGATTGTTTCTTCTCTTGCTAAACTGCCTTTTTGGCTAAAAAGCAAGATAAAAGTGCTATAGATAGCTAGAAAAATCAAGATATTAAATTAAGACGGCGTCTTGTGACGCTGTTTATCCTCTAACAACCACCGATCGATAAACACCGCATGACACCAAGCTGTCAAAAAAAATAAGCGTAGAACCCACTGGGGCTGTTTTAAATTCAAATTGTTTTTAATGGTGTTTTTCCCCCTTTTTGTTCGTTTTATAGTTGTTGATGCTTTTCAACTGTTGCAAGTTTAAATGGCAATAGTTAAAGGCAACTTACACCTTTATAAATCGAATCGAATCAATCAATACATTGAGAGCAGCAAAACCAAAAGTGTTTTAAACGTGTAACATAATGATTTTTATATATATAAAAAGAAAAGAAATTGATACTGATTGACTTACCACCACTGGGAGAAACCAAGGTTAGTACTAGGGCTCCCAAGTAGAACGCAGACATTCTTTGCCCTCTGGGATGTCTCTCCACACTTGCACGGATCCGTTATCTTGGCAAGGGCCAACCACCCTCAAATGTAATTCCTTCCTTCCTCCTGGTTCCTCCAGTGCCAGCCAGTCAGCGTTTACCGATGCCAATTTTCCTTCTGGTCGCACATCCCAAGCGCTGACAGTTCTTAAATCTAAAGTGCGTGGCGTCCGCCCACCCCACGGTTGGGGAAAAAAAATAATACTCCCCCCACATACATTTGCATCCTCCTCCCACAATCCCAGTGATGTCAGAATGCTGGCCCGGCACATTTTTCCAGAAAAAAAGCAAAACACCTAAAAAAATGGACGATTTCTTTTTTAATCATTAACTCTCGAGCGGCCATGATTCTGTTCTCCGACAGACCAACCCAGCGACGTTGATTGGGCTTGCGTCCAGGCTTAGTCCTGCTCAGAGTAGACCCATTCAATCCACGGGACCGAAGTTAGTCCTGGCGAAACTTAATTTGGATCCAGACTTAATCCTACATAGAGGTGACCCGCTGAAATCCACGGGGGAGATAAGTTAGTCAGGACTCAAGTCAGTCCCGTAGATTTCAAGGACACGGGATGCCACCCTTAACTTTAAAATCAAAGCTTTGCCTGAGAAGGTGCTTGAATTAATGAGAGCAATTCCTGCAAACTTTTTTTCCCCTCCTTTTAAAGTGATGCAGATAGGTTGTATGCTTACAAATAGGTATGCTGGGAGAATAAAAGAAAAATTAACATTCCCACAGAAACCTAAGATTTGGAGGGGGGCAGCTCTTGAGGAAAATCCCACCACCCCTCTTGGGAACTGGTTCCACCGTTGAGCTGCTCCGACCGCTGCTAAATGTTCTCCTAATATTCAACCAAAATCTACGCTCCTGCAATTTATTTACTTCTGTACTCTTTAAATGTTAATTTTTAAAATAAATAAATAAATAAATAAATAATCCCGCCTTTCGCATGAAATCAAGCTGGAGTTACACACTGAGCAAGAACAGCTATGCTGGCTGCGAATAGTTAAATTATGGAACTCACTACCACAAGATGTAGAGATGGCCATCAATTTGGATGGCTTTAAAAGTGGGTTGGATCAATTCCTGGAGGAGGAGAAGGCGATCAAGGGCTACTAGCCCTCATGGCTATGTGCTCCCCCCAGTATCCGAGGCAGTAAGCCTGTGTGCACCAGTTGCTGGGGAACATGGGTGGGAGAGTGCTGTTGCACCATGTCCTGCTTGGTTGGTCCCTGGCCGACGGCTGGTTGGCCATTGTGTGAACAGAGTGCTGGACTAGATGGACCCTCGGTCTCTTGAACACATTGTTTTTCTCTCTCTTTTATTTCAAATATATATAATATATATATATGAATTTAGAGCAAGATACACTATTACTCTGGAGGGGTTAAAAAGAAGGGAAAGAATCAAAGGCAGTCCAGCAAAAGGGAGTTTTCTACCAGCTTTTCCTGTGCCGTGCCAAATTTTGTCCGTGCCACCTTGTCCCAGGCAAAGCGCGCAAGAATGCAACTCTGAAAACCTTCGCAGATAAATGTAGAGGCGCTTTTCTCAAAACCAGACAGAGATTGACAGTAAAGGTGAAATCTCACTAGCTGTTTACAACCAGGAAAACTTTCTCAGCTTCAGGGAATGCTTCCATTGCCCCTCCATAAGAAATTACACTTTTGCACGCACAGGACAGAGGATGCTGTCCTGTCTGGACTTGCAACCAGATTCAAACTGGTTTGAGAACACCTGGGTGTGAAAGAGGTATCTCAGAAATGAAAGCAATCTCACCACAAAGTGGGTGGTGATTGTCCGAGAGTGTGGGAGCCCTCTTTTTCTATTTCTTGACCCCTGCTCATCCCTGACGAAACCCCCACGCCACTGGAAGCTAGTGAAATGTGAATTTCACCCATGGGCCCCTAGTGAAACAAATGAAATTGAGGAAGGGAAAAGCTACATTGGTTTCCCCCAGGCCCAGAAATCCTTCAGTTTCCTGGGCGGTCTGTGTCAATTTCCAGTGAAACTGACCGGGGCAGAGGAGGCCTTGCTCATTTCACTGTGTGTTGTGTGTGTGTCTCTCTCTACCTGTTTTGATTCTCTCTGTGTATGTGTGTGTTCGTGAGTGGTTTTGTGTATGCGTTTTTATGTGTCTCTGCGTGTGTTTTGTGTGTCACTCAGTGTTGTTGTGTGTGGGGTTTTTGTGTATGTCTCTCTGTGTTCTCGCTCTGTGTGTGTGTGTGTTTCTGTGTGCCTGTGTTTGTTAGTAGGTTTGTATGTATTTTGTCTCTCTGTTTTGTTTCTGTCTGTGTAGCTGTTTGAGTTTCTTCTGTGTTTCTCTCTCTGTGTGTTTGTTTCTCTCTGTGTGTCTGTGTTAGTGAGTGTTCTTTATGTGTATGCCTCTGTGTATTTTGTTTCTCTCTCTCTCTCTCTCTGTGTGTGTGTGTGTAGATTTTGGGGGAGGCATCTCTCTCTGTGAGTTTTGTTTCTGTGTTTGTGAATATAGTTTTCTGCGTGTTTTCTGTGCCTGTGTGTGTGTTTCTAGTGTTCACACCTACACACCAACAGCAGGTCTGAGAGGAAGGGGCTGGAGCCCAGCCAGGCTTTCCACGCAGAAGGGCTCAGAGTCAGGTTAAAAATGACCAGGCCAGGAATCAAGACCCTCCTTTATTTGAGAATCCAAGAATCAGCCAGAAGAGACAAGCGCTGGGTTAGATGGACAAGAGTCTGACCTGGAAAATCGCATGCATGAGAAATCAAAGCCCTTCCCATGTCTCAAAGCAGTGTTTAAAAGTCTTTGACTAGACCCAGGGGAGACCCAGGTTCAAATTCCAGTTGAGCTGCAAAGCCTACTGGGTGATTTTGGGCCAGCCACCACTGTCACCTATACCATAATTACTACTAGTACTAGTACATTTATATCCTGCCTTTTCCCGTCTTGCAAGGAACCCAACGCAGCTTACATGATCCTGCTGCATCTCTCAGTCTCAGCTACCTCACAGGGTTGTTGTGAGCATAAGACGGGGGCAGGGAGACAAATCATATGAAAACCTAAGAAAAGCCCTGCTGGATCAGACTGAGGGTCCACCCAGTCCAGCACTCTGATCGCAACAGCACCCTCCCACCCATGTTCCCCAGCAACTGGTGTATACAGGCTTACTGCCTCTGAATACAGGCTTACTGCCTCTGAAACTGGAAGCTGCACTTAGCCGTCAGGACTAGGAGACATTGGTGGCCTTCTCCTTCTCTAACCTCCTTTTAAAGCCATCCAAATTGGTGGCCGTCACCACATCTTGTGCTAGGGTGTTCCATAGTTTAACTCTGTGCTATTTGAAGTCATTCTTCCTTTCTTTCTGTCCGGAATCTCCAACACATCTGCTTCATGGGATGACCCATATCTGCCACCTCCTGCCACCATGGAGGAAAGACGGGACAGATATGCAACCCACAAACCAATTTCTGGATTGCTGGGGGCCTCTCCCATCGCGACACAGACGTGGAGATTGAAAGTCCATTTTACGACATCAATCATTTGTTTCTTGCGCTACACCTCGCAGTAGCTGAAACTGGGCGTTTGATAAAAAATTAAACGGCATCTCACCACTCCCAACTTGCTTACCGACCGTTTGCCTGGGTGTGCGTCCTTGAGGGTAAACCCCATTGAATTCAATGGAACCTGCTCCTGAGACAGCTTTCCAGAACTTGGCTCCCTCTGGAAACATCAGAAGGGCCCTGCTGGATCAGACCAAGGGTCCATTTAGTCCAGCACTCTGTTTGCACAGTGGCCAAGCAGCCATCGGCCAGGGATGAACAAGCAAGACATGGTGCAACAGCACCCTCCCACCCATGTTCCCCAGCAACTGGTGCACACAGGCTTACTGCCTCGAATACTGAAGATAGCACACAACCATCAGGGCTAGCAGCCATGGATAGCCTTCGCCTCCAGGAATTGATCCAACCCCCTTTTAAAGCCATCCAGATTGGAGGCCACCACTACATCTTGTGGTAGTGAGTTCCACAGTTTAACTCTGCGCTGTGTGAAGAAGTCCTTTTATTTGTCCTGAATCTCCCACCTATCAGCTTCATGGGATGTCCCCTGGTTCTAGTATTTTGAGAGAGGGAGAAAAATGTCTCCCTGTCCACCTTCTCCACACCATGCATAATTTTGTCCACCTCTATCATGTCTCCCCTCAGCCTCCTTTACACTACATCCCCCATCATCCGTGCCGGCTGGGGCTAATAGAAGCTGCAATCCCCAAACGTCTCCGTCGACACCACGCATAAACACGGCACCCTCTTGCTCCCGGCCTCGAGTAACCCGTGTGCAATGCCCAACCATAGCCGCCTGGCGGCACACGGATTCATGAACTTCCGGAGCTGGGTGCCACGGAATTCGAAACTTTGCAAGGCCTGGGTTTTCCCCACATCTCCATTCCTGGAAGCCTCATATACTTCTTACACATTTCCCTTTTGTTCCTGACATCCAGCAACAAGATTCAAGGCCCCCGGTGCAAAAAATGCACTGCCCTTCTCCGGAAAACTGTTTAGCAAACACTCCACAAAATCCCCTGCTATTGTCTTAAGCCTAGATCGGACATATTTTCAGATAGAAAGAGAGAGAGAGAGAGAAATCCTCCCTGGTTTGGAGGGCAGTGCTATCTCTTCAGATCGTAAGGATTTTACACCCAGAACTTTTGACCTCCCTTTCCTTTCCCCCTGTATGAAGCTGGAATTGTAATGCAGCCGGGCTGCCAGTTTGCAGAAAGCCTGTTGGCGGATCCATCGAGAGAAATCGATTTCAATCCATTTGGGCGGCGGGTTTAAACGGATTGCTGTCAACGGGGAATGGACACAGATGGGCAAAGGGATTTTGCGGCATCCTTCAGATGGAGAGATCTGAACGGCACAAACTTTTGTAGAAATAATAATAATAATAATGATGATGATGCCTGATGCCACTTCTTTGAACGGTGACACGTTTGAGGTGAACAGGGCCGGTCCCGATTTGGTTTCTTTTGGAAAGACATTGCTGGTGTTTCGTAATATTTTGATTTATTGCATTTATTTATTGCATTTATATACCACCCCATAGCTGAAGCTCTCTGGGCGGTTTACAAACGTTAAAAACGGTAGACATTAAAAACAAATATAAGAAGTTTAAAAACATAAAAAGCATAAAAACAACAGTATCCTTATAAAAACAGCTATTATTTTCAAATATATCAGTTGGAGGCACATTGTTTAAAACACCCTGGCAGACAGCTAACGTCCTCTGCTCCCCCCCCTCAGACTTCTAGGGAGACAGCCAGACCCCAAAATTCTTTTTTATTTATCATTACATTTATATCTCACCATCTTTTCATCTCACAAGGAAACCCAAGGCGGCTCACATGGCCCTCCTCCTCCCAATTCTACTCTCGCGACAACACTGCGAGGTAGGTTAGGCTGAGACACTGGCCTGGGTAGGGACTAGAACCCAGGTTCTTCCCAGCCCAACACTCTAACCACTACACCGCACTGTCTTAGCCAGGGTACTCTCTGTGAAATGACTCAGTAAAGCGTGCCAAAATTCATTCTGGATCCATACAGCCCCTGCTAATGCTTAGATGACACAATAGACACATCTCAGCTCGGCCTACTTTAGCTGTCGTGAAGAGAAAAGCGTCGCAAATAAAAGGACTTCATCACACGGCACATAGTTAAGCTATGGAACTCGCTGCCACAAGATGTAGTGATGGCCACCAATTTGGATGGCTTTAAAAGGGGGTTGGATCAATTCCTGGAGGAGGAGAAGGCTATGAATGGCTACTAGCCCTGATGGCTCTGTGCTCCCTCCAGTATCCATGGTGGTAAGCCGGTGTGCCTCAGTTGCTGGGGAACATGGGTGGGAGGGTGCTGTTGCACCATGTCCTGCTTGTTCATCCCTGGCTGATGGCTGGTTGGCCACTGTGGGAACAGAGTGCTGGACTAGATGGACCCTTGGTCTGATCCAGCATCAGGGCTCTTCTGATATTCTTATGTTCTTGCTCACTGTCAGCATTCCCAATTTAAAAAGATCACGGGGGAGGTAATAAGACCCGATGTTCTTAATGGGATAGAGAGGATAAGGAAGTGAAGCGTTCTGTACGCCATTCTGGCAGAAAGAGCGGGGAACAAATAAATAGTTTTATAAATAAAAAAGAAACAAACTTGTGTCATAAATAGAATAAATATGTTCAGATATGGCACGAGGGCAGAGAAATCCCGAAAGCAGCCCAGTTTCTAACCTTAGAAAGGAAAGGGACCAACAGGGCAAGAAATGGAAGCTAAAAGCTGTCCAAGGCCACAGTGGCTTAAAACAGGGAATGTATGGACTAAGCAGATTTTTTGGGGCCCGAAAATGTTGAAGAGGCAGAGAGGAGTCCCCAAAACAGGAAGGAGAGGCATTCCGTCCCCACGAAAAGGACCCTCGGCCCACTTGTAGGGAACAATGGGTTTTATGCCGGGGTGATGGAGGGCAGGGGATTTCAAGGCCGGGAACGGAATGGAGTTTGCAAAAAAATTGCCAAAAGCGGCAGCGAGGGGAAGACGCTGAAGACGAGCAGTGTCAGCACACGCCGTCCAAAACACAGGAAACCGACGACCCCCCGTTTTCAGAGCTTTGGAAATGCGGGGGCTGGGAAAGTGTGTTTAGAAACCCACTCCGGTTCACATCCGACGCCGTCAACATCCACTTTGCGTTGAAGGACAGGCTGAGATCATCCCACCCCTGGCACGGCTGGGAAGACGACCCGTTGCCACCTGAACGAGAGGGACGGTTGGCACACTTCAAATCCCCCCCCCGACTATGGTTGTCACAGCCACGCGAAGAAAGGCAGGCAGCCCTTTTCTTACAATCGCCGCGTCTCGTTTAAACCCGAAAAGGCGCTCCTACGAAGGGCCCAGTTAAGTTGCCAGTTTCATCGAGAGCCGTTGGCTGGTGGCTAATAGCTACCGTATGTGCTGCACCCGCTTGGGTAAAGGGGCCGGAGAGAAACCACTTGGCAATTCATCTGGGAGCGTCGATACGGCGTTGCTTTATCTATAGATTCCCCCAAATCCTGCTTGTGGTTTTCCCGTGGGAAGCAGTTTGGCCACTGTTTTACTGTACTGTTTTACTCTGTACAGCACCATGTACATTGATGGTGCTATATAAATAAATAATAATAATAATAATAATAATAACACTGTGTGAAGAGAGTGACAGACTAGATGGACCCTCGGTCTCATCTGGCAGGGCTCTTATGTTCATCTACCATGGCTGATGCGATTTGCATTTTTACAAAAAACTTGCATGATAAAATGGGCATGTTTAGTCTGGGGAAGGGGAGACATGAGAGCACTCTTCAAATACTTGAAAGGTTGTCACAGGGAGGAGGGCCAGGATCTCTTCTCGATCCTCCCAGAGTGCAGGGCACGGAATAACGGGCTCAAGTTAAAGGAAGCCAGATTCTATCTGGACCATCAGAAAAAACTTCCCGACTGTTAGAGCAGTACGACAAAACATCAGGAAAAGTTCCTGATGGTTAGAGCGGCACGACAATGGAACCATTGAACTAGGCTCTCCCACACTAGAGGCCTTTAAGAGGCAGTTGGATAGCCTCAGGGATGCTTTGAGGTAGATTCCTGCAATGAGTAGGGGGGTTAGACTCCATGGCCTTAGAGGCCCCTTCCAACTCTACAATTTTATGATTCTATGAAATGCAAACACACAGGCTTCATGTGTGGTCATGCCCTGAGATGGTACATCCATTGTTGAGGAATATTTATGTTATTTGTACCCCACAAAAAAGGCACTCAATGTGACATCACCAATCCATTGTTCCAACCCTCTTTGGTTCAACCCTACCGGAATATCCGTGTTCCCAGGAAAAAGCGATCCACTTCACTGCTGCCTTTTTAGCTCCGTTTTAACGCTGCCCATGTGCTTTGCTTGTTCGGCTGTATTAAGTGCATGTTCGAAATGTTTTATGGGTTGGTTGGAGGGCTGGCTTCTGATACTGCTGGTAAGCTACACCAGAAGTTGTGGCAATTGAAGGATGGGGTATCAGAAGGCTTAAATCGAAGAAATTAGCACTGCCCAAGGAGAGAGACAGACGTCTTCTCTTGTGTTGCGTGTGATGCAAGATTTGGGGAAAACGGACATGATCGAAGGATTACCCCCATTTGCTGGTTTGTTTGACTTGTTTGACGAGCGCTGGGTCGGTTTATAAAACTGTCAAGAGAATCAGATCGCATCGTGAACTTTGCCTTTTCAGCTCGGCAGATCGCACGTGGCTCTGAAAACACCCGTCATGACCGCACCGTCCGCTCACACGCCAGAAAGCAGTTCCCAAGTCCGAGAGATGGCTGGAAAAAGAGAGGCAAGTATCGTACCCCGCTCCCCGAAGAAATTTAGCCATACAAAATTCCCCCTGGCGTAGGAAACAGCCGTGAGAGGCCTGCATTTTATTTCCTTTGGATGCCAAAATGATGAATGGGGCATTAAGTGGCGAAATGTTTCCCTAATGGGAACGGAAGCCCTATCTAAAAAGGTTGGACTCGGGTCATGCACATGGAGGTTGTACAAGGGCCAAAGCATTAGATTGACTGATGCTTATAGGGAATTTTCGTCCTATTCTATCCTAGGATAATTTCACTTTCCTGTTTCTTGGCCAAAAGAAAATTCTCCGTTATTCTACCTCCCGGCCTTAATGACGGGGTCAATAGGTCTCATTAACGGTTTGATTTCCCCACAGATCCGTGCTTCTCAGACAGGGAAATTTCCCTTTTCATAATCAAGCACGTTTCTTGGGAAATTAGAGCATTCCCAGCAGTGGATTGAATGTCCTTAGAAGGGCTTTTAAGGACCCCACTGCTGACGTGAAATATGGGCCCTGAACAATGAAAAAGGAAGCGGAGGTGAACTCCAGAAAAAAAGTAGTTTGAGGTAGCAAAGACCATTATTTTTGGGAAAGAGGCAGGGCCAGCCCAATACTTTTGCTACCTGGAGCCCAGGAAAAAGATGGCGTCCCTTCCTGTTCCATGTACAAAACCCAGCCGTACTGGGCATTGAATCTTCCTTCAACGCTGGCTATGGGGCAGCGCCTTCCACCGCACTCGAAGACAGCAGGCTAGTTTAGGGGTTGAAGAGTCCTCTCCCCTCCACGCTTTGTCGCCGCCTCCAAGTATCTACCGCCTGAAGCAAAGACTTTGCACTGCCTCATGGTAGGGCCGGCCCTGGGAACAAATATTTAATCCGCACCATAGAGCAGGTGTGTCGAACTCTTCCAGCATGAGGGCCGCGTTCCAGTTTGGGCCGGGACAAAGCCGAAAGGGGGTGGGAGAGAAAATGCAAGCCTATTGTAGCCGGTTCAGCACCCTTGCAATGGAGGACTTTGACGGGAAGGTGGGGGGCAAATAGGGCAGTGGCAAATATTCCGGGGAAAGCGCCCCACTATCCCTTAGAGTCCTCCTTGGGAGCAAGGCAAGAAGAGGGCGGAGCAGCCGGGGAAAGGGTTCTGAATAACGTCTCAGATGTTTGTGAACTTTCCCTTCTGCCTGAACTTTTATCAGATGGCTCAGGAGAACCCACTAGACTTTTTCACGGAAGTTAAGTGCCCTGTATGACCACCACCCTGCTAGGAACTGCAGGGAATGACCAGCGTTCCTGCTGTTGCAATCTTCATAACTGCGCCAGGGTCTTATATAGCAATGGTTAGAGACGGGGCCCAGAGGCATTCTGGGAAAATGGACAGCCATCTGGATTGTTGCTTCTCTTTTGGTGCAGACGGAACTGCGCTGTGGCTTCTGTCAGCGCTGAATCCATCCTTTCTGGTGCCTGCTGCCCCCACCCCTCACCAGGAAGCTGAGTTTTGTGGGAGCAACAGAACAGTGCCCAGGCCCCTTTGAACATGCCACCTTTCAAACCTGGTGTCCACTCAGTAGCCAGCAGAGTCTTTGTGGTAGTGTTAGCCATGACGCCAATTCTCATCCTCACCTCATACCTATTTGCATGTCTAGCAACCAACCCAGCTTACAAAGAAAAGGAGTGAAGCCAGCCATGCTTTGACCTGAAAGCAAGAACGGCAGAAATGAATGTGGGTTTATAGAGGCAGCTCTGAAGTCTTATTCGATTTGTACCCCGCCTTTCTACCCAGAAAAACGGCACTCCAGGCACCTTGTAATTGTAAACAAAACTGGATCAAACCAACAAAACAAATGCATCAACACACAATTAAAATGAAACAGGAACAGAATAAAACCAGGAACTTTTTAAGAGCAGTGCTATCTTAAATCTCAAGTTCTTATAATAAGGAGAAATGTGTGGATTTAGGCCAGTCTACAGCCCTGCTGCAGGGATGGGTGTTTTCAGGGTGATGGGCAACCACAGCTCCAATACATCTCCCAGGTCTCTGAAGCCCAGACCAGCCTTTATTCCATTTTGAATTTCCACATTGTTGGCACGTGGATCTGGATTTATTTCGGAGGGAGACCAGCCGCCCAATGGCAAGAGAAAGAGAGAGACGCAAGCCCACCCACCTCTCACGGTGTTAAGTGGAAGCCAAACTCCTCACAGCCACAAGACTCCGTGGCCCGAGGTGCCATGTCAGCCCAGCGACGCAAAAACACCAGCAGGATCCCACACGCCTGTCAAAAGCCCGGCGGCTTCCAATTAGCTAAATTGGCAGCGGTTCCAGCTGAAGCCGAAATCAGGGGAAGAAAAGAGAAAAACACTTCACCCGAGCAAGGTGTTTTAAAACTTTTAATGAAGGGCTGGGAGTGTGTGTGTGTGTGTGTAGAATTAGATGATGGATTCATGTGACGTTTCCTTCCAGCAGGAGACGTGTGTTAACGCTGGTAAAGCGACTAATTGGATGAAAGTCTCTCAAGTGGTAGGGCTTTGCGGTGGGTGTGTGGGTGTATGTGCTCAACTGCACATCCATGTTCAATTTTTCATAAGGGGGGGTCTCCTGCGCTCCGCACACGCAGGGGACAGGGACCCGAAAAATCAGCAACAGGGCAGATGCTTACTGGGACAAGATGTTTGAACATATTACTGTGGCTGCTAGATCAGTTTACGGGTCCAATTCAAAGCTTTAAAGCCCTAACAGTAATCCTATACAGGTTTAGGCAGAAAAAAAGTCCCACAACTTATGCTGGGAGTTGTACGACTCCCCCCACCCCCCGTCTAAATATGCATAGGGTTACATCCTAAACGGCAAACCGGACTACTTGAAGAAGAATCCCCCCCCCCCCCAAAAAAAAATATGTTGGTACTCGTCTATCAGTGACGCAGGGTGGAAAATGTTCCCCTGCTTCGGTTCTCCGCAGAAACGTTTCCTGTCCGGCCAGGATCTCTTCTCGATCCCCCCCGAGTGCAGGACATGGAATAACGGGCTCAAGTGACAGGAAGCCAGATTCCAGCTGGACATCAGGAAAAACCTCCTGACTGTAAGAGCAGTACGACAAAACATCAGGAAAAACGTCCTGACTCTTAGAGCAGTACGACAGTGGAACCAGTGACCTAGGGAGGTTGTGGGCTCTCCCACACTAGAGGCCTTCAAGAGGCAGCTGGACAACCACCTGTCAGGGATGCTTTGACGTGGATTCCTGCATTGAGCAGGGGGTTGGACTTGATGGCCTTGTAGGCCCCTTCCAACTCTGCTATTCTATGATTCTAACGAACTTAGGCCACCTGCAATTGCAATATTATTATGAAGCTTGGCAGTTTCAAAGCTGGCATTCATGTTTTTTCAGGGGATTTATTCCTAGGAAGCATTCGAGAGTAAGCATGTATGCCACTGAAATATGTAGACGTCTCCGTGTGAAATGGAAGTAATAGGTAGCGAAACTGAAGGTATCCCATCAGCCTCAGAGGCCTGAACAGAGCGGTCGTGGGCAAATCACGCACAATTCTTTGTGTTGCTAGAATTAATTAATTTTCAGTACCTTTGGTTCCCCGCCCTTAAACAATATAAGGGAAGAACACACGTTTTTTTACAAGCGTTCCAATAAAAATATCTTCATAATCACATTCCAATGACGTTGTGTGCTTTAATGCCCCACCCCCTGAA
Organism: Elgaria multicarinata webbii; assembly: GCF_023053635.1. NCBI lineage: Eukaryota > Metazoa > Chordata > Lepidosauria > Squamata > Anguidae > Elgaria > Elgaria multicarinata. The sequence goes on along the minus strand of NC_086193.1, from coordinate 11,723,101 downwards.
CATTTCAGGTCCAATACGTGTGGTGTGTTCGGAGAAAGTTTTTTGTTTTTATATTGGGGAGATTTTTTATTTAAAAAAACCCACGTTGTCCATCATTGCTGACTCTTAAGGTCTTTGGAGATTCTTCAGCGGTACAATGGACGCCTACCCCAGTTGCTGGGGAACATGGGTGGGAGGGTGCTGGTTGCCTAGACCAGATGGAGTCTAGGTCTGATCCAACAGGGCTTGTCTGATGTTCTCATGTACCAGGGAAAAAGTCTTCTCTACGGAATGCTCTTCTCAGGGAAATCCGCCTGGCTTCCTCACACACACACATATATTTACATACATGCTACAGCAGAGGAGGGAACTTGTTGGACTCCAGTCCCCATCATCCCAGCCAATAGTTGGGGATAATGGGAGTTGGAATCCAACAGCATCCGTGAGCCCTGCTCTAGAGAAACCCCTCAGCAATCCCTGTGAAAAAGTGAGAGCGCCAAGGCTGACCATTAAGAGGGGAAGAAATTTTAATAAATAATAAGCAGGAAGTTTTAGCCCAACTCTGAATATGAATCAAAAGTGTTAAATATATATATTTTTGGGTGTGTGTCTGGGAAATATATCACATTTTATCAGCAGCAGCTTGGAAAGAAAGAATAATTCAACAGCCGAGAATCAACGTTCAGTCATTGGAGCAGAAACGCTGCTAAAGTTAATGTGGATTGAGAGTTTTTGGGGTGGGCAGGAGAGTTCTATTCCCCAAAGCCTTTCTAGCCCAATTTTTTTTTAAAAACAACAACCCAGACAACCTGAATTATAAAACGAGGAATCTAAAAAGTAAAAAAAGAAGAAGAAAACCATGAAAGGCAAAAGAAAATAAATAAATAAAAGCTTAATGGTTTGGGGAGCGTTATAAAAATGCCTCTTTCTAAATCCTTCTCCCCACCTGGCGGCTTCCAGATGTGCTGAACTCCAGTGCCCATTATCCTCCAGCCATGCTGGCTGGCTGGGGGTGGGGGGTAATGGGCGGTGTAGTTCAGCACATCCGGAAGCCGCCAGGTCGGGAGACGGCTAGACGGAAGTTATCTTGAAATGCCTGGCTGTTGGGGATGCAGAGAAACAGGAGGGAAAGGGAAGGAATAAAAGGCGGAAAAGCAATCGTGGCGTCCGTGGTACCCCCAACCCACGGGATGGATGCAAATAAGTAAGTAAGCTGCAATATTTTTTTGGGGGGGTTCCTCAGTTTTTGGCACCACCTGACTCACCCGCAGGCGAGCAGGGCTTGGAGTCTACGGGCGACGTCCAAACCGAAGAGGCGAACAGCTAAGAGCAGCAGCTGCCATCTCTCTGCACCCCCTCCCTCCCTCCCTCCAACTCCCATCATTCCCATGCCAGCACCAGGCGGGGGAAAGCTATGAGACCCCCTTACTTTGGAATCAACGGGGCTCGCTTTCAAGGCGCGGACAGGATTGCGGAGTCTAAGCGTCCAGAGAGAGAGAGAGAGGCTGCATGGAAGCGAGGCGAGCACACTCACTCGTGCAGAGAGGCAGTGGGCACCCTCCTCACCTGGTTGGGTGGGGGGAGATTTGGACTCACAGGAACCTTGGGGAGATTTAGATGGATTGATTCCTTCATGGCCTACGGGCAGGTCTTTTGAGGCACAGAGTTTGGAGCGACTCTCGGATCAGACGTTTCGAGGAACGGCGCTCAAGCGTAGGCAGGAGAGGATGAACAGGGTCCCTCTGTTTGTTAGAGGGCTCCATACCTCAGCACCCGGGGGGCGGGCGGGGAACCTCCCGTTCGCCTGGTTGAAATCGCAGCTCCTCTATCCTTTCAGGGGGAGGCGAAGACACAGTCCGAAAGGGAGACGGTCGACACACACTGGAAGTTTGCACCGGGAAAAGCACTTCCAATTTTCCTCAGAGCCTGGGCCGCGGGCCAGCCAGAGAGGAATAGTACTACCCACTCCCCGGATCCCGTTCTCCAGCGGCTGAAGCCGGCCAACGGTGACTAGAGACAGCCCAGCAGCGCTACTAGCGAAGTGCTTTGTAAAAGCATCCCTGCGCCAGAGGAAGGGGCGTTTAGCGGACGCGTCGGCTTGGCGAGAGTCAGCTCAGCTCACCACCGTCATCCTCCTGGCTAGAAAGGAGGCACTCTGGTATCTGGTAAGGCAGGCCAAGCTCCCCCATGATGCTTTGCGGCACCTGTCGCGTGGCGAACGTCAGGGATCTTTCAGCAAGGGTGTCCTCTCCTTGCGGACCTGCTGAATGCTTTGGGCTCTGAGAGGGGCAGGTTCCCTGCCACTGCCGCTGCCCCCTCTAGCCACGACAGCAGCACAGTCACACGGCCCTTCTTGCCCCTCCACTGCCACGCCCCGCAGGGGTGCAGCCCGTCCTCGGCGAGTGTCACAAGCCCAAGAGGCCCCCATCCGCTGCCCTCATACACAGCTGCCGTCGTTCAGCAGGGGCTCCTTGGAGTCCGCTCCCCGCAACTGAGGACTGGGGGAGTGGGCCAGGGCCTGGGCGCCGTGGGCCTGCTTCCGGTGGCCGCCCGACCTCGGGGCGAGGCTGTGCTCCGGGATGAACAAGGCCACGAGGAGAGAGAGCAGGACCGAGCACGCGCCGAAGAGGAAAGGGGGCCCGGGAATGATGCCCCTCTGGAAGACAAAAGGAAGACGTCCCAATCACACACTCAAGCCCCCTGGGAAGAGTTGGGAGCTCAGCCAGGCCAAAGGGCACCGCACGTCCCACAGGAAGCCGACGTATCCAAAGCCAAGGGTGGGATTGGCCCTTGATTGGCTGAGACACTTTCCTGTCACATCAACCTTTTCTAACGGGAAATGCTGGGGATTGAAGGCAAGGCCAGGGTCCTTCCCCCCAAAGGAAAAAAAACCATCAAGATTCCAGTCCTCATTGTTTTAAAGAAAAGGCCGGATTAAAGACTAGGTCGGGCTGTTTGTCCAGCCAGCCCAGGACTGTCGATTCTGCCTGACAGAGAAGACGCTTCTTTCATGACACCCTGCCTCATCCTTTTATCTGGAGAGGTAGCCGGGGGGGGGGGGGCTGCCCCTGTGCACCCCCTCCCCAAATTCTTTCTGGGATGTGGGGAGAAGGAAGGCACTGCTGCTCGTGGAGTCAGCTACGGCCACCTGCTTGGCCCAGACGTGCTACTTGCTGCCCCGTCCCTTCCCCTTCTAAAAAGAGGCAGTCCACAAAGATCCGAGCCGGTACCTCGTCAGTGGGGTTGATCATGTTGGGCTTGGCAGTTCTGCCCAGGGGTTCCGCCTCGGCCATCTCATTCAGCTCCACGTGGAAGAGGTAGAAGACGAAGCCGTAGAGGGCCGGGCCCAGCCCGTTGCACAATCCCCGGATGCCCGTGACCATCCCTTGAGCCACCCCTGGGAGAGAAAGGGGAGAGACTGGGATACGGAGAAGGCAAGGCCAGAAGCTACCTGCTCTGTAGGTAGGCCCCTGAAGGTAGTTTGGTTCGTGCACGATGGGATTGGGACAATGGATGTGCTGTAATGCTGAAACTGCTTAATTGGAGGGGAACTCTTAATTGAAAATTCTAACTGCCAAGACCTTTTGATATAGTAGAAGACAAATAAGCTCGCTTGATAAGGAGGACTGGCCAGATCAATCATAGAATCATAGAATAGTAGAGTAGGAAGGGGCCTCTAAGGCCATCGAGTCCAACCCCCTACTCAATGAAGGAATCCACCTCAAAGCATCCCTGACAGATGGTTGTCCAGCTGCCTCTTGAAGGCCTCTAGTTTGGGAGAGCCCACAACCTCCCTAGGCAACTGATTCCATTGTTGTACTGCTCTAACAGTCAGGAAGTTTTTCCTGATGTCCAGCTGGAATCTGGCTTCCTTTTACTTGAGCCTGTTATTCCGTGTCCTGCACTCTGGGAGGATCGAGAAGAGATCCTGGCCCTCCTCTGTGTGACAACCTTCTAAGTATCTGAAGAGTGTTCTCATGTCTCCCCTCAATCTTCTCTTCTCCAGGCTAAACATGCCCAGTTCTTTCAGTCTCTCTTCATAGGGCTTTGTTTCCAGACCCCTGTTCCTCCTGGTTGCCCTCCTCTGAACACGCTCCAGCTTGTCTGCCTCCTTCTTGAATTGTGGAGCCCAGAACTGGACGCAATACTCTAGATGAGGCCTAACCAGGGCCGAATAGAGAGGAACCAGGACCTCAAGCGATTTGGAACCTATACTTCTATGAATGCAGCCCAAAATAGCATTTGCCTTTCTTGCAGCCATATCGCACTGTTGGCTCCTATTCAGCTTGTGATCTACAACAATTCCAAGATCCTTCTCATTTGTAATATTGCTGACATTGCCAGGAGAGTTACGGGCCATCTGTTGATAAGGAATAACGAAGAAGTTTTCTTTGACCTGTCTTTGTTTCGCTTTAGAATTGTACCAACTGCTGATTGGCTAAGATGCGGCTGTGTATAAATAGACCTGCTTTTCATGCTGCCAAAGGAGAAGTTCTTTGTCTGTAGCACTCTCCCGCCATACAGCTGTATCGCGCTCAATAAAACGAGAGTTGCCTTACAACCAAAGTGGATTTTTATCCATGACAATTTGGGGGCCTCGTCTGGGATGTGCACACCTTGAGAGGAGAAGAGGTTTGAGGGATGGCTTTGTCTAGACCCTACCTGTGCACACAACCAACGTAAGAGGCCTTTTGAAACCTCTGTGGGGCTCCGACTTTGCCATTCTGCCTCTCTTTACTGCTCCGGTGCCGACCCTTCTTTTCAATGGGTGCTTGTGGTCATAGGGATGCACTGGGGCGGGGCGTGGAGGCAGAAGAGGCTGCAGGCGTCGACGCGTTAAGCTGGGGGTGAGCTGACCTTGGCCGCGCACGTTCTGCTTGTTTTGGGGTGGGCGTTTTAAAAAGGGTTTCGAGAAATCTAAGAAGGCCCGCCGGTGCGCATGAGATCAACAGAGCAAGGAGGCACACGCAGGAACCGCTATGAAAAAGGCATTGCGGGATTGCAAGGCTGTCCATAAGAGAAAGTAAGGAGAAATGGACGCATCGTCCGATATCTTTTGCAAGGATCCCAGAGTCAGCATCAGGCTTGGCGGGGCAGCTGCTGACGCTCATGGGCCCATCTGAGGCCTACCCTGCTTTGAAAGCCTGCCTGCCCCTGCTGCAATGGGCGCCGCTGAGCTTTTGACTGGGGAGACCAGCGTTCGAGTCCCTGCTCAGCTAAGAAGCTGACTAGGCGACTCTGGGCCGATGGCTCACTCTCCGCCTAACCTACCTCGCAGGGTTGCTGTGAGGATAATGAGAGAAGGAGGAGAACGCTTTGGGCCTCCTTGGCGCAAAAGGCGGGATATAAATAATTATAATAATAAATGTTAACTTATTGATTGGATTTATTGCATTTCTTGACCGCCAAATAGCCGAAGCCTTCTGGGCGGTTCACAAAAATTAAAACCATCAAGGTATAAAACAAGCCACGACCAGGATAAAACCGGTAAAACCAGGATCACTAGTCATTTCACAACCAACGTACCTTGCTGGTCGGGATCCGCGTTCCTGGACACCATCGTGCTGATAGCGGGGAAAGTGATGCTCGACATGGCAGCCACCGCCCCGGCGGCCCACATCATCCTGGCAGGGGAGGAGAACGAAACGGCGTCAGAACGGGAAGACGGGCCGGAAGTGGGGCGCAAAGCACAGGCTCCCTCCCGCAAGCTAGGCCTGTTCCCCGGCTCTGTGATTGTCTAGGCTGCCTTGAGGGGTCCCCATGGAGGGAAATGAAGGAGACGGCGGCGCTTACCAAGGCTGGGAACCGAAGCCGTACCAAGCCAGCTGGAGGATCTGGAAGCCGAGACCCAAGAGGATGGTGTTCTTGTTCCCAATGGATTGCATGAGGATCCCCAGCACCACCGTCTGGACGGAAGCAAAGAAGAGCGAGGGGAAACTTCGCAACGCAAGACAAAGGTCACAGAATAGTAGAGTTGGAAGGGGCCTACAAGGCCATCGAGTCCAACCCCCTGCTCAATGCAGGAATCCACCCTGCAGTGTACCTGACAGATGGCTGCCTCTTGAAGGCCTCTAGGGTGGGAGAGCCCACCACCTCCCTAGGTCATGGGTTCCATTGTCATACCGCTCTAACAGTCAGGAAGTTTTTCCTGATGTCCAGCCAGAATACGTAACTTGAGCCCGTTATTCCGTGTCCTGCACTCTGGGAGGATCGAGAAGAGATCCTGGCCCTCCTCTGTGTGACAACCTTTTAAGTATTTGAAGAGTGCTACCACGTCTCCCCTCAATCTTCTCTTCTCCAGGCTCAACATGCCCAGTTCTTTCAGTCTCTCTTCATAGGGCTTTGTTTCCAGACCCCTGATCCTCCTGGTTGCCCTCCTCTGAACACGCTCCAGCTTGTCTGCGTCCTTCTTGAAGTGTGTTGCCCAGAACTGGAGGCATTTTCCCTTCGAGCTCAGCATCACCTACTCCGACTGGCATTTTCAGGGGATGACAAGGGTCTTTGTCGCCTCTTCCTACATGCTTTAACTGGGGACGGAACTTGGGACGTTTTGCATGCCAAGGGGCGCTGAGCCATTGAGCTAAGCTTCCTCCCCTATTGCTTTGCCACCGTGCCACCTGAGCTTTCGGAAGTCGAGGGATATTTCCTTCCCCAACCTCAGGAATTAAAATCGGGAGGAGCGTCTCACTCTTCTGTATCCAAACAGGGTTTATTTTTAAGAGTGTGAAAGGGCTAGGAATTGTCTGCCCTCAAAAGAGAGTCTCCCAATAGTCCCTGTTCTGGGGGGTATGCCTCTTGACTGGAAGGAGAAACAGCAGCGAATCCTGCAGGAACCCAACGGGCACACTCCTCAAAGGTGCGGCTAAATGGTCCAGTTACACCCCGACAATTACCTTCCCCTGCATGGGGCTGCTTGGGAAAAGTCAACGGTGGAGGCTGCGGAGATACAGCAGGCAGCTTCTCCTGCGGACAGAGGCTTTCCGCTCGCAGGAGCCTTCCGTCCTTAAGATGAGCACGTCCCACGGTACACGGTTTGGGGGTTGCGGCTCTAGCGGGAGCCACTGTTTTAGCCACTGTTCGGAGGAAGGAAACAACCCGGGACTCACCTGTGCCAAGATGGACAGAACCCCAACCACGGCGATAAAGGCTGCCACGGCCTCGGAGGAAAAGCGGACGACCTGTGAAAGACAGAAAGCGCTGAGTTTGGAATTGTTAAAGAGGATGCTATCCCCAATCGGGGTCAGCAGCTAGTTCTGCTAAAGGTGAGTGTTAATGGGCAGAGTCCTTCCTTCCTTCCCGCCCTCCAAGTACCCTGGTAGTGAGGGCTGTTGCTGCCGGCATAGAATCCTACAATAGGAGAGTTGGAAGGGGCCTTTAAGGCCATGGAGTCCAACCCCCTGCTCAACGCAGGAATCCACCCTAAAGCATCCCTGACAGATAGCTGTCCTCTTGAAGGCCTCTAGTGAGGAAGAGGCCACCGCCTCCCTAGGTCATGGGTTCCATTGTCATACTGCTCTAACCATCAGGTCGTTTTTCCTGATGTTTTGTCATACCTGCCTCTTCTTATCACTTCTCCACCTCTCCAGGAGTCATCCATCACTCAAGAGCAAGGGTGCAGAACTTCACATACGGTAAGCCTGGGAAGTCCCCAAGACGGCCCCGCCCCCTTCCTTAGCCCCGCCCATTTCCTTAGCGGTTCCCAGCTTTTGCAGACTTCTCTCCTGATTCTAAAAGGTTGAACTGCCTCTCCTAAGGTTTAGTTCCTGGCAATCTCTGAGCTAAAACATGTTATTTGGGACGATGCATCGAATTTGGAGAGTGATCCCGACTGTTGGAATTGTGGCACAGGGCTGCCAATTTCAGCAGCAGCCCTGCATCGAATGTGAGACCCCGCGCCCAGCCTTGAGAGGGGTTTTTTTTTTTGCAGAGGGGCCTGATGGCCCCACAGCCGGCTTCCAAACTTCCGCTCTCTCGAAGGGACGTCCAATGGGCACTCCCCAAAAGCCTCGCGGTTCTCCCCCGCCATGCCCCAAATCCCCGCTCCTGTGACTCACCTGCCGCAGGTAGAGGAAGAAGCTGGAGTACTGCCCGGCTTCCGGGAGGTAGGAGAGGAAGACGGCGATGCAGATGAGGAGAACGGTGGAGTCCTGGCCCACTTTGCGGAGAGACTGGGAGAAAGGAGGGGACAGGCCGTGGTGAGCGCTTCCCATGCTGGCTGGGGACTATGGGAATTGCAGTCCAACATTTCTGGAGGGGACCAGGCTGGGGAAAGCTCAGCTGGAGCAGTGGGTCTTACCCAGCAGGGCTCTTCTTATGCTCACCTAGAGAACTTGGGCAGGTGGCTACCGGGAGCAGGGCCTTCTCTGCTGTGGCACCTCAGCTTCGGAACGAGCTCCCTAGGGAGGTTCACCGGGCACCTACGTTATACTCATTTCGATGCCAGGTGAAGACCTTTATTCTCCCAGTATTTTATCAGTTTATCATTGTAGCCTTTTAACCTCGCCGTTTTAAAATTGTATTTTAAAACCGCAGCAATCTCTCCGTTGCTGCTTGGTTTTACCCCAGGTGTGATTTGACATATCATTTTTATTGTGCTTCTATACGGCTGCTTTATACTGTTGTTGGTTTTATACTTTGCTTTGTGTCTGATGGTTTTAACTTTTGTGAACCGCCCAGAGAGCTCCGGCTATTGGGTGGTATGAAAATGCAACGAATAAATAACTACAACATTTTAATCAAGGGTGTTCTTGGGTGACATTTACCTGAAGGCTCACTCTCAGCCGCCCTTTCAGGGGGACGCAGCCTCCCCATCCCCACCCTCCGCCCGTCAACGAAGCCCCCAAAGCACTTACAGCAAAGGGATCTGCTTGCCCCCAGGAGATGGGGGCCCCCCAGGAGGCCGGGCGCATCTCTTCCGGCAGGGACTCCGGGACGGCCCAGAGGATGAAGCCGAGGTCCAGCAGCGCCACCCCTGAGGCCAGGACGACCACCAGGGTGTCGCTGTAATCACGGGAGAGGTACGCCCCGATGGCCGGGCTGGTCACCAAGCTGGCGGCAAACGTGGCCGACACCTGCGCGACATGAGGGAGAAGGGATGCGGAGAGGTCACCTCGTTTCATAGCTGCAACCCCGCTCTCTTGAGTTGTCAGACAGGGCTCCTTCGCAGCCTGATGCTGCAGGAGGAACCTTTTTTAAAAATTAAGAACACCAGAACATAAGACGTGCCCAGATGCTGGATCAGACCAAGGGTCCATCTAGTCCAGCACTCTGTTCACACAATGGCCAACCAGCCATCGGCCAGGGACGAACGAGCAGGACATGGTGCAACAGCACCCTCCCACCCATGTTCCCCAGCAACTGGTGCACACAGGCTTACTGCCTCAAATACTGGAGGTAGCACACAACCATCAGGGCTAGTAGCCATGGATTGCCTTTGCCTCCTCCAGGAATTGATCCAACCCCCTTTGAAAGCCATCCAGATTGGTGGCCATCACTACATCTTGTGGTAGTGAGTTCCATAATTAAACTCTGCACTGTGTGAAGAATCCCTTCCTTTGATCTGTCCTAAATCTCCCACTAATCAGTTTCATGGGATGACCCATTTGGGCTCTAGTATTTTGAGAGAGGGCGAAAAATGTCTCAATGTCTACCTTCTCCACACCCTGCATAATTTTGTCCACCTCTATCATGTCTCCCCTCAGCCTCCTTTTTTCCAAGCTAAATAATCCCAGTTGATGTAACCTTCCCTCCTAGGGGAGATGCTCCAGCCCCCTGGATCATTTTAGTTTCCCTTTTCTGCACTTTTCCCAGCTCTATAATATCCTTTTTTAGGTGTGGTAACCACAACTGTACACAGTATTCTAAGTCTGGTCGTGCCCTAGATTTGTATAAGGGCAGCATGATACTGGCGGTTTTATTCTCAATTTCTTTTCTTATAATGCCTAACATGGAGTTGAAGTATTTTTAAATCGCCTTCCTGCAAACAACAAACACGCACCTCAGCGGCGTACAACAAACTCAGTCAAGGAAACCAGCAACAAGATAAACATGATACACAGCAATGAATCTGGGAGAAGGGATTTAACTAGATCGAGTTCTCTCGCATCTACAACTTGCTTTGTGTCTGCAAGTTGAACGGCGGGCTTTTTTTTTGTTTTCGCTTACATTTGGGTGTGTGTTTTTTGGAAGGTGCAAATTTCTGAGCAATTCACTTAAATTATGGCCAGATTTGCATAACACCTGTTCTTGGTTCTAATAAACCATGGTTATGTCAGTGAACCGGGACTGGATAGGTGAGAAATTCTTTGGATTTGCAGTTTAATGTGAACTTATTACATTTGCACATCTGGAAACTACACACAAGTCAGGAGATAATGATACAGAGATGTTCAAGCTCAAAAATGCATATGACTGGGAATCGTTCACCCCCGAACTGCATTATTTTAACGGAGATCACTTGCAAAAAAAAAATGTGCATACTTAGATTGTATACATAGTTGAGGGAATGCACGAAGAACTATGTACATTCAGTTAAATGTGCATGAAAATGTGGACAAATTTTCAGGCGTGCTTTAAAAACAACAACAAAAATTGCAATTCAAAGCAGAAATAGGACGCAACGAACTTAGTGGAGGAAAATCTGGAAAATCTGTGTGACCCTCTGGTATCTGTCAAAGAACACTGAACTTGCCATGAAAATTCACTCCTTTCAGAGGCTGGAGGATATCTAAGAGAGGGTTAGTTTGCTGACTGACTCTTAAGGCAGGGCTATTCTCTTGGCTCTTGGGAGAGATTTCCCAACGGAGATTAGACTTCTGCCTCCCGCGTAAGAACGGCTCCGACATTATTCTAGCGCTTACAAATTCACCTTGAGCTGTTGGAATGTTCATAAACATTCCGTAACGTCACAGCCAATTATCTAGGCAGGGACAAGCGAGAGCTGGTTTTAGATGATGACCTGTGCAAAGGGAGGGGAATTGTCTTAAGAAGAGAACAAGCAGCCGGTCATGTTTGGAGAGATGAAGGAAGACCTCCTCACCAGTCCGTAAGCCGTACTGCGCTCGTGTTCCTCAGTGATGTCAGCGACGTAGGCAAAGATCACAGAGAAAGTGACAGCAAAGACACCGGACATCGAAATGACAGCAAAATACCACCTGGAATAGAGAAAGGACCGGGGGCGAAAGGGGAAAGAGTCAAGAGATGCTACATGGATGAGGGTGGAGAGCAAAAAAAGTGGGGTTGCTGGAACCTGGACGGGTGTTCCCTGTTTGGCAAGACGCACCCCCAGCATGACCATGAACCCAAGTTTCTTGTTGTTGACGTCCCGCAGCATAGCCTTCAACTTTAACCGCACTGTGAAAGGTAGCAAAAAGGAGCAGCAATCGCTGCCTTTGCAAGGTAGATCCACAAACAAGCCATTAAACTGTGGTTTTTGAAGGGCCTCGGTTGACTAGCAACCCAGGCTTTCTCTCTCCATGCGAAGAGTGCCGCTGCCTTCTGACAAGCGGCCGGAACTTCCTCTCGGGGATCTTCCAGCTCCGAAGTTGGGAGGAAAACTGGGGGTAGTTTGGCAAACGCCTCTTTTGGGGGGGGGGCTGGCTGGCAAAGTCAGTTGTAAATTGTGTTAATTTGTAACGAGGCAAATTAAACCCCAAAAAAGGAACTGCGCGTCATTTTGAGAGCCCTGATGTGGGCAGTCATAGGCTTGTGGGATCTACTTTGTCGCTGAGTTTGCTAAAACCTTGAGCCCCGCCAGCCGGCACGTGGTGCAAAAAGACGGCAGGAAAGAATCCAGATCCCAGGAGTTTGGAACTGGATGGAGCTCACAGTCCTTTCTTACCCCAAACTTTCTTCATTTCAGCAGCTTCTTTTTTTTTTTTTAGGAGAGAGGAAAGGCGTTTCTTTGCTGCTGCTAAACAGCTGCGAGTCAAAATCAACGCCGTCGTTGATCTATTGCAAATCACCCAGAGGTCTTTATAATTACTTCTCTTTCGATTCTAGGCTGGTTTAGAGCGGAGGAAAAACCAAAAACTCTCACACGAGCCATTTTAGCTGTGTCCAAGACACATACCTCCTCGCTCACCCATCCCACCCCACGCCTGCAACTCACCACGGACTGATCTTCATGAGAGGGATCGGCGCACAGGTGAAGAACACCGTGAGGAGGAGGAACGATTTTCGGCCCCAGACGTCGGACAGCGCCCCAATCAAGGGGGCACTTAGGAAAGACAGCAGACCCTAGGAAAAGGAATGGGGTGGCGGCATGTTTACTGCAGGACGTTCTGAATCGGTAGGAAGGCCCCAAATAATGCATTTCAGCCTGTTTTACAAGAGCAAGATGTGTGATCGCTTGCCCAAACGGCCTCCATTAGCGGTCAGACAACCTGGCTGCAACTGAGAGAAGGACGAGGCAGCGAAGATTTTACCTTGAACAGGTCTTTTTCTCAGCATGGATCTGCCCCACCCAGATGGGTTGGACCTACTGCTTGCTACCCATTCCGCCTGAACGCGATCTAACGGTACAAAAGGACGCTGAGCTTCCTTTTCCTTTAAAAGAATGGCCAGAAGCCTACGAAACATGACACAAAACTATCTGCCGCCTTGAATGTGTCAGCACATATATAAACATGTATATAAACGTAGCAAATAAATTAAGGTGCAGTCTCTGAGGCTGGCTGGCTGTGGGACGCTGGGAGCTTACAGGGACCTATTTCTGTGTAGACGAGCATTAAAAAGGGATCAATTTTGGCTCTAAGCATAGAATAGCAGAGTTGGAAGGGGCCTATAAGGCATTAGAGTCCAAGGGCAGACAAGCTCCAGATATTTTGGATTGCAGCTCCCATCACCCCCAAACATTGCCCATGCCGGCTGGGGCTTATGGGAACTATTATTGAAAATATCTGGAGGGGCCCCGCTCCAGCGCCACAAGATTTCCACATGCACCTGGGCCTTGAGAGAGACGTCAGCTTCCTTTCTGCACAGACCGGTGGGGTGGGAGCGGGGAGGTGAATCCGTTCCGGGTTTCCGTCAGAGCTCTGACGAAAACCAAGAGCGGATTCACCTCCCCACTGACCTGGGAACAACCAGCCTCCACTAAACCTACCTGCGCCCTCAGGTAACCTATGGATTCTCCACCTACCCCACTTCCTCGGAAGTGCAGGACGTGAGGCTCAAGGCTAGCCTCCATTTTATCCGCCTTCTGACGCTGTCTGGCACCAGCCTTATCTCAGAGCGCGTTCAGGTTCTAGCGAACTTGTGTTTGAAAAGCTGCCCCCTTCCTGTCCTACTCGGCCGTTTCGCTGGGCTGCCCTGGCTATGTTTCTCGGGAGCGGCTTTGCGGGACACGCGGCTGGGTGGGAAAACATAATGCAAAGGACCGCGATACCTGACGGAACGCCTCTCCCGACATGAACCTCCCCGTACCCTGCGCTCAACATCTAAGGTCCTCCTCCGAGGGACGTTTGGAGGACGGCAACCAGGGAGAGGGCCTTTTCAGTGGTGCCCCCCCCCCCCAATTATGGAATGATCTCCCTGGAGAGGCCCGCCTGGCGCCAACATTGTTATCTTTTCGGCACCAGTTCAAGACTTTTCTCTTCTCCCAGGCGTTTAACAGCATTTAACAATGCTAAGTTTGTTTGCTTTTTAACGGACCCCAGTTAAAATGGATTTTTAAATGGATAACCGTTGTTTTTATACTGTTGTTTTTATGTTTCTGGTTTTAAATTTTTAAATCGCGGTTTTTTAACTTTTGTAAACCACCCAGAGAGCTTTGGCTATGGGGCGGTATATAAATGTAATAAATAAATAAATAAATAAATAAAATTCAAAACTGAACGGCGTCCTGAAAGAACAGGGGTGGTGATGGGCGAATAGTCCCTTACCTTGACTCCGTGGATCAGTCCGTTCATTAAGAAAGTGTGTTGAGGGAAGGTCTGGCGTAAGACCTGCAAGGGCAACAAAATCAATGCCAAAACAGGTCCCCAAACCCGTGACGGTTTCAAACAGCGGTTGGGGGGGGGGTTCAGGGTGGCCGCTGCGCGGAGGGAGCAGCAATCCTCCCAGAAGACAGCTCAAGCCCACGTGGAACGCGTGCGTGCTCCTGCCCGGATCTGGGCCCACGTGGCTTGGATCTTGGTCAGCCGTTTCACAGAGGAGCCCAACCTTGTTCAGACGAGATGCTAAGCCATTGTGGTTAAGCGTTCTGAGCTACTCATTATAGCTTAGCGTGTCGGGTGAACGCTTCCGAACCGTGGTGGCGATGCAACCACGGTTTAAACACGCTCACTAACACTTTGCTGCAACAGGGTGAGCGGCCTAATCATGGCTTAGTGTGTCGTTTGAACAGGCCCACTGTCTCTCCAGTTGTTCTTTGGCCTGGTTTCAGGCTAATTTTGCATTTCTTTTCTCCCCTGCTACCCCCTGATTTATGAAATGAGGAACAAGGAAAGGCATGTAATTTCTGCGTGCGATTATCAAGAATATCCAAACACAAAGAGGAAAAGAAAAGGACCACTGCCAGCATTTAACAACGCTATTTAATGATGAGGATGATCAGGGGTCTGGAAACAAAGCCCTGTGAGGAGAGACTGAAAGAACTGGGCATGTTTGGCCTGGAGAAGAGAAGATTGAGGGGAGACATGAGAGCACTCTTCAAATACTTAGAAGGTTGTCACACAGAGGAGGGCCAGGATCTCTTCTCGATCCTCCCAGAGTGCAGGACACGGAATAACGGGCTCAAGTGACAGGAAGCCAGATTCCATCTGGACATCAGGAAAAACATCCTGACTGTTAGAGCAGTACGACAGTGAAACCAGTGACCTAGGGAGGTTGTGGGCTCTCCCACACTAGAGGCCTTCGAGAGGCAGCTGGACAGCCATCTGTCAGGGATGCTTTAGGGTGGATTCCTGCACTGAGCAGGGGGTTGGACTCAATGGCCTTAGAGGCCCCTTCTATCTCTACGATTCTTGGACTTTATTTATTTATTTATTACATTTTTATACCGCCCAATAGCCGAAGCTCTCTGGTCGGTTCACAAAAATTAAAACCATAATAAAACAACCAACAGGTTAAAAGCACAAATACAAAATGAAATGCTAGCCAATACACTGGAAATATCCAACCTGTTATGAAAACCGAAAGCACTTTCACCCGTAGAATACTGTCGCCTGATTTCTCCTGTGCTGCCTTGCCAAAGCCTTTGACGGTCGACGTCTTGTGAACAAAAGCCCGTTTCCCAGATAATCAGATCATCTTGAGAAATAACCGAAAGGGAAGCTGTGCTTATGCCAGGTGACAAGGTGGCAGGCTGCCCCTGGAAACGCAGCCAAGAGAGACTTCCGGACGGTTCCAAAACGGGCAGTTTCCTGACTCTGAGGTTTGCTCGTAAAAACGGCGGGAGCCCAGAGTGGGAGCCTCCTTCCTGACAGTGGCTCTTTGAGAGCGGGCTTTAGGTCACAGGGTGGGCGGGGGAAACCCCAAAAGCAGATTTTGTAGGAGCTGGGGGGGGGGGGAGAAGTAATTTGGTGGTGCAAGAGGGAAAAAGGAAAGAACCCCAAAGAATAGTAAAGTCCCCTTTGGGCACCCCGCCCCACACACCGACACACACTGAGCTCTGACTGTTAGGGGGGGCGTTGGGTTTGCAGATCAACCCACAGAAGTTGCTAGTCCTCAAGAATTTTTACCATAGCTTGCTGTCTAGAAATCCATTAACTTTTGGAGAGTTCACTGCTGGTCACACGCTCCATTGGGTGAGGGGGAGCTGGCACGCGCTTGTTAACCCACCCAGGTGTGCGTTATCATAAAAGCGTTCTAGTCTCCAAGCTTTCAAGGCTGGAGCTGAATTTCTGCCAAAATTAGGTGGATTGGATTTAGCCGGGTCGCAGGCTTTTCACTGTCCCCTCATCCACCCGGAAAGCCCAAATTATTCATTGCATTTAAATCCCAAGGGCCAGGTACGTGCATACATGCATGTGTGTGTGTAATGCTAAGGGGCTACTGTTGCTTTTCGGCCTTCAAGACGGCCTTTGGCCTGGCCTTCGTTTTGATCATCAGCCTTCCTCCGCTAACTGGCTTTCAGGCCTGTGAGCTTTTGGAATACAAGTTGGACTCTGTCCTATAGGAAGGCCTTTACTTTGATAAAGTATAAGCACGCCTATGCCCTGCCTTATCGATTTCGCTTGCAGCGTTCCCTATTGTGAATAAACTTCGCATCTGTTTCGAAGTCTGCGCGGGCTTCAGTCCGCTTAAACCTCAGTGCAGAATTCAGAGCTTTCTGCTTTGCTCTTGCCACTGCGTAGAATTTTGGGGCGTGAGACGAGAGGCTGTCAGCATGAAGCCGTATTTCTGGTACGTCCTGAAAAGTCTGAGTTGCCCCCAGCTCAGACTGAGGCGGATATAAGAGGGGTGGCGTCAGTCTACCGGGCAATTTGTTTGCCCGCTGTCCGCACTGCAGGAACGTGGGAGATTGGGGGTGGGGGCAAGCCCTCTTAACCCTCCACCCCATTCACGCTTGCCAACTTGAACGTGCTTTTTTTTTTTTTTTTTTTTACTGTTTTACATCCACCATTTAGGATTCCCAGGGGTTTACGGAAGGACGCTGGACAAAGCTGTTTCCGCACTCAACAGGGGACAGTTCCCACATGTAGATTTGCTAGTCCAGAATAAGCCAACAGCTTCCCGCACTCTCTGCCCAAGGATCTGCTCTGGAACACCGTCCCATGTTATTTTCAGAGATGCCTCAGCTGTGGCAGGGATGGAAAGAGCCCCCCCCCGCCCCCCGAATTCTCTTTTGTAAGTGGTCTGGGAGGAATCTGCCCTGAGAAGGGGCAAGGAAGCCTTTTAAACAGGAACCTGAGGATTTCATTCTGCCCAGTAGTTGATGCCATCCAGAACTCAGAGCACAGCATGGTTTGAAAGGTACCGTTGGGGCAGGGGTGATGATACCACTCGCCTTTGGCGAACAGGAAACCCCTCCAGGCAGCCTGGTAGGGAAGCGGGTGTCCACAGGAAAAGGGCCGATTCTCCCCCCCCCCTTTTAAGCCTTTCAGACGTGCCACAAAGCAAACATCACCAACACATGTGTATACGCAGGCAGGTGAGTAGCTGCTCCTACAGTTATCCACAAGGGCAATTTGTGGATTAAAGTTCTATTGAGGGTTCTCTCGTCAGGGGCGCAAAACACACTTTGGACTAGCTCAGGTGCAGGGGACGTTAACCAGCAACTCCTTCCTCCAGGACCTTAAGAATATCAGAAGAGCCCTACTGGGTCAGACCAAGGGTCCATTTAGCCCAGCACTCTGTTCACGCAGTGGCCAACCAGCCATCGGCCAGGGACGAACAAGCAGGACATGCTGCAACAGCACCCTCCCGCCCATGTTCCCCAGCAACTGGTGCACACAGGCTTATTGCCTCGAACACACAACTATCAGGGCTAGTAGCCATTGATAGCCTCCTCCTGCAGGTTATCCAACCCCCTTTCAAAGCCATCCAAATGGGTGGCCATCACCACACCTTGTGGTAGCGAATTCCATAATTTAACCCTGCACTGTGTGAAGACGTCCACCCTTTGATCTGCCCTGAATCTCCCACCCATCAGCTTCATGGGATAATGACCCTGTGGGTTCTAGTATTTTAAGAGACCATGGACAAAAGGACTCACCGTCAGCATCGGAGTGGTGAGCAACCCCCAGGCGAAGAACTCCAGGAAGATGACCACCACAGCATGGTACACACTGGGGCCGCCAATTCCTTGTCTCTGGAAAACACAAGGGATGTGGAGAGAGAACATCAGCACCTACCCTGGAGTTGAGCACTGTTCTGTATCCGCCTTCCCCCAATCTAATGCCCCCCAGATGTTCGGAACGACAAATCCCAGCATTCCTGACCATTAGCCATGCTGGCTAGGGGCTGCTGGCAATTGATGTCCAATCATCTGCAGGGCATTTGAAGGCAGGTGTATACCATTAGTAAAGCATACTTTATGCCTGCTTGTTTTTAATAAGGGCCCATTTTCACAATGCCCCCTTTCAATTTCGACATATTTCATAGAATCATAGAATAGCAGAGTTGGAAGGGGCCTACGAGGCCATGGAGTCCAACCCCCTGCTCAATGCAGGAATCCACCCTAAAGCATCCCTGACATGATGGTTCTCCAGCTGCCTCTTGAAGGCCTCTAGTGTGGGAGAGGCCACAACCTCCCTAGGTAACTGATTCCACTGTCGTACTGCTCTAACAGTCAGGAAATTTTTCCTGATGTCCAGCTGGAATCTGGCTTCCTGTAACTTGAGCCCGTTATTCCGTGTCCTGCACTCTGGGAGGATCGAGAAGAGATCCTGGCCCTCCTCTGTGTGACAACCTTTTAAGTATCTGAAGAGTGCTATCATGTCTCCCCTCAATCTTCTCTTCTCCAGGCTAAACATGCCCAGTTCTTTCAGTCTCTCTTCATATTTCCTACGTAGCGT
The DNA here is from genome assembly GCF_023053635.1 of Elgaria multicarinata webbii. Taxonomy (NCBI): domain Eukaryota; kingdom Metazoa; phylum Chordata; class Lepidosauria; order Squamata; family Anguidae; genus Elgaria; species Elgaria multicarinata. The sequence goes on along the minus strand of NC_086193.1, from coordinate 11,704,664 downwards.
CTCTTTTATCCTTCCCCTCAGAATCTTATCAGTGAAACGCACTGAGCCGTGATCACGTGTCAATACTAGGTAGCTACACAAGTAACGCGATGATCCGCTCCTGGGGACCCAAGCAACGTTTGCAGTCAAGCGACACCAACGTTATAGCCAGCGATGCAGGTTTGCTGGAGGATTTTATGCTGCCCTAAATCAGGCTGAGACAGGATGGAAAATATTCGGCTTCTATTTAATAAACAAAAGCCAATAAGAGGTATGCCGGGATAACACATACGTGCTGTATCAAATATCGTGATGGTTTTTCCCAAAGGCTAGAGGAGCTGGCCTGAAATATTAAGAGAGGAGGCGGGGGAAGAGGTCTATAAACCGTACAGAAATGAAAAGCTTGGCTTGGAAATTATTCTTATTGGAAAACTTGATGGTAGTTTAAGGTATGTGAATACAATAGCATGCCTCCCTTGCCTTATTTGGGTTTTAAGGGGGAGAGCCAGTGAGGCAGGGAGATGGGGACAGAAGGTAGTACTCCAGAGATTTGGGACTTCAACTCCCAAAAGTCCCTGCCAGCACAGCCAAGGGTCAGGGAGGCTGGGAGTCATGGCCGAAACCTTGGCCATGACTCCCAAACCTCAGGAAATCTACTTTCTGCCCACCATGGTTAGAGCGTTGGACTGGGGACCCAAGAGAGCCTAGGCCATTCGGCCATGACATTCAGCCTAGCCTACCTCACTGGGTTGTTGTGAAGATAAAATGAAGAAGAGGAACAGAGCCATGTACACCACCTTGGGCTCCTTGGTAGGAAAAATGGCGGGGTATAAATGAAACAAACAAATAAAATCAAGGCTCTGAGAATAGTTAATGTACTAAAATTCTACCGTGTCTGAAGAGCTCGGCGCATGAATAATCCATGCACTTCGTGGGGATAGCCAGCTGGGGAAAAAAAAACCGAAGTACAATTTTGATTGTAGATTTGATGCTGGTGCTGCATCCGTTCCAAATGCCCAATTTAACTGGTGTTTTGTCCATTTGTTGGCTGCATTTGGACAATCAATAATGGTTTATTGCAGCTTTTACCCACGCTGGTGTCAGGCAGACATTTTGGACAACAGCTCCGAGCTGACCTTTGGCCAGGCTGGCAGAGGTTGATGGGAGTTGATTCAAAATAGCCACAGCAACTTGGAGGGACACAATGATTTGTTGTGCTAGGAATAAGTCTAGGTGAGCATTGGCGCTTTCACTCAGTGCAGCCAGTGAACTGCAACACCACAGTTTAGTGTTACACGGAAACCTAAACAGTGGCTTATCTTAACCACGGTTGGTTGAAAAAAGGCCAACTTGATAACCCATGGCTTGTTTCAAACAAACCATAGTTAAGTTTGGCGTCCTCCAACCTGGGACCTCCAGATGTGTGAGGAGTTTTTTGGGGAGGTGTAGTCCCACACACCTGGAAGGCCCCAGGTTCGGGGAAGGCGAAGATCAACCACAGTTGTCAGTTTGGGATGACACTACAGTTAGTTGAAAGCTTCCGAACGCTTCCTTGCGCCCACACCGGAGGAGGAGAGGAGTGAGCCGGCGCGAGAATCACGTTGGCTCATTCCCATCGCATTTCACTGTAGCTGTTACGTTGCTATTTACGTCTGCAAAATAACGTGGTGAAAAAAGTGGGGGGAAATTGCCATGGAAGATTATTTTTTTCCACTCCACATCACCGATTATACAACCCTTAACGTTGCCGCCAAATCGTACATCCCTGGCCTACACCTGGACTGTTGCTGAAGCACGACGCACACGTTGCATTGTGTCCAGAGGTGTGCAGCTGAAAAACGGCACAAGGGTACACAATGGTCTGAAGGCACCAGAAGAAGTTCTGCTACTGCAGCTAAGGCGGTCTGGTCCACTCAGACTGTTCATTAACCAGATGTAAGCAGGCCTGCGTAGGGACAAGTGAAATGATTAAACAGCAAGGATCGCTGTTTATGCACATTTCAAGCATCCAGAATGCTTCATGAGACGTTCTCAGGAATCCTTAAAACAGCCCTGGAAGTTAGGCCAGAATTAGCTACTGGGAGGGCGGACGGTGCAGGAGTACCATGACCATGGTCAAATACTTAGAAGGTTGTCACACAGAGGAGGGCCAGGATCTCTTCTCGATCCTCCCAGAGTGCAGGACACGGAATAACGAGCTGAAGTGACAGGAAGCCAGATTCCGGCTGGACATCAGGGAAAACTTCCTGACTGTTAGAGCAGTGTGACAATGGAACCAGTGACCTAGGGAGGTGGTGGGCTCTCCCACACTAGAGGCCTTCAAGAGGCAGCTGGACAGCCATCTGTCAGGGATGCTTTAGGGTGGATTCTTGCATTGAGCAGGGGGTTGGACTCGATGGCCTTGTAGGCCCCTTCCAACTCTGCTATTCTATGATTCTATGTGAACCACAGAACCTGAGACAGGAGTGTATTTTTATACCAGCCTCCCTAACACACCTGGCGCCCTCCAGATCTGTCAGACTCCAACTCCCAGCATGTCTGGCTGAGGGATGCTGGTAGCTGCAGTCCGACACATCTGAAGGGCACCAGATTTTGGTGGCTGTTTTGCTGTTTTAAGTCCAAACCGAGAAGGACTCAGGAATCAACTCCAGCTGCCAAGATAAGCAAAACATCTAGACAGCTACGACACAAAGGACTCGTCTTTCAAGAAACAGATAAGGGTCCGGTTTGAAGGGTTTTACAGCTCCTCAGAAGGAGCCTTTTCTTCGACTGGTTGAAGCTGGTACCAGGAAGCCCTCGATAAGTGCAACCTGTCTTGTTCAAAACAAGCAAGATTGAAACCTGGCAGGAGATGGTTGTATCCGAGAGGACCACAGATGCACCGATTAATGTAGAGGCTGATGGGAATGCTGGACGGAGGCCAATTGTGTAGTAGTACAATGGCTGGGGAAGACAAGGGTGTTTGTCCGTCCCCACACACACACATTCCCTGATATTTTCCTCCCAGCCCTGCGCAAGCCTAAAAATCAGAGACTGGAATGTAGAAATGTGAGCTCTCAGCTGTTGGTGTAAGTAGATGGTTTAAGGCAGTGTTTCTCAACTGGGGGCTCCCAGGGTATTCCAAGGGGGCCACAGGTGAAAATCGTGTAACTGGGGGGCCACGGCACGAGACTAGGGTGCCACAGAGGGAAGTGAGAAGTGAAGAAAACAGAGAAGTGAAGAAAATAGAAAACAGAGAAGTGAAGCGAAGCGAACAGAGAAGTGGCCGTGCTTCTCAGTGGATGGATCACCATGCGCACTCTTTTTACAATATCTAAAAAGTTTCCACAGCTTTGGGATAAAGCAAAACTGTTTTTCCATGGCAGTTCCTACTTCGTAGGGCTGCCTTTGAAGACAATTCGGAAGCTGCAGCTCGTGCAAAATGCAGCGGCCAGATTGATTTCGGGAACCAGAAGGTCTGCTCTGGTCCGCTTGCACTGGCTGCCTGTATTTTTCCGAGCCCAATTCAAGGTGCTGGTTTTGACCTACAAAGCCTTACACGGCTTGGGATCACAATGCCTGATGGAACGCCTCTCCCGACGTGAATATACCCGGTCACTACGTTCAACATCTAAGGTCCTCCTCCGGGTGCCTACTCTGAGAGAGGCTCGGAGTGTGGCAACGAGGGACAGGGCCTTTTCGGTGGTGGCCCCCAGAGTTTGGAATGATCTCCCTGACGAGGCTCAGCTGGCACCAACACTGCTATCTTTTTATAAATTATAAAAATTATAAATAAAAGATGTTCTATTTACAGACAAAACATTTAAATAGCTACTTTTCTACCGGTAGGACGGGGGGGGGGGGGGCGCACAGGAAGGAAACAAGGTCGGAAAAAGGTTGAGAAACAACGGTTTAAGCGATAATCAGGATAAACCAGGGGATTTGGGGTGGGGGGGAGGAGGAGGAAGAAGCAATGGCGCTGCTGCTGGCCTACCTTGCAGGGCTGTTGTGGGGATGATGACGCTGAAATAATTTATTTGTTTATTTTATTCATTAATTACATTTCTATACCACCCAATAGCCGGAGTTTTCACGTGATGCAGCTGGAGGGAAGTGTGGAGGGGGAGGAAGGGAGGGGGAAGAGGCAGCGCCATAGCTGGCCTACCTTGCAGGGCTGTTGTGGGGATGATGACGCTGAAATAATTTATTTGTTTATTTATTTTATTCATTAACAGTTTTTATACTGTTTTTATGTTTTTCTAATTTTTGTATACTTTTAATTGTTGTAAACCGCCCAGAGAGCTTCGGCTGTGGGGCGGTATATAAATGTAATTAAATAAATAAATAGCTGGCCTACCTTGCGGGGTTGTTGTGGGGATGATGACGCTGAAATGATTTATTTGTTTGTTTGTTTTATCCCTTAATTACGCAGCTGGAGGGAAGTGTGGCGGGGGAGGAAGGGAGGGGGACGAGGCAGCGCCATAGCTGGCCTCCCTTGCAGGGCTGTTGTGGCGGCGGATGACGCTGCAATGAAGTGGGGAGGAAGAGGGGGGGACGAGGCAGCGCCGCCACTGGCCTCCCTCGCGGGGTTGTTGTGAGGGTCGCGGGGGAACAACGCGCGTGGGGGGCAGGCGGGGGGGGGGACGTGCCAGGGCCGGCCTACCTCGCGGGGCTGTTGTGCGCCTCTTCCCGCCTTCACTCACCCCGTGCCCGTCTCGGCTGAGGCGCGTCGTCGTCGTCGTCGGCTTCTTCTTCTTCGGCTTCTTCTTCTTCTTCTCGCCGCTCATGGCGAGGCGCGGCCCGGCCGAGGCGGAGCCTCCCCCATCCTTATCCTCCTCCTCCTCCTCCTCTTTTCCCTCACCGAAGCGCTCCGGCTCTCCAGGCCGCAAAACAGGCCGCCGCCGCCGCCATCACCAAGGCGACCCAGCATCGCCTCAGGCGGCCCACTGCCCAACTGCGCAGGCGCGCGGAGGCGAGGCGCAGGCCGCGCCCACGCGGGTACCCTCGCGGCCAATCCCGTCGCTCGCTTTCCTCCCCGAGGAAGATCCGCCCACTCCCTGCCCGCCCGCTCTGGAGTCAGCCAATCGGATCCCTCCCCCTCATCCGACTAAGCTCCGCCCAGCACCTGCTCCAAGCGTCTCCGGCTACTTCTCAATCTGCCGGAACCACGCCCTCTCTTTAATCAGCCAATCGGCTCCCTCCCCCTCATCCAACTAAGCTCTGCCCAGCACCTGCTCCAAGCGTCGCCGGCTCCTTCTCAATCTGCCTAAACCACGCCCTCTCTTTAATCAGCCAATCGGCTCCCTCCCCCTCATCCAACTAAACTCCGCCCAGCACCTGCTCCAAGCATCGCCGGCTCCTTCTCAATCTGCCTAAACCACGCCCTCTCTTTAATCAGCCAATGGGCTCCCTCCCCCTCATCCAACTAAGCTCCGCCTAGCACCCTAATCCCCCCACTTTCTTCAGGTGTAAGCCACGCCCAGTATTTAATTAGCCACGCCCAGTATTTAATCTCTCTCTCTGTCTCTCTTTCTGCCTTTCATTTTATTTATTTATATATATATATAATTAAAAGTTGCCTTGCTTATGCAACACAAACACATCATTTCTTAATTATTAATCAATTAATAATTATTAATTAACTTTTAATTAATAATCAAATAATTATTAATAATTATTTATTAATTTCCTTTCCCCTTTTTACGGCCCCAGGGTCTTTTTTTCAGTTTCAGTTAGCAAATATATTTGCTGCTTTCCAGTACGTACAAATAACTTATTTAATTTCTATTTGTATTTTTTAAATTTATTATTACATTTATATCCTGCCTTCTTTCCTTTTGCAAGGAGCCCAAAGCGGCTTACACGGTCCTCCTCTTCTTCATTTTCTCCTCACAACAACCCTGTGAGGTAGGTTAGGCTGAGGGTCTGTGACTGGCCCAAAGTCACCCAGTGAGCTTCCACGGCTGAATGGGGACTCAAACCCGGGTCTGCTCAGTCCCAATCCAATGCTCTAACCACTACACCACATTGGTTATTTCTCCCAGCTTTCCAAACTCCAGGCCCACCTTTTGCCAAAAATTGGAGCTCAAGGTGGCATAACAACAACAACAACAACAACAACAACATAATTTGTTTTCCTTCTCCCTCTCCATCCCTTTTCCCTTTTGTGCTGTGCCTGTTGAGCTTATCAACCTGCAGACTGTTGTATTGATCTGTAAACCGGCTGGAGAATGAAGTAATAATGCTTTAAATAGACAAATAAATAAATAACCTAGATGCGCTAGTGTTTCTATGGTACTCTTCAGCTGAAAAAGGCTCCAAGAGCCGTATACATAAGCAAAGTTTAATCTCTTTGTGAATCGGACTCATTATACAGCCAAAAAGAAGAAGCTAAAAGGAGCCCTGATGGATCAGACTGAGGGTCCATCTAGTCCAGCACTCTGTCCACACAGTGCCCAAATCAGCTGTTGACCAGGAACCCACAAGCAGGACACAAGTGCAACAGCACCCTCCCACCCATGTTCCCCAGCAACTGGTGTGCTGGGGGTAGCACATAGCCATGAGGACTAGTAGCCACTGCTAGCCCTCTCCTTCATGATTTTACCTAACCCCTTTCAAAGCCATCCAAATAGGTAGCCATCACTACGTTTCGCAGCAGCAAATTCCATAGTTTTAAAACTGCACGGTGTGAAATCCCAGGCGTTGTCACCTTCCCTCCTAGGGGGGGATGCTCAAGCCCCTGGGTCATTTTAGTGGCCCTCTTCCGCACTTTCCCCAGTTCTAACATATCCACTTTTAGGTGTGGTGACCAGGATTGTAGATGGTTTTCCAGATCAACATCAACATCAACAATAAGGCTGCCCCTCCCTACCCATTGGCTTACGGTCTGAAAGGCACGACACAAAAGGTAAACGGGAGGAGGAGGGAAGAGGAAAGCAACGCAAACAGAGACGCCAGTTCTTAAAGGGAAGTTCTTTCAGCGACCAGCTGGGATGGAAACAGGTCAGGTAGCCAGGTGCCCCAAAGATCACAACGTAGGCACTGGGTGCACCTCTCCGGGGAGGTTAATTCCGCCACCACGGTGCCACCACTGAAAAAGCCACCCCCCTTGCCCCTTTTGGTGTGGGCTTTTGGAGAAGGAGCTCAGAAGATGACCTTAGCAACTAGGTAGCAAAATAGTACCAAGTAGTGAAGGCAATCCCCATTCTCCTAGGAAGGATACATTCACAACTGTGCAAAGACCCGGACTATATGACCCATAACGCAGCGCATGCACGCGTGTGCTTGTCCGTGTGTCGTCCAGGGCGACATTTCCGGGAGTGTGACGCGATGTGTAGACATGTGGGGCTGCAGCCCTCCTCTCAAGATGGTCCTAGACCAGCTGCCTTTCTTCTAGGCCAACACACGTATGTGCCACACAACCCCCTCTTTGGAAGGAGGGAGAACGAATCATTTACACAAACAAAAAAACGCCAGGCCACCTGCTGTGTATCCCGTTTCAGCACATCCTTTTATCTCTAGCATCATCGACACACCGAGTTGTGTTTCACCGCTGCAGGCTTCCCAGGAGCACGGCTCTCCACCCCCTTCCCCTACAGCGTCTCGAACTCTCTGCCCAACGTTTCCTCCTGCGGCCTTTTCGTCTGCTCCCACCTGGGGGGAAGGAAACCGCCTCTGTCGCGAAACTGCCCACGGAGGCCGTGGGCGAGAGGGACGTGGAAAGGGTTCGTGGCCCTTGTGATGGAAGACGCCGGACAGAAGAAAGCACTGATGATCGCCGCTCGTGAGACGGGTACGGGGCATGTAGAGGTCTCTTGGTAGCCGTAAGGGAGTTTACCTTCTCGCGGCCAATGTCACCAGCTCCTCTTCCTTGTCCCCATCGGCATTATCTTGGCCAGAGCGACAAGCAGATGGGCGAGCAGGTTGCAAGGGGGAACAGGAGGGGCAGGAATGGAATTTAACGGAATGAAATTGATTAGGGATAAATGGCAAGTTCTACACCTAGGAGAAAGAAACATGGGTGGGAGGGTGCTGTTGTACTCATGTCCTGTTTGTGGGTCCCTGGTCCAATAGCCGGTCAGCCACTGTGGGAACAGAGTGCTGGACTGGACGAACCCTCGATCTGATCCAGTAGGGCTCTTCTTACATTCTGAAGAATGAGTACCTGGCTTTGCTTCTTTTTCCTTCTCCCTCCTGATCACCTTTCCTCTTGTGTCAGCATGGCTCTTCTTAGGTTCTTAGCCAGAGAATCTTGTTTCTCGCACGTCTCTCCGCAGGCCCCGGACCTGGATGCTACAGCTTGCCTCCAGCGGTTGGATTTGCCAACCATGACTATACCCGCTTTACCAGTCCGGCTTATTCTTTCCACCAGAGGCTCGACAACAGCAGTGAGTAGTTGAAAAGCTGAATGGGACCTGTAACATATAAGAGCAGGGAGGTTAGAATGCCATGGGCAGGAGGGCACTGTTGCTCTGACGTGTCCTACTTTGTGGGTTTCAACAGCTGGTCGGCCCCTGTGTGAACAGAATGCTGGCTAGATGGACCCTTGGTCTGATGCAGCAGGGCTCTTCTGATGTTTTTAGATAATGCCTGTGGTCTTCCAGATATTGTTGGATTCCAACTCCTATCATGCCTGACAGTTGGACCTGATGGGAATATATAAAGGGAGACCTCCTACTTAATTGTTTTCCTCTTCCCTCTTCATCTCCCATTCCTCGTGCGTGGTGCCTTTTTAGATTGTAAGTCTGTGGGGCTGATCTTTGTTAAGACAGCTTCCAATGAAATGTGTGTGTTGGTCTATGCTCAGATGCCTCATTAACATGTCCGCCCAAATCGGCCTGTTTCCACTCAAAGTGCTTTAGAGTTAATTGGTGAGCGCTAAACTGTGCTGAAGTGCATGGCTTGTCTTTCTGCTTTCGGTTGGACTACTGCAACCTTCTTCTCTCGGGCCTTCCCTCGTCTCACATCAGTCCGCTGGTCTCTGTCCACCACTCTGCCGCTAAGATCATCTTCTTGGCCCGCCGCTCTGACCATGTCACTCCACTTCTGAAATCTCTTCATTGGCTTCCAATTCACTCCAGAATCCAATATAAACTTCTCCTGCTGACCTTCAAAGCTTTTCACGGTCTAGCTCCTGTCTATCTCTCCTCTCTCATCTCACACTATTGCCCCGCTCGTCCTCTTCGTTCCTCTGATGCCATGTTTCTCACCTGCCCAAGGGTCTCTACTTCCCTTGCTCGGCTTCGTCCATTTTCTTCGGCTGCCCCTTACGCCTGGAACGCTCTTCCAGAACACTTGAGAACTACCAACTCAATCACAGCTTTTAAAACTCAGCTAAAAACTTTTCTTTTCCCTATAGCTTTTAAATGTTGAGTTTGTTCTGACTCTATACTGTTAGCCTCACCCTACCCGGTGCCTGTTTACACTTCCCTGTGCCTGTTTGCATTCTCTTTCCCTCCTTATTGTTTACTACAACTTTATTAGATTGTAAGCCTATGCGGCAGGGTCTTGCTATTTACTGTGTAATCTGTACAGCACCATGTACATTGATGGTGCTATATAAATTAATAATAATAATAATAATAATAATAATAATAATAATAATAATAATAATAGGTCTATTGCAGTGTGCAACACGGCTGCAGATAACACTCCGAAGGCATGAACCGTAGCCCTTACTGACAGCTCTGGATTTTTCACTTTGTTTTCCAGTACATTTGAAAGACTCAAGTCCTGGACCCTGCTACTACGTGGAACCTGAGCTCACTCGCTTTGGCAGGGCGAAAGGGCCGTCCTATTCCATGCTAGCACGAGCAAAACCTCCAGGTGACCTGGCAGCAGGGGGTGGAAGGAGGCAGACCATAAAGACATCGGAGAGACCCGGGATGCAAAAATCAGCAGGGATCTATTGACATGGGCACCATTTTTTTCCAGCGGTGAAAATTAGCAGGAATGGTCATAGGTGGAATATCGAATTCTATACGGGACGCAGGAAGCCGCTACGGATCTGTGGATTTTGTAAAATCCCGTTCGTCTGCATTTTGCGTTCCATTGCCCTCTCATTGACGTAATTGGGTTTTCCCCCAGTTGCCCAGTGTGGCATAGCGGCTAAAGTGTCAGACTGGGAGTCAGGAGATCCAGGTTCGAGTCCCCGCTCGGCCATGGAAACCCTCTGGGTGACTTTGGGCCAGTCACGGACTTTCGTCACAGCCCACCTCGCAGGGTTGTTGTTGTGAGGATAAAGTGGAGAGGAGGAGGATTATGTATGCCACCTTGAGTTCCTTGGAGGAAAATAGGTGGGATATGAATGCAATAATAAAATAAAAAAATATAAAAATAAGCGCAAATTCATACCTTCCAAAATGTGCAAATCCCCCTCAAAATGTGCAACCCCCTGAAAAATCCACATTTTCATCCTTTAGCCTATGGGTGAGATGTGCATTTTCGGCTGGTGGTTTTTCTTTTCTTATTATCTGACGTCTTTTTCTATGACTAAATTTGCCTAAACTTGCAGAAAGTAAAAATGAAACGAAACAAAACCAATCCGAACTGATTTGATTCTGTCGTGGATTTCTCCAATATTCCTAGGAGCTGCTTTGTACCTGACCCAGTATTGTATACATTCCAGTGGTGGGCGGGGCCAAAGGCAGAAAGAGGAGGAGCCAAGTGTACGTGAAAAATACCAGCATGTTTTAGCTTTAGGCTCTTCTAAATGGCTGAATGCATCAGGGGAGGGGAGAAATCCACAAAAGGGGGCATGGTCTTCTGGGAAACTCTGGAGAACTGGAGGGGTTTCCATTCGTCCCCTGGCTCTGAGGCTCTGAGGTCCTCCATATCTGCTCTAACCACTGCACTACACTCCCTCTGAGCAAGCGTGCTTTACCTCTTAGCAGAGCCCTGTTCAACGGTGTGCGTTTCCCCTCTAGGTCTGCCTCAGACCCCTGGGCCGGGCGCGTACAGTCCCGAGAGGGCCCCGCCTCTGTCCCAACACAGACCCCCGTCTTTCTCCATGGGTGCCCGTACCAAGTCCCGCCGGGTGGATCCCGCTCCTGCCCCCAACAGCTACGTCCTCCCGTCGCTGCTGGGACCGAACGTTCCCAGCAAATCCTCCAGCCCCAGTTTCACCATCTCCGGCTGGAATGCCCGAGGGAGCTACGCGGAAGACCTGTGCCGCACGCCAGGCCCAGGACGCTATAATACTACGGACCCCGGCATCTACTTGTGCCGCCCGCCGGCCTTCTCCATGCTGGGGAGGCTCAAACCACCCGCTGCCATCTTCCACACTCCGGGGCCAGGAGCCCACAGCCCGGAGAAAGTGACAGCCCATCGTTCAAGAGCCCCGTCTTACTCCCTCGGGGTCCGCCACTCGGAGTACCTCATGCCTCTCGTTGTGGACGCCCTCGAAAGGTAGAGCGGCAGAAAAAGGAGGCGTCTTCTAGAACAAGTATCTGTACAACCGGGGGCTTAATAAGCCGGACATTGGATGTAGATAGGGTGGCCATGTGCCCGTTACAAAAGACACTCCTCTGTTCGAAAGGCTGGCCGAACCAAGATGATGTAAAAGATCGAGAACTCAGGGGTATTGTGATACATTTTAGAAACTTTGTCGTTCAAGGCCGGGCCCTACCATTTGGCAGGGTGAAGGGGCCATCTCAGGCGGTGGCAGCACAGCACTGGAGGACAGAGCAGCGTGCCCCAGAAGACGCCCCCCGAAGGCAGCTAACGTCATGCCTTTTGCGGCGGCGGCGGAAACTGTTGTATCATCCACGTAGCGAACTGATGCATCTGATCGTCGAGATTGGGAGGGGGGTCGACGCCATTTTGTTCCTTGCTTCAGACAGCAAAATATCTTGGACCGACCACGTCCCCGGAGAGAGTCTGAAATGGCTGGTGGCAGTGTCGATCCAGATTGGGAGCAGGGCTTTTGTCAAATGAATGGTCTTCATTGCCCCCGCCAGGCCAAGCTACCCCAAAACACTTTGCATGAGAAATGTAACTGTGCATCTGGTTTCTTTTTCCTAGGCATTTCTCCCCGTTAAATTTCATTCTGTTGTTTTCAGCCCAGCACTCCAGCCTATCAAGATCCCTTTGAAGTTTGCTTCTGTCTTCCAGGGTGTTAGCTATCCCACCACAATTCTGTGTCATCTGCAAATTTGATAATGAAGGTCACTGGGCGATTTTCGCCCAGACACTGACTCTCAGCCTAACCTACCTCACAGGGTTGTTGTGAGATCAAAATGGAGAGAAGGAAGAAGACCATGTAATCCTCCTTGGGGGGGGGAAGTTGGGCTGTAAATGTAGCGGTAAAATAAAAAACAAAACATTAAAAACGAGTGATGGATGAACCTGTCATTTTTGGTTGATTCTCAGTTTCTCATTCTTCCCATTTTAAGTTCTGTTCATCTTGCCCTTTGAGACGTTTTCCAGTCCTAATTTCGGATTATTGCAAATTTCGAGAGATTTTTTTAAAAAACAATGTGCATGAAAATTCATGAGCACTTTTATGCTCATTTCTCCCATACGTGCATTTGGTTTGCCTTTTCACCTTTTATGCACATTTTTTGTCAGCCATTGTCCTAACTTAATGCGTGTCTGAACAGTATTATTATTATTTTTTGCAATATAGTCATTTTTGTGCACATTATTTTAATTGAAGATCACCGTTGCAACATTTGGAAAAGTGCAAATTTCGAAGGATAACCATTTCGGCTCACATCGTGGTCTCAAAGTGCGAAATCAGTAAATTTGCATTATAAATGAGAACTGAACGAATTTCCCCGTCTCCACCATTACATGAAATCTATCAATTTCAATTTCTCTCTATTTCTTATTTTTTACACTCTTAAATCCAGCTCATCTTGAAGTTTGAGAATTTCTCCAGTTTTAAGATCAGTTTGTCCTATTATTGAGAACATCTGTTTGTTTTCCTAACACACACATTTTAGGATGCATTTTTATTTATTTAATTTATTTATTGTACTTTTAAATAACTGAAGTTCTCTCGACAGTGCACAACACATTAAAAGCATAAACCATAAACATTTATTTGGCAAACATTTTTGCCTAATAACCACATTTTCCAAGATGTTTTATTTATTTGCTTACAACATTTCTATACCGCTCCATACCTTAAAACAGATTCCAGAGCAATGAAGGTAAAAGCTAAAACAGTACCATAATAGTTTTCCTACCATCATGCTTCTTTGAACATTATTTTCTCTTATATACACCATTCTGAATGCATTTTTTAAAATGGAGAAGTCCATTGCGGAATTCGTAAAAATTACGAATTTCGAAGGCTAGCTGCATTTCTGTTCATGTTGTGGTTTGAGAGTGCAAAATTGGCTTGTTTCAAAAAGTGAACTGAACCAATTCCCCTATCTATAATGGCGGAAAGAGTACGGCATTTTGGGTTCAGAATAATAATAATAATAATAATAATAATAATAATAATAATACAATTTATTTCTTTCCTGCCTCTCCATTTTGATCGAGGCAGGGAACAACAGTAAATATAAAATACGTAAAACTAAATTAAGAACATCATATACATTGTTAAAACACCCTAAAAACATTCTAAAAACATCCTAATATTCTTCTTGACTTAAAGATCATAGGCAGGCAGAAGAACCTGCCAGGAAACTCCAGATGCGTTCAGCAATCTGGTTCTCCGTCTCCAGGGTTTCTGTCTGTGAGAATTTAATTTCAGTTTGCAAATTGCTTGAAAGTGCCCCACTCACAACCGCGAACGGGAGTGCATGTTTTCCGAAAATATTTGCAAATTCCCGAACTTGCGTGAAAAATCTGCCTCCTTTAAAAAGGCACACTTTTTTAAAAAATCAACCCTAGAAACTTTTTAAAATGAGCATTTTCGTGCTTTCCTCAATGGAGAAAACCCGTGCGCTTTGGATGCGCAAAATGTGCACTTGCCCTGATTGAAATGCACACTTTTCCTGATCAGATTAACCAAAGCAAAAGCAAAGCAAAACGAAAAGATGGAAATTATGGAACTCACTACCACAAGGTGTAGTGATGGCCACCAATCTGGATGGCTTTAAAAGGGGGTTGGATCAATTCCTGGAGGCGAAGGCTATCCATGGCTACTAGCCCTGATGGTTGTGTGCTTGAAAGGTTGTCACACAGAGGATGGCTAGGATCTCTTCTCAATCCTCCCAGAGAGCAGGACACGGAATAATGGGCTCAAGTTACAGGAAGCCAGATTCCAGCGGGACATCAGGAAAAACATCCTGATTGTTACAGTGGCACGGCAATGGAACCAGTTACCTAGGGAAGTTGTGGGCTATCCCACACTAGAGGCCTTCAAGAGGCAGCTGGACAACCATCTGTAGGGGAATGCTTTAGGGAGGATTCCTGCACTGAGTGGGGGGTTGGACTTGATGGCTTTATAGGCCCCTTCCAACTCTACTGTTCTATGATTCTATGATTCTATGATCTCCACTATCCGAGGCAGTCAGCCTGTGTGCCTCAGTTGCTGGGGAACATGGGCGGGAGGGTGCTGTTGCAACACATCCTGCTTGTTCATCCCTGGCCGATGGCTGGTCGGCCACTGTGTGGACAGAGTGCTGGACTAGATGGACCCTCGGTCTGATCCAGTCTCCGGCCTCTTCTGATGTTCTGATGTTCGTATGGGAATGGCAGCAAGATGAAATTCCGTTTCTCGGCTCCTGCAGCACTCAGGCCTTGGAAGAGCTCAGCATCATGACATCATCGTGCGAACCGATCTTCCCAAGAGAGGGGAGGTGGAGGGGGGGATGGTTGCTGGAGGCTGTGTTTGTGTGCGGGAGGGGGGCGGCGTGGCAGCGGTGATAGGCGTGCGGGAGGAGAGGCATCGGGAGCAGCCCCGGCACTCTAAAAGCACTTAGGCAGACGAGGGGCGGCCGGGCATGCTAACAGAACCCAAGTATGATCGCTTTTGGAACGACGCGCTGATGCCCTCGGACAAGGCAGCCATGAGCAGCAAGGTCGCCGCGGCCCCACCGCCCCCCGCCTCCCCCGGCCACCCACCCCTGCCCACCCCCGCCGGGCGAGGAGCAGGAGGCCGTCACCACCTTCTGCATGCTGATCCCCAAGATGCCTCAATGGAAATTCTCCAGCCCGTCCGGCTTCCTCAGCCGCAGCCCGTCGAGCGCCAGCAAAGACTTGTCGGCCGCAGCCAAAGCGGCCGGCCCCGGAGACGTTGGGCACCCCGCGGCCCCCTCGGGCCTGGCCGCCGTCCTCAGCGCCTGCGAGCCGGTTTGCGCCACGCCCTGCAGCCTGCAGGTGATCAACAGGCTGAGAGGAGGGGCGGGGGGCGGGAGGAAGGCGCCGCGGGTCGAGGGGGCCGCCCTGGCCGGAGAGGAGTGGAGCCGCAAAGGGAGCTTCATCAGCAAACCGGTGCAGGGCTGGCTCCATCCGGATGAGAGAGTGCTAGGCCCAGGCGTCTCCTACATCGTCCGGGTAAGTGATCCCGTCCACGTCCTTTCTTCCGAAGGATGGAGTTGGCCTGACTCCACTCCGTTTGCGGTTCGGGGCTTATTTTAGGGACTGACGCACTTCTGTTCGGCAGGTCGCCAGCCCGCGGTCGTTGGGTGGCCCCGAACCAGGCCCTGTCCACTGATGTCACCGACAGAGGCATTGGGGGGGGGTCATTTGTCTCTGGGAAAGGTGGTGGGCTCCGTACCCCCCTGGCAATCAGAAACTCTATCCACCAACAACCGGAGGAATGCGGAAATGCCCTTTGCAGTTGCTGCATTGTGAGTGGAGTGCACTTTGCGTATGCTCAGAGGCGATCTTGAATTACATCTCACCTCCATCCGGTCTAAGTGCAACTCACCCTTATGTATCTTCATTATGTTACGGTGAAGCTCCCAGAACCTATTGTTAAATAGTTAACTTTTGTCTGTCACTAGTTGGAGTGATGTTTTGGCCCTATGGGTTCATCCAGATTGGAGTGATGTTACAACAGATCAGGGGGCAAACTATTGACATCATTTTGTAGGGCGTGGGGCAGGAATGGTGTGTGTGTGTGTGTGTGTGTGTGTGTGTGTGAGTGTGCAAAGTTCAGACCAAAGGATCCCATGCCGTTGTGGTTCATAGAAGTCTCATCTACCAAGACAGCGCATTAAGATGGGGATGAAATGCATTGCAAGCAGGGGTAGGGACTTTCCCTCAAACAGTTAACCCCTGAACCCATGGGCGATGCCACTTGCTATGCCTTCAAGGGTTAAATTGGTGGGAGCTGAGTACGAATCACCCCTCCTGCCTTGTCAAGATCAGAGACTCCAGGCTACATCCAGGTATCAAATGATTGGCATTGGGGGAGTGGAGGGTTAGCTTGCGTGGGCAAATCTCCAAGCAATGACACGCCCTGTGAGCTGCGTCTGAATCCCTATTAGGCTATTGGACGCAGCTATCTTTCAGCCTAACCTACCTCGCAAGGTTGTCGTGAAGGTAACCGGGGGGGAGAGGAAAGATCCATTTACACCCCCTGCATACAATAATAATAATAATAATAATAATAATAATAATAATAATAATAATAATAATAATAATAATAATAATACCAACGGCAGTCCAGTGAATGCAAGTTCAGAAAGCAGAAATCCGAAACAAGCACTTCTTGTTTCTTGAACAAAGAACGCTCCGTGCCCCATCTGGAGAGAGTCCTCTTAAGTCAATTAGAACATGGCGTTTCTTTGCTAACCCCTTGTCCTTAATTAATTTAGGGGTGATTTACGTTGACAGATAAATGGAGCTGGTCAAATGCGAGAGCCTCTGCTCGCTTCCTCCTCTGGCTGGGTCAGACCCAGGCGATAATCAATCATTCCTCGTTCGGCCGGCATTCGAGAGGGAAGCGAGAAAAGAGTTCATTGTTCCGGCCTTCTGCGTATGACAGTGGCGAGATCAAAGGGAAACCCTTGGATGGTGGTGGCTCTCACACCGGCCGCCGTCCCACGTTCGGCGGTGGTAAAATCTACCGGGCCGGGGTTGGTGTTCGCCATCGCCGTCTTTATTCAGGGGTTTGACCATCCTGGGTTTGATTGGGTTTACTCCCAAGTAAGCTAGTGCAGGATGGCGAGTTGGGTTTAGGGATCAGGGCAATGGATTGTTTTGGAACCAGCCTGCAGAACAAATAAACTCTTTGGAAGTCCGCAGGGGTGGAAGAAGAGGAAGATGAGAGTCCAAAAGTGCTGGCCCAGGTGACAGATTGGGTAGGAGAGGTGAGGTTATCCTTTCTGGCTGCCCGGTTTTGAAATGGCGCCTCTCTATTGGGTTGCAAGGTCAGCTGACCACCTGGGGGGTGTCAGCTGACGGGATTAATGCCAGTACTGCAGCCTAGAGGGCGCCCTTACTCAACGGGGCCTGGCCCAACTGGATGGACTTCAGGGGTCCTCAACGTTTTGGAATTTGGAGCATGTGTCGTGGGCGCTCTCACAAAATGGGGGCTGCTCGGCCGATCATAAAATGGCCGCCCTGGTGGATGCGGCCGGTCACGAAACACTATTTTCCCAGAAGGAACGCCAAACGGCCCTTTGGAACCCGAATAACAGGGTCGTCAGAGGCCTTGCGGGATCATAGCGTCCCCGTCTAATTTCTGTTTGGTTTAATTGAGCAAACTCTTCAGAAAGAAAGCCAAAAAAAGGAGGGGCAGGCATCTCCGTGGGCGTCAAGAGAGGTCTTTGCGTGCAAATTAGTGCACGCGGGCGCCACATTTGAGACCCAGTGTTCAGAGCGTTCATGGCTCAGGAGGTAAGGTGTCAAAGGTTGCCCACTGGAGACCCCGGTAAGAGACACCCCACCTAGCATCTAGGGCAGATATTCAGGGTGGGAGCAAATTTCCCCCACCAATCATTCTGCAGGCCCACTGAAGAATGCAAGTGCGGCCTAGACTTCCTGGTTGAGCCGCGGGCTCAGTTGAAGAAGCCGAGGGACCGCGGACGGACGCAGGTAAGGGAGAGGAGGGGGGGTTACCGGGCCCTGCCGTTGTCGCTGCATGGGCGACAGCGACAGCGGCAGGGCCCGGTAAACCCCACTTACCTTTCTTGCGGAGCTCCGGATCGAGGCGAAGGATCCGCCTTCACCTCGATCCTCTTCGCAACGCTCTGCCGGCTCCCCAATCCTCTTCGCCTCCGCTTTAAGGGGAGGCGAAGCACCCTGCTCCGCTTCTAATTCGCCGGTCCGATTAGAAGCAGAGCACATCCCTAATTATTATTATTATTATTATTATTATTATTATTATTATTATTATTATTATTTCTATACTGAACCATAGCCAAAGCTCTCTGAGCAGTTTACAAAAGATTAAAACATTAAAAAGCGTTATACAACATTTTCACTTTTGCTGTGCTGGAGAAAGGCACAGAGAATGAGATTTGGACTCTACTGGAAAGTCACAGTGGGGATCCCTCCAATGTCCAAACCCTTCCTCCTGAAAGATCTAGGGAGCTAACTCTACAAGATGAAGCCGCGGCCAATGACTGCTACGGCCCAGTTCTATAAAAACGACCCCTTACTTCCGTAGGGGAGGGGGATTTTCAGCAGGGCCACCCCTCAAAGTTCTCAGGAAATATCGGGAGAATGCCGATATTGCCCTGTCCTGGATGGGGTTGCACTCCCCCTGAAGGATCGGGTCCATAGTTTGGGGGTGCTCTTGGTTCCAGAACTGTCACTTGAGGCACAGGTGAACTCAGTGGCAAAGAGCACCTTTTATCAGCTTAGGTTGATATACCAACTATGCCCTTATCTGGACAGAGATAGCCGAGCCACAGTGATCCATGCTCTGATAACCTCTCGTTTGGATTACTGCAATGCGTTATACGTGGGGCTGCCTTTGAAAATGGTCCGGAAACTTCAACTGGTACAAAACAGGGCAGCACGGTTACTAACAGGGACTGGCCGACGAGGCCACATCACACCAGTCCTTTTCCAGCTTCATTGGCTGCCAGTCCACCTCCGGGCCCGATTCAAAGTGCTGGTATTAACATTTAAAGCCCTAAACGGCTTGGGGCCAGGCTATCTGAAGGAACGCCTCCTCCCATATGTACCTGCCCGGACCCTAAGGTCATCCTAAGGGGTCCTTCTCCGTGAGCCCCTGCCAAAGGAAGGGAGGCAGGTGGTTACCAGGAGCAGAGCCTTCTCTGCTGTGGCACCCCGGCTGTGGAATGAG